>NW_027468657.1:5269688-5479688 GCF_046254945.1 Alosa pseudoharengus
TTATGATGGCCTGGCCGGGGGTCTATATTTGTTTCCTATTGGCAGAGCCAGGGCTGTATACGACCCTGAGGGTTTTACTGAACCGACTGAGTAGAAAACTACAGGACGGCAAGCAGTAAAGTCAAGTAGTTGGATTTGACAGAAAATTGTATTGAATAATGGACTGCACCTTTCAGTAGACCATGTGGTCAATGGATATTATAATGAATAAAAATGGTATTTGGAGAAATATAAGTGCTGATTGAAAACCAGTAAATACATTGTGTGAAATATGAAAACAAATCGGTTAAGGAACTTTTTTTGTTTGGGATAAGTAACACATGCTGTAACATACTGTGTATCATGTTGTAAATAGTCTGTTTGCTAAATACTTAACTTATTTTCTGCCTGCACATTCTGTTGTTGTTACTTTGTTTACAATGAAGGGAATGAAGGAATTACAGGGTGTGAAGGATCAGTAAACATTGTACAGCTTTATATTTATATATTAATTTTCTTTACTTTTGCTGAAGACCATTGTTTCTGAACTAATTAAAACACATCATTTTGTATACCTCAATGTTTTGAATATATTTATATGCTATACCATGTTAAATACTGAATCTGCTTTTGATAACTTTACGGATGTTTATGAAGGCAATGCAACCTCCATTGGGAAGACATTTTTACTGTCACACATGTGCCAATAGTGTTTATTTGATATTGCCAGAGCTGGGACACAACTCACAGGGGTCTGGAGCTAATGTGCCTTCCTCCTATAAACTCATACTACTGTAATGTTCTGGTTCCTCCTGCAGTCTAATGTGATCAACTCATACGACTTTAATGTTCCGGTTCCTCCTGCAGTCTAATGTGATCAACTCATACGACTGTAATGTTCCGGTTCCTCCTGCAGTCTAATGTGATCAACTCATACGACTGTAATGTTCCGGTTCCTCCTGCAGTCTAATGTGATTAACTCATACGATTGTAATGTTCCGGTTCCTCCTGCAGTCTAATGTGATCAACTCATACGACTGTAATGTTCCGGTTCCTCCTGCAGTCTAATGTGATCAACTCATACGACTGTGATCAACTCATACGACTGTAATGTTCTGGTTCCTCCTGCAGTCTAATGTGATCAACTCATACGACTGTAATGTTCCGGTTCCTCCTGCAGTCTAATGTGATCAACTCATACGACTGTAATGTTCCGGTTCCTCCTGGTGAGTAATAAAAGAGGAGTTGAAAGTTCTTGGTAACTGTGTTCTATGTGGCTTAGCTGGTAGACACATCATGGGATCGATGCCTAAAGAGTGCATGACGATACCTACACCCATATCTAGTGGCCAGCAGGGGGCGTTGATGTGCCAAAGGCAGATCTGTTAACCAAGCTGACTCCTTACACCCTGGTAAACACACCTCCAGACACAAATCAGATTATAATGTCTAAAATTGTATCCAATCCATTTATAAGCACAAGATTCTTTTTATATCAAAACACAGCACAATAACAAAGGGTGAATTGCATTTGGAGCTCATTTAATCTCAGATAAAAATGGTAAATATCCTTCACCATTGCTGTACCTCCTGTCTCACTGTGCTGGTTGCCCTAGCAACAAAAGGAAGAAGTAGCACATCTCCTCACCTTGGTGTTTCCATGCCAGTTTTGTCTTTTCATTAGCAAGATGAAAATGGCTACCTTGGATGTTGCCCCCAAAGTGTAGTACTGTAGCTGCCTCCCTTATCTAGTTGTTGGCTGCAGCAACTCGTGCTAAGTAGCATTTAGATGATTAGATTGTTTTGTTTTGTCTGTGGACATGCACAAATTATTTTACACAGCTACAAAACTTTATTACAATTGGTCAGAACGCCAGATCTGCCCTCAGACCAACTGCTATGTGAGAGGTCTCAATCAAATTACCAAATCAACATGCGCTCTCCACTATGTTTGTAGTTAACATTTATTGATGTTAGAAAATGTGAGGGAACACTTTTAGTGGCTTTAGAGGTTACCAGAACACATGGTAAAAACCAAAGAAATGAACAGACAATTACAATGATTTACAACTTACAACTTACTTAGCCCTTATAATCAACTATTAGTATTACCAACCTTTTACTGTAACTATAAATACACTGAATTAATTAAAATATATATACAAAAATGCTGTCAAATATTGAAACAAACATAATATCTAGGCTATATCACTTCAGGCAAATGCAAAACTATCTTTTGATTTAGGCTAAATAATTTCCCCAATAAATAGGCTAGGCCTACTGTCATGCTATCTGACACGCATTATAAATCCCCCCATATGCCAACTGACATATGGGGGAATTTGATGACTATTGCATTGCACATTGGCTGGGTATGTATAAAATGAGTTTGGTTCCAAAATGCTATAAATCCAGTCATGTTATTTAATTGTGCATTTCAGGTTATATCAATACAATTGCAGTTATGTTGTTTTGACTGAGTAAAGATAAATCAAATAACAAAACAAATTACAAAAATTACAAAATTAAAACAAATGATTTAATGAAAATTCATTAAAATGGAGGGTAGGCTATAGCGTTTTGGAACCAAACGTTCCTTCCCTGAATGCTTCCATATAGCCTATAGGCCTAACCTTATCACTAGCTAAGCTGTAGGCCTACTCCCAATTACATGTATGTCGCTATGCCGTCCTACATGTGTTTCTTCCTCGCCCCAAAATGTACTACCTACCTTCTTCTTCATTCCATCTTTTCTGAAGTTCTGCTATGAAAACTTTGCTGCCAGAAAGTCGCGACAGAAGAAATACCATGGGCCGTCAAACAGTTTGTTGTAATTTGCAATAATGATGTGCTTAATTTTCGCGAAATACCGTGAATAGCCTATTCCAATATAACGTCATTGCGAATAAGGTGTTTACATGTCTTGAACGTAAGCTACCTCAATATTGCTAATCAGATCGGAAGGCTAGGCCTACTTCGGTTATTGCCTATTCTGAATATGATCTTATTCCGGGCAATCGGAAAAGGCTATTTATATGGAAGGATCTTATTCTGAATATTGTCTTAACCGGGTTAATATCGGAATATTAATGTCCATACTCAGTGATACGTTTACTGTCTATGATGAATTTAGGCACCAAGGTAACGTAAGTAAATTAATTGGGTCTTGTAAATGATGTCTGAAATACATGTTTTAGAACTTAAATGTAAGAGTAACTTATCTTGTAGGCTATTAGTGAAAACAAGTTGCTAAGCAGTAGGCTACCTAGGCTAGTTGAGTTGGTTATTATTAAATATATAATAATAATATTAAATATATACGTCGGGATGAGCAGGAGACGGTCTACAGAAGCAAGTAGCCTGGTTTAGTTTATGGTGGTTGTTAACTGATGAAACAGCTCCTGCTCCTAGACCTTTTGAGATATCGCCACCGGTCCAACTCTGGAACGTCCGGCCGGAACTGGTGTAGTGTGGAAATTGAAAATGATGTCACTGACCCTTGTCATTCTTCCGCCATATTGGATTGAATAGAAAGCGAAACTAAAGTTTCACAGGTCACAAATTTGGTCCGAACTTCACGAAACTTGACATACATGATCCTTGGACCAAGCCTCACAAAAGTTACATAAAGGATTTTTGATTTTCAGAAGCGTTTGCCCGTCACAGCCAAATGAAATCGGCGGCGAAGCTCCGAAACAGGAAGTTGTCCATATCTCAGGAACACTGTCACTTATCAATACCAAATTTTGTATATGAACTTGGGACTCCAATGTGAGGGTGCATAAGCTAAAAATAAAAAGACAATATTCCAAAGGTTTCCAGCATTTGGCAAACCACCCACAGGAATTTGGTAACTATCAGCTTTAACCTTTGTAGTTTCACTTCTACCACAATGCCTTCCAAGTATGCACAATGTCCCTGGCCAGCCTTGACCAATCATCAAATCCTTGCTCAGCCATGGGATAGTATGGACTTACGAACTGAAAGGTTAGGGAGAACATTAGCTATTTATTGCTGACGTAGTACAGTTGTTTTCACATTGAAGGTATTCAAATTTATTTTTTCATTATTGTTAAATATCATGATGGGAGAGTATTATTAAAACTGTTACAAGTATGCAAATTCATATGTTTATGGGCAATTAGGTTTTACTGTGTTGTTTTGTTGTAAAGACATGCAAGGCATTCTGGGCCATGTAATGAGTGGTGGTCGGCAGCACTCCATACGTATTAATATGAATACAGTAGGTGTTTCTGTAAACCTAGGGACAATAAACAGCTATCTCTGTTACACAAACGAGCTGGTAATCGCTCATTGAAGAGGGAACTATGATAAAAAGATTGTTTTCCTAAAAGCATGGAGTTGACGAAAGAATAAGCAGGAAATGTCACGTTAATGTTAAACACTAGGTGGCAACGTTGTATTACATTTCACTAAATACGGTGTGAGCTTTACAAGTAAGGAAGGTGCAAATATTATGTAATTTATCATGGGAAATTATTGGAAATGTTATTTCTTGTTTATTCTAATTGCAAACCACACACATCCATTCTTAATCACACGTACACTTTTAATACCTTGAAAAGACTCTCATTTCGTTTATTTGATGTTGCCTAGCAACGCAGCCTTCAGAGCAAAGATTCTAGAACAGGGCTTCAGAGAGACATGTTATCGTGACCAGACGTCCTGAGCAATTCGGGACAGCCCCGAAATCTAAGCGTTTATCCCGAATCCCGAATCCGGCCCTAATTGTCTTGGACTTAAAAACATTCAGAGACTGAGCTGAGACCCGGTTCCTCCTGGCGAGTAATAAAAGAGGAGTTGAAAGTTCAGTGTTCCAGTGTTCCATGTGTCTTATCTTAGACTGTCGGTGCCTTGAAACAGCCTTATTGACAAGACAGACACATTTATTTTTATCACCTGCTCCACACTGCTCTTCGTTCTCGTGACTTATGTCTGTACATTCAGATAATAGTTAAGTTACACTTACTTTCTGTCTGTATAAGACTGTGGTCTTAAATATACAACATGCCAGAGACAGAGCATAGATGTCAACATTGAGCTTTGAAAATACACGAGAATTTCCGGGTTTCTAACCCAAAAAACAACAACATTGGGCTTTATGTTGCTATATCCCTCTGCTAACAGCAAGAAGTCAGACTCCTAGACTAACTGAATGAGGTATGAAGGTAGGTCTAATGTGATTGCTTACAGACTGGCGTCAAGACATCACAAAAAAACAAAAGCCTAATATCTGAAAGTCGCACACGCACCTTGAATGAAGCAAAACGATGCTTCTTCTGCTTAGACAAGGTCTTTTTCACTGAAAAGGCAAGGGGGAAACAACAGGAGAGCGCTAGAGACAGACAGGTCTGATAAGAGGACTAATGTTAATGTAATTTATGGGAAAATAAAATGGGAATACAGCAGGGGAAAAAAACAAAAATACATGAGAAACCCGGGAAAAACTGGAGGGTTGACAGCTATGCTTCAGAGATGCTGAACCCATGTAATTTCATGCTGATTAGCAAATTAGTACCTGCATCAACCAGCTGGGTAGAGTATTCTTGTTCAAGCCAATAGAAATGGACAACACTGGGATATGAATAATGATTACGTGGAATAAATATTGATGATTGATGCTGAATTGCTTAGATCACTTGACAGTCACATAACATACATAACTATTTTTTCTCAAAGTCTCAACAAAGTCTCAACCAAGTATGACAGAAAGACGAGCATGGTTGTCATACATCTCAGATTCATACACACTCACACTCCTCCCCTGGAGATAACTGTACGAGTTTGTTTTTCCTGTTTTCTCTATCCCAAGCTACTGGTATCTATTGTCTGCAAGTCATATCAGTACCAGTTCTACCTAATGGCAAGTTCTAGTCTTATCTGTACTTTCCCCCAAGCCATTACAGTAATAATTGTTTCCAGGTATGGGGCAGAACACTTTTGCTTCCTTTGTTTAAGGTTTAATATGCTTCAAGCACAAGTTTTGAGTATGAAAAGCACAACAATAATAACTTCAATAAGTAATTTAAGATGAACTTTTATTAATTTAAGAATACTTGTTTTTACTTGACTACCATAGAGGTTACATAAAAACATGTTCTACTGCTTCAGTTTCGTTCTTTCATCATTCTGGGTCGTGTAGTTCTTGCTGATTGGTTGAATATTACATCAGAATGACCAATAGGGTAGTGTCTTTGTCTAAGCCAATAGAAATGGACAGCACTAGGAAACATGAATATACAGTAAATATTGATGATTGATGCTGAATGGCTTAGATCATGGTTGGATACCATAACCAAAACTATCCAAGGAGGTGGAATTGAATGATCTTTTTTATCAGTTATAGTCTAGCATCAATAAAGTATGGGCAAAGAAGAAATGACAAGCTTGGTTTCACAACTGCCGCACATTATTGGAGGAAGTCCTTTTGCCACCAATATGATCTTTTACTGCATACTTTTTGGACTAAAAAGGTTAGTGGATATAGAGTTTGAGTGTCCTTGTAATACTTCTTGGAATGTGGTGTGCTCTGTAGCTATATTCACCATCCCTGCTATCATAGCCTTTGTGTTTATGGTGATTATTCAAGATTGCAAATGTAAAGGCAGATGCAAACGCAATGGTAGGCCAAGTTCCAAAACGATAAATAGGATCATCTCTAGTTCTGTCCCGGCCCTTGTGTGGCCGACATTCCTCTTCCTCGATGGGGAGTATTATGCATGTGCAAGGACCACCTGGAATGGCACATATGTCGCAGCTAAAGGGGAACAGGAGGATCGGCGAAGATGGTGTAAAAAGCTCCCTGCAAATAACACAGATAATGAGATGATCAGAATCGAAGCACACAGCTTTTATGGTGAATCTCAGGTGAGGATGTGTCTTGAGGGTAATGGGGGGGGGGGGGGGTCTGTGTCCATTGAATTGACAACAAAAATGCTAAGATCTCTACTGTGTTTTTCAGATAATAGCCATGATTCCCATTGCGGTCATTTGTGTGGGACTTATATTGCATGCTATTATGAAGTGCAAATGTGAGGGGACCAAGGACAACAATGACGTGGAAATGAAGCCTTTAAAGGACAACACACCACAGAGCACACAACACAGCACAGAATCGCCTTAACAAAATTACGCAACTGAAAAGGACAACACACCACCATTACATGACTAAATTAGATTAGATTCAACTTTATTGTCATTGTGCAGAGTACAAGTACAGAGACAACGAAATGCAGTACCATGATATTTGTTCCACTTGATTTTTACATATGTTGGTTGGTATATGTTGGTATATTGCATTCAATTTAATTTGCTAGAGGAGGATGGATTATTTCTCGATTGACATTAGGTATAATCTGACATAGGGAAATGGAGTCTCATAAATTTGCATATCTTTGCATATTGTGTTTTGATATTAAGTAGATAAATTGATCTGCAAATTGCCATTTCAGATTCAGATCAGAGCAGACACCAACCACGTTTGTAGATGTATTCCTCTATTTTATAATTATATGTTATAATAAGTACATACGTAAGTGTTTGGGGTTATCATATGGACTGCACAAGTCAGCCCTGCACTGGAAAAAAATGTAGTGTCTCCAGTTTTATCCCTGCAATCATCTGGCTGCAGTTGGTCTTCCTTGATGGGCTGTGTAATAATTTTTTCCAGGAACGGGGCAGTATACTTTAACATGCTTCATACAGAAGTTTGAGGATGAAATTTACAAAAAGAATAACTTCAATAAATTATTTAATTTAAGAATAAATAAAAAAAATTACTTGACTACAATAGAGGTTACATAAAACCGTGTTCTACTGTTTCAGTTTCGTTCTTTCATCATTCTGGGTCATTTAGTTCTTGCTGATTGGCTGATATAACATCAGAATGACCAATTGGGTAGTAGGGTATCTTTGTTTATGCCTATATACATGGACATCACTGGAAACATTAATACTATATGGTATAATATTGATGATTGACATTGAATTGCAGAGGTCACGGTTGGATACCATAACAAAAACTATTCAAGAAGGTGGAATTGACAAGACAATCACAGAGAGGTAAAAAAATGTTTAGAACCACTGATGACCTATTCTCAATTCAGGCTAGGGGTCAGACCCCATCAGAGGTTGGATTGGGTGTCTCTCTTCTACTTCTAGCCATCTTCTTCTACCCCTCTCTTGAATAAGCTGCAAGAGCTGCCAAGAAGAGTGAAAGACTGGAGTTTGGAGGAGTGCAGAGTCCAAGAGGAGAAAAGGAGTACATCAAGATAACAACATACCATAGCCTCAATTGCACACCTCCCATAAAACACCATTCCTGCAAATAGGCCAAGGCCCATTTTTTCATATTTATGGCTGAGCTAAGGTGTACATTTTTCAGATTCGAAAATAAGTTATGGGGGCATGCAGGTCAAAGATGTGGAATCAAAAAGCACACAGACCAATGCTAGCTATCTAGGTCATAGGCTAGATAGCGAAGTGATGGATGCTACTCTTCCAGGTCAGAGATGCTGTCATAAAATGGTGCAAACTGCACCACAACGTGGACATTGTAAAAATGGAAAAGTAAGGGCTGTTTAATTTCCCAAACCATATTACAATTACATAAAACAGTCTGGTGTCGAATTGTGGTGTCAAATCCACATTAAATAATACAAACTCAAAAGAAGTCCGCACACCATGGATGTATACTGCAGATGATGGCTTTAATGCACTCCGGAGCATTAGTGAAGCAAGCAAGTAAGTGAAAGCAAAGTAAGCAAAGTGAGCAGTGAGCAAAGTGAGCTGACATCCTCTGGCTGTTGTCCAGCCTTTATACCCCTTCAAGTCATCCCAGACAGCACCCTCTATGTTTACAGATAACTGACCAAGTAATATATGGTACTCCACCTTTGCCCTCTCATCCTGTTATTCATACATTCTTTAGGTTTTGCTTACATTTCCTGGCACCAAACCTTATTTATGACCTTTTCTGCCAGGCCTGCTCTTCCCTTAAACCAGTCTTCCTTTGCCACACACTGAACATACTACAGAATCCAGTTTCACAAAACAATGATATTACACAGAATAAAGATACTACATAAAATATATATAAACTAAAGGATATATTTCAATAAAGGCCACGACATTCCCCCCTTTGAGCATGAAGTGCTCACCTATGCAGCAAGATCAAACATTTATCACTATTTTAACACATCCCCTACTATCAAGAAAATACAGCTGCTAAGCTGAGTCACACTTCAAACAGTCAACTAGGCAAACCAGTTAACACAGCAGCAACTATGAGTTTAAGCAATTGTCCCCAATACCACTGATAAACATCAAACACTTATATTAGTACTGTTATTACACCCTTGAGCCAACCCTCACTTAAATCAAATCCAATAGTGTAGTGTTATTATCAAATAGAATGGCAAGTTTCAAATCCTCTCGGTGGAAGCAAAAACCCTTAAGGGAAAACCTCTTTTTTCATTGTTTTTAGAGGAAAAAACCTTCATAAGGGAAACTCTTCTACGGTCCTGTTATTACAGCAACACTTGTTTACAACAAGCGAGAGGAGAAACTTTCCTTCAACTACACATATGCTTTTCCCATCCCCATAAATTCATCATATGAGCAAACAGATCACATAAGAATTCCTGATGGGTGTTGTCAGATAGGCTAGTCCTATAATATTCTAAGCTTCTACATGAAGATAGGTTACATGCTATAATGACCCTCTTCTCTGGAAACAAAGTAACACGGTAACACTCCATAATAAGGTGCCATAATAAATAGCAAACTAGTTATTACCTAACCATTTGTTAATTGTTACTAAAATATCTATTTGGCACAAGTTAATAGTTTTTTCATCTTTAATTAAATATTAGTTGTTTGCATAAAATCTGCATGTTAATGTTTTAACAAATCTATTAACTAATATTTTATTAATATATCTTAATAGTTAACTAAATATATTTTTGGCACTAATTAACAGTTATTTCTTACATCATTTAAATGTTAAATGTTTATTTACAAACTATAGGCCTATGCTAATATACAAGTTAATGACATATTATTATTGCATTGCATGTAAATGCAATGGACTATTATCGCTGTTCTTCTTATTATTCTTCTTCCGACCAAATTCAACGTTTAATGCGACTGAAACCGCTGAACCGTCTGACCTCATTCAAAGACTCATACAAAGCTCTTGTAACGGACAATCGTAGAATGTATTTTTCATATTTGTAAACTTTATACTTTTTAAGATATTTACGATAAAAGAGCGATAAAATCCCATAGACTTAACATTGACCGCCGTGGCGGCAACTTTTAGCATTATGACGTGACCTGCACCTGATAGCAATCAACAGCTGGTCCGCTGCAATCTTTTTATCACTGGAGCTGTGAATCTTCTGAATGTTTTGACCTGCCGTGATACTTTACTTGCTCGTAAAACTCTCCTCCAGAGGCACATTTCTCTAACTACAAACAAGGTAAGTGGTCCGATTTTTGGTATTTGACTCATTTATGTCGTCAAACATTGTTATGTAGCATTCTACTATAGGCCTAGGCTATGTATGAAATGATAGGTCACAAGTAGCCAAACTCTGTAGTTCTAACGTTAGGGGAATAGTTAACGTTAGCACTTATCCTATCCGTTGATATTTATTATGTAAGGAAAGTTATGAAACCCACCTAATCAACGTTAATAAGTCGTCACTTTAAATTGACCGGTTAGCTGTAGGTTTCGATAACGTTAGCTAACAACATTCAAACCTAACGTCGCTCCCAGCTGAGCACTGACGTTAACGTTACATTTGCTCACTAACCAGTAGCAGCTAGCGTTATACTATCTGGCTCTTGATAACCTGTGGAAAGGGACCTGATTAAAACCTTACTGTTTGGAAACGGACCATATGACCAAAGTATTGTTAAAACACACTACAGAAGTTGAGGTATAACGTTTGTGCTGTCAACATAGCTACAGAGTATGTTTACTTGGCCTAGGCTACTCATTTCTGCATTATTCTGGCCTATAAATTAAAGCTTCCCAGTTGTTGTAGGCTACATCCTAAAGTAGGGCTAGCACTGCTACATCGTAATCTGTAGAAAAAATGTGGATAACAGACCTAGCAAGCTGTAAGATATAGTGTAGTTGGTTATCAAGATGCTTAATATCAGAATGGTCCATCCTTAAGACTCAGTTTATGATTATCAACAGCAACAACACACCCTTTGCCTACAAAGTGTTCTAAGCTGTTTACTTTAAACTGTTTGGCTGTCAAATTAATAAAACACGTCTAACATGTTGCTTTGTTTGCCGTGAAATACTATAGGCTAGTATATTTAACTACCATTACAGATTGATGGTGCAACAACCTCACTTAAATATCTAAGTTGTATTGAACAATTGTACACATTCCATGTTTTTGGTATAACTCTAACTTGTTTGCTTTTGTCTTTTAGGGACCAGACCAGACCAGTGTGGTGATGACCGTGTATTACATTATGTGTGTGCCTGTCTGTGTGCACATCCTGCCAACCATACATCGCTGACATTAACACAAACATTAATTCCTAAAAACATGTGACCATATCTCAACATATCTGCACATACCTTTGAACTATAGACGTAGATCTGAGATCTACACTGAGACATTCTGAGTATTATATTGTTGCAGGAGGACTATGCCGACAACTATATGAAGCATGCATACATTTGAATCATGTGCTGTGACATCTGTGAAACTTAGCTGTGCTGTTAGACTTCTGTTTTTAGACCTGAGCTGTGCTGTGTGAAAATTAAGATTTTAACCTAAGTTCTGTCTAAAACTGATCATCTGAAGGGCTGAATCTTGTTCTTCAGTCTATATCACCATCAAAAGTGACCTATTTATTACAATTAACTGAGACCTCTAGCTCTTGCTGCCATTTCAGAATTACCACTGATAAATAGATATGTCTTAGAATAATATGATTGGCATTATCAAGTTCTGTATATATATACACACACACACACAACTGTGATTTTTTTTTTTACTTCAAGCTTACATTGGTTGTTAAGTGTTCATTAGTGTATTCTGAGTATCATTCTGCTGTATTAAAACAAAGAATGTTGATCAATATTGAATTAACAATTTATTTTTACTGATTGTCATATACTCTAAGCTAACATCTAATCAAGTAAGTGGTTTTCAAGAATACTGGACACGTCTATGTAATCTGAATAATCATACTGTAAGTAATTTAATGTTATACACAGCATCTTTTTTGCATTTACATGCAATGGTAATTCCCTGGAATTGCATTTTCTAGTTTATCTAGCTTTTCTGATTAGCTTTGTGGAGAATTTATGGAATTTATGGTTTATGGCTTTATGGTCTTGTGGGGTGTATAAGGCACCCTACTGCCAGTGGTTGGTTGTGTGAGAGTTTGCGTTCCTCTTCTCCCACTTCATCTTTATTGGATACCTCTGTGGTTGGCTGTCCTGTAATTGGTGACCCTCTGTCTAGTCTTTGAAAGTAGTGTACTCTTTGCCTTTGGAAGTACTCTTTGGTTGCTGCTTGAATTTGGTGAAATTCAGGGGAGGGGGGTGTAACATAGTTAGAAATGTAGTTTAGTGTTTGTATGTGATTTTTTTGCCGTAATTAAGCAGCTTTATTGAGATTGGTGTTTTGGAGCCCCCTTTGGAGAAACGGTATACTGCAGCTCTGCTGCGTTTTGTCCTTGTATTGTTGCCATAGCCGATCAGAAGCGGTATGATTGCGTAGGTTGACTGTATAAAGCTCTCCCCACTTTGTTTTAATTTTGTAACTGTAAAATGTTGTTTAAGTTGAAAACGTTGATATACCACCTGTATTATGTTACTTTACATGTGTTGTTAAGATTTGGGTGCAATTCTAGCAACTTAGAGAACGTTTATTAATGTTTTCATTATGACCACGAGTTCATACACACTGAGTCTAAAGTGACTAGCAGCTAGCTGTAAACTCTGCTAGCAACTTTCCATGCATTCAGTGTAGTTTAGCTTAGTGTGCATGGAAAGTGCAATGCAGTCTAGCAGGAAATGAATGTACATTTAGTTTAGCGTTATGTTTATGCATTACCTCCGTATGGTCTACGTCTGTGAGTGTTTAGTGAGTCTCAGAATATTAATAAACTGTCGTTCTGTGTACCTGAACATTACATGTCGCATGTCTCCCTTTCTAGTAGGGCTGACAGTGATGGTATAGGAATGATGCATGTAGCCCATTCAACTACTTGTTGTTTTGTTTTAACTTTTCCTAAAGGAATAAATGTGATAAGCCAGTTTTGGTCTCAGTCCCTTCACCGTCTGACTAGTTATATATTACTAATATATTAATAAAGCTTAACCAACTTTAATATAAGGGTTCCCCATACTGATAGTTATATATTACTAATATATTAATTAAGCTTAACCAACTTTATTATAAGGGGCTCCACACTGATAGCTATATACTACTAATATATTAATTAAGCTTAACCAACTTTATTATAAGGGGCCCCACGCTTATAGTAGAAGCACAGTTTAATAACTAGTTAAATAATAATAAGTCATTAACTTTTCTATTAACATATAGTTTGCAAATAAACATTTAACATTTAAATGATGCAAGAAATAACTGTTAATTAGTGCCAAAAATACATTTAGTTAACTATTAACACAAATTAATACAATATTAGTGAATAGATTTGCTAAAACATTAACATACAGATTTTATGCAAACAACTAATATTTAATTAATGATTAAAAAACTATTAACTTGTGCCAAATAGATATGTTAGTAACAATTAACAAATATTAACAAAGGGTTAGGTAATTACTAGTTTGCTATTTATTATGGCACCTTATTATGGAGTGTTACCAGTAACACTAAACTATTAATAATACATTCTCATTACACACAGTTTTTAGTCCATTGTTCCTCGGAGATGGCAGAGTGTAAATGCAATCGCAGATGTATTAGCAAATGTTGGATGCTGCGCTTCAAGTGTGAGGTATGTTACGAATGTTGCAATTCACAAAAACAAAAGCCATTGTCTTAGTTCCGCACTCCATCTCATATGCTCTGAGAACATTGGTGGCTTGGCTGTTGGATGGAGTGGAGTCCACACCCAATCCCACTTCATCAATGAAAGAGCTGGTTTTGCTTCCAACCAGCATACTGTATCCTAATTATGACCGCCGCTAGCGAAGCTAGCGAAGCGGTCATATAGGGATTGTCAAAGTTTTTTTTTTTTTTTTTTTCCCGTCATCTACTTCCTGAAATTTTGGTCAACGATACCCGGGGCACCGAAACACCGGGGCACATGAAATTTGGTGGGTATGTAGCCCCACTAGACTTTTACGGAAAAATTTCGTTTGGTCCCCGGGGGCCACTCCCCCTCCGCGCTGGGCCCCCCGAAACCCAAAAAATGCAGTTTTTCCTAAATAACTACCTGAACCGTGGCACCGAGGATGAAGAAATTTTTATGGTATGTTGGTCTCAAGGGCCCACATCAACTTAGCCCATAATCACTCATTTGTGATTTGCACCCCCCCGGTAAAAAATGAAAATGCAATATCATTCTGCTTTAATCGCCCCTCTCTTCAGTAAAGACGTTCAGAACTGCACCAAATTTTATGTGTATGATTAACCTGACATTCTCTGGGGGTATGCCAAGTTTCGTAGAATTTCATCCATGGGGGGGTCTAAAAAATTAAGTTATGTGTACATTTAGTGACTCTACACTCATTGGCCTGTAGATGGTGGTGCACACATATACACATGCACACACACACACAGGCACCCACATACTATCGGTATTAGAACGGCTGATACATAATTACAAATTCAGTAGGATTAAAAGAAAGCCAAAATAAATATTCATCATCATCATCATGGCTGCATTTCCAGTATTGGCGATAAGTAGTCGTTTGTCCACTAGATGGCGCATCATTGCAGTGAGACGTAATTTTGTTGGAAGTTAATCTAAAGTGGGTTAGAAAGACACTATGCTTCCTACAAGGACAAGACTGTAGGCTACAGTAGTTTACCGCAGAGAACGTCTAAGGGTAGGATGATTTCTGCATGAAATGTAATTCCCATTTCCTCTTGAAGCCGAAATAAATCTGAGAATGTTTATCGGACATGCTTGTTTTTTACTGCAGGTAGGCTACGTTAATCCTATCAATAGCAGAACGTAGGTAAAATAATGTTACCGTTAGCATGGTTGAGTGATGGAGGCCAATTTGATTATTGATGTATTTGTAGAAAACCATAAATGCGTTTATAGGCTACCAAGCAAATCGATAACAGCACTAATTGTATCTTTCGACTGTCATCTCATTTGCTTATGACCATAACCTAGGCTACTAACAGGAGCTAAGTGAGTTAGCCACAACACGTTCGCTACGTGATGGTTTTTTAATGGAAAATATATAGGCCTAGGCTACCTGAAAGATAACCTGTCTATGATCCCGTGATGATCTACATCTCCATTTAAACCAGATGTTTTAGAGCGCACGTTGAGATGTATTCAGGGCAGGGCTGTACCTACACATATTTGTTGCACGTGCTACAAAAATCATTCTTTGCGATGGATGATTTAGTACCAACGTTACACCGGTCAGATACAGTTTTGCCTATGGCTATTCCGTGAGACTGAGGCGCTTTTTGTTTGTTCGAAGTGCGTGTTTAGGGTGTGAGAGGGGAGTCGATGTGATTTGATTCCAGCTTGGTAGTTGTAGTCTATGCGATTAAAAAACACGTGTGTGTGAAGTATCCAAACAATGATAACGCTTTCATTATGGCTGCTTTAGCCACAGACCTTGAGTTACTGTACAGTGGGTTGGGTTCCATTTAGAAGTGTCCACTTCATTCGCCCTTTCCGTGATTCACAGCTACGTGAAATGTATTACTACTGATATGCAAAACTATTAACTTTTCGCCAAGAGGTGGCAGCTTGATACTGTAAGGTGTAAGCCATTGGTTCCAACGGAGATTTTATTTGGGTCGCCAGCATAGCCTGGTGACAATTTGTGTTGTGTAATAGGCCTAGCATAGGGCCTACCTTATATAGCTTATAGTTTGTTAACAGTCACGGGTTTGTCATGCAATGTCTATGCATTTTTGCATTTAGAATAGCTCTAAAACCGGGGGGCGAACACGTCGCAGGGGGGCGCCAGTGCGTGGATATCTCAATCGCAAAATTAAACAATATTTCTATCGGGCGCCTACCATGGACTAGGCTGGGTGAAAATCAAAAGATTGCGTCAAAAGATTGAGCTTAACCATGGACCTCATGGTTGCAAAATGCAAGGGAACATGAATCAGCATATTATTTGCACAAACAATAACGGAGAGTAGCTCTTCAACTTTGCCCGTTAAAATGTGTATGAACAGTCTCGCAACGCATTTCATGAAGGCCCTTTTGGACATGTCAGTTATTTGCACCACTGGGTAAAACGGCATTTTGTTTTAGACTACTGGTATTTAATTTGTGCATTGACAATAAAGCTGAATATAATTTGAACTAGATGACTAAACCTATGCATATGTAGAAGAAGAAACATTCACAAAAATGCATGACATGACCTCTCTTCTTGATAGCTGTTGAAAACTGCATGGAACTGACAGGGATTGTTTTAGTTTAATAATAAATAAATAAATACATTATGCTGCTACCTTCTGCTTTTCCCAAATACAATGTAGCCTACAGGTGTACCTTTCATCAGTCCAGTTGCAATGGATGGACTATGATGAACTGCCCTACTTGTGATTGTTTAGAGATTTTAAAGGTTTTATAACAATGTTACAGATTTTTTGGCCCAGAAACAAATCTATTCACCTTTGCAGCGCCAGTAGGCTACTTTGTGTGCGGAATGTGTGCAAACACACATTCCAAACAAGCATACACAAAAGTTTCAAGAGTGGGGGATGGAGTAGAAGATTCATTAATTCAGCAGACAAATTCATTAATATGATTTATTTTCGCGGAATGGATGTGCAGGACTGAGCGGCGGTCATATTTTGTACCGCTACGCGGTACATCTAGTTAGTTTTGCCATAGCTATGTTATGGGAATTAAACTAGTGCAATATACTCCTATGTTGACACACACTCCACCTTCTTTGGCTAATATCTGATCCAACATCATCCAGTGGTGCATAGCTACCCAGGAGGTTGCAGCCACCTGTTCTCTTAGTGCTCCAAGCACATAACAGACTTCTTTCATATTGGAAGATTCGTCAATATTCCAGATTCCTGGTGGTTGATAAGATTTTGTCAGTCAATAATCTCTGTATTACCTGAGTCTTCTGTAGCCCCTTGCGTTGGCCGTGAAGCCCCTTTGAAAATCAGAGGTTTACAGGCCACGGTGGCCTTGGTGCCCCCTTCTTTCAATATTCTGCTTTGCGTCCTACTAATAGCGATTTTTATTTAGCCGCACGCCTGTCAAAATAATCTTAGCATTCACAGCGCAAATTGATTTAGTCTTTTACGCAGTGGAGAAAGTGACATTGCAAGAAAGTGCGTCCAAATTCACCCATTCTTCTCAGTTGAACTACTCGCGAAGTAGCCTATTCATCACACTGACATCACAAGTGATGTCACATGAAAGAGCTTTTTCTCAGCTTTTAAACGATGTTAGCCGATAATTGCTGTGTTGAACGGTTCGCGAGAAAAGTAAATAATATAATTCAATTTAATCATACATTCTACTGAAGGTTTTGCGTCCATGATCTCCCTACCCATTCATCTCGGTGGAATACTTTACGAACCCTTCTTTTAACACATGACAAACCACATATCAGAATAAACAGCAGACCTTACCGAACATAAAGGTGTAAAGCAGTCCCCTGTACAGTTAGCCGTTCCAGAGTAATCCAGTTTTGAATTTGCAGTAAATTTCGACATGCATTGATGTCTCCAAATTTGGGCTTTAAGTTTTACAATGTGTTTAAATTGTTCCACATGATTTCATAACGGGCCAAATACAAAATAAATGTTACAAATATCGCCTAGATATTGGTAAATCAGAGGAGAGCTGACTAAGAGTTTGTGAAAGTAGCCTGATCACAAAATGCTAAGCATGCATCTAGGCTATTTGAGTTTTCATAAAGATGAGCTGTGCTTAAATTTAAATTGTTCAATACATGATTTCATAGCAGGCCAAATATAAAATAAATGTTATATATAGCCTAGATATCTGTTTTTATTAGATGATCAGATGATTTACAGTTATATGTAATATGTCATGTTTCATGTTTTTGTAATGTTTCATACAATGATGCAGGTCTACTGCAGTGAATAGGCTAAATACAACTTTGATCATTTTTATAGCCTACTACTGTATAGTTAACTTTGGCCTTGGTGCCCTGACATGTGGCCTTTGTGCCCCCCACCAAATATGCTCAACTGAAGGCCAAGTGGCCTTGCCCCCAGAATGGTGAAATTCCAAGCCTGCCTACCACTGCCAGGATCATTTCTGTCCCCAGGCAGTATACTGTAGGTTGTTAACTCTTTTCCTGTAGGTCCTTCCGAAAATCCTTTTTCCTGCTTATAAATTGTTCTGTGAATTAATGACAATTATTCCATATAATTTATAATTTATCATTGGAGCTGATCCAAAGGTGGGCCTCTGGTGGACCTCTCAGTTTTTATCTTTAATGCAAAAAGTAATTACTCTGGTTTTGTTGTGACCTTATTTGCATTGAAGCAATGTGTAAGGCATCAAACCAGTTAAATCTGTTGAGGCATATATTTTACCAATTCTCCCTTTTAACATGTCATTTGCCCTTATTATCTGAAAACCCCTACAAACCACTACCAAAGTTTATTATTTTTATCATATCAATGTAATCAATCACTAAGTGTTTTTATGATCCTTCTGGGACTTAATGGTTTAGACAACACTATCACTTTCCTGATATTATGACTATACACATGACATTTGTTAGACTATCATCAATAACTTCCTGTAACTATGAAAATCAAAAATCCTTCAATAAAAATATTCCTCTAAAAATATTCCTCTTTACTACTCCCCCCTTGCGCATAGATCCCAAATATGCGCAAAGGAAAGCACCAAATAAAACATTAATCAAATAATGACAGTGAAAATTTATAAAAAATCTTTAACCCAAGGTAACAAATGTAACAAATCATACAATTTAACATTCTACCAGGGGTTGGCCCCCCTTTGTTACTGTGATTAACAGAATAGAGTTTGTGGACCTCCATTCCTTCCATGAAGACCAACATCTTTCCACCAGCTTTTCTATTTCTGAAATAATAAAACATTTTAATCTTCTGACAATGACTTATGATGATCCTAATTCCATCTATTCTCTTTTTGCATAAAGACTAAACAAATTTCCCTATAAGAAATGTTATTTTACTTATTGTCAATTTGGGATACCACTTGAAGACTGATTATTATGTAAGCTATATTAATTAACTGTTCTAGGACATGCAGTAATCTCATAATTTCTTCAACATACCTTATTCCAAATTTCTCTGCATGTCATAGACTTTTATAATGTTTTATTCTTCAAAAACTAAGCTTACCTCTATTCCTAATTATTCTAGCCCTATACTACTTTATCTAGGCTATCTAAACTATTAGTAAATCCTAGTTGTATTCTATCCTATCAATCTTATTTCTCTGATTTCTTTATTTTATCTATTGCTTTCTTTATCAAATGTCATAGTATAGTACGCAAGATCTTTTGGCTTCACATTAGTTACATGTAAAGCAGATATTACATCATTTCAATATTTCTACAGACTTTATTTTCCCATTAAAGCTAAATCATTCTATTCCTTAGACTTGTTGAGTGTGAGTGACCACTAGGGAACTCCCATGATCTAGAGGTAATATTTTAATATGTAACAGTCCCTATGACATAATCAAGTTAGTCTTACCTACTTACACCACCACCTATCCTGAAAAATTAATGGAATGTCATTTGACATTAAAAATAGCAGTGCTATCACTTTGTCACTTAATTTGATTAAAACTTTTGCATTTACAATCAATTAAACAGTAGACACTTCTATTCAAAATAACAATCAAAATATAATAAAGATAAGAATAAGAGTAAATCATACTTTAAATTTGCTCAACAAAGTATTTACCTACTTTCCCTGAGATGTCTTAACTACCTTCTCTGTACCTAGTCAGGGCATCATTGGGTATCAGGTGGGCTCACCCATAAGATAGTCCCTCAGCATGGTTTCCTCATCAACTCCCTTTGATAGTATTGGTATCCCCCTTCTCCTGTAGAATTCTCTAGGCCTCCTTAAAACTATACTATTTCACAAGGGAAGAGGAAGGCATGCTCGTTGGGCTCATCCTTCAGTGCCTGGGTGTCTCCTCCCTCTCCCTGTCCTGTTTCTTTCCAACAGTTTCTGAAATGTCCACTTGACAGTCAAAACAAACTGATGATTGTCTTGATTCAGATGTCCATTCTCGCATGATGCCTCCTCTGTAATTTCCTCTCACTCTGCCTTAGTTATTCCCATCTTGTCTGAATCTCCACCCCCACTGACATGGAGATTGTGGCTGCCATGGGCTTGACTGTGCCCACTATAATAGGTATCCATAGGCCAGTAGACTGACAGGTTTGGGAACACCTGTGATGGTTGCTCCTACTGCCATAGTGTTGAGGGTGGTGCTACTACTGGTTTCCCCAGACTTGAAGCCTTAGGTCACCATAGGTGCCTGTATTGTCTTTTTGATGCTGCAAGCGCTTCCATTGCACTTCCAAGTTCCCTCTTTGCTCTCCAGTTTGCCCCTGTTGCCTTAACAAAGGCCTCAGAGTCCATATCTTTTTTCAGTTTGTCCATGCTCAGCACTGTTGTGCTGAACTTGCTCCGAACTCTGTCAGGACAGGGAGTACTTGGATTAACCCCTGCACATCAGCATGTCCTCACACGGCTGGTAATGAGCTTTACCCCCCTTAGATATAAGAGGCCGCATTACATTTACTGTTTAGCTGGAGGGGATGAGGAACTCACGCTGTAGGCAGATTGTAGTATTTACTAGATTACTCTCTATCTATCATCTACCTATCTTCCTATAACATCTGCATCTATTATTATTCCTTCATTTATGGTCACTCACTCCCAAGTCATCTCCTTACTTCTGCCTCTTATGTCCTATTGTATTAATCTATCAGGATGTCAAGATGTTTTTGAGCATTTTAAATACCTCTTTCTCCTACTATTTCCACTATGACTGACCTATTCTTCTTATAGCTCTACTATTGTCAATTTTATGTAATCCCTGATCGTAGTGACAGTGCTAAATTCATTAATTCTTGTATAAGCCATAAATCTGTATATTTCCTCATTCTCTCAACCACTTTTCTGCAACACTTTTTCATTGTACTGTTTACCCACTGATCCCTTTTGGTCTCTTTAACTATCAGAATGGGGAATTACCCTTTACACTAAGTCATTTTACTTTAGCCTGGGGTTTCTATAATACTACTTATTACCTTATAGGTGACTATCAAATTTCCATACTTACTTGGTTGCCCATGGCATTCCCTTTACCATTAGTCAGCTTACCCAGTTTATCTAAACATTACTGTAGTAATTATCTTATAGAATTCTATACCTTTGAGGCTCTTACTGTCCATATGCTGCATTCCACAGTGAATGGTCTATGTTATGCCATTCCTCACTACCAAAACATACTTCCAGTTCATTTTATCACTTGCCACATAAAGCCATTGAAGTATAATTCCCCAGTTGTCTCCATGTATTTTTATATCCTTTAGCACTGTAACTTTATCAAAAGTGTAATATTAACATTTACTAATGAATTTCATGAAATAACTTTATCATACCTTATCATACCTCCTCTCAACATTCAACATTCATTCTTGAATTTCCCCTTGGGGATCAATAAAGCATCCATCTATCTATCCAACCTCTAGCTATAGGAAAATATATTCTTAAACCTTTCCTTCAGTATAAATATACTATACTACATATACAGTCTCTAAGTATAAATCTAAGTATAAGTGTAGGCTAGATATACTTAAAACCCTTATGTATACCAAATACAAATCAATTTCCCATTCCTATGATTTTTACACAAAAAGTTTAAGCTATGCATATTCTTAGTTAGAAATAACTAGACCCACAGTACATTTCACAAACTAATCTTGCTAAGGGAGTCACTACTCAGTTCCCTCTGTACTGAGCCCCCATAAAACCCCCAACGGCAAATTAACTAACACCCCATATAACCCTATAACCACTTAATTATAACAGTATTATCTAAATTATAATATAGCTATACAAATAACAAATGATACTCTATAGGGCCAAACAGCTTAGCACAACTTTCTATCAAATAACCCCCCAGTGCTAACAACAATTGCTGCCTTATACCATATGATTCTTCAAACCATTTGACAGGTAGAAACTAAATATCCCCAGAGATCTTCTGAAACCATCAATGTCCCCATCATCTAAATTGTTAAATATAAAGTAGTAATCCAAAACGTTTTTTTGGTCAGTCAGAGTCAGTCTTTTTCAGTGTCACCTTATTTCAAATATTAACCATTTTTTGATTATTATCATATGTCAGTTGATCTTGGCTTATGCAACCAGTGATGTGGACAATACAAAACCCCTTTTCCAACTCTTAACAAAAAAAGGACTATGTGTGAAGGCTATAACCATAGCCTATAGCCATAAACCTTTTCCACATAGCAAGACAGCATTATAACCAAATGACCTTGCCCAAACCACCTCTTCAGAGCTAAACAGTCACCTGTACCTTTAACTGTAAATGTACATGGAAACAATACCTGATCTTATTGTATATTAACACCCATAACACCACAAGGTAGGATGTTACTCATAACACACATACTCATGACACACATACCAAAATAAAACATATAACTGTAATATGAGTTATTGATAAACCTGATTGAGTTCCTATATATGTCTAGAACATTATCCAAAGGAGTCTTAAATTCAATTATTTTCCCCAATAACACTGTGGTGCTCCATGAACTATAATCCATCACAAAATCTTTCTAAAGCATACCTAAGCTTCAACAATGTTACCATGAACCAAATTAACTTCAAAACTGCTATCCAGTGTAGTAATGCCAGTTGCTGACCCAGCTTTAGCCTAATAATGCCAACAGCTATCTGAGCCTAATAATACTATGCAAACCTAGCCTAGTCATGCTAATAGCTAAGCTATTTAATTTAGACCTATTATTAATGCTACTATCATGATTATCTTATCCTTAACAATGCTAATTTAACAGTTGAACCTACCACCTACTGATAAGCTAATATATATCATTAGTAGGCTACCACTAATATAACCCATCAATTGCCAACATACTACTACTTATACATAATATATCTTAGTCTTTTCATCAACACTGGACACAACAACACTTTTCCAACACCTGGAACCACCATCAGCATTCACCCCAAATCCTGGATCTTAAAACTCCATATTTAACCATGATGGGCCTACTTATGCATCTGTCAGTAGGCCTACTCATCCCAAGCATAGCACAGATGTGATTTTTTCCCACAAACTCTCTTTAACTTGTAGTAATAATCTTATTATAAACAAGGCTAACTTGAAATTACCTTTTAAACTTAACAGAAACCTAAAGAGACTAGCTTAACCAACCGACTACTACATTAGTGAATTATTTATGCACATAAGCTATATGACTAAAGTATGTAAACACTTATATCATTTGCCTTTATCCAGTATCATAAAAATCTTTTAACATAAAACTGTAGAGTATTTTAAAGAAAATCAAAAACTAACAGAACTGTATCTGTATCTCTCATTATTGCAAATTCAATTTTTAAAAGGTCAAAGTGACTACTCTGACAGCCCCAGTGTCAAGCAATGAAGCTATTCCTCTTTTGCCTTGCCCATCTATTATGGCAATATTATATTCTCAGCAAGCAGCACTCCACTTCTGCGGACAACTGCCCACTGTAATTCAGAACCATTCTGTTCTGGCGTTACCAACCTTTCAAAACCATTTTCCCACTACCACATTCTCATTATCAACCATTTCTAATATTTTGATCATGGAAGACCAAAACATTCAACCCAACACTTTGCAGTATTAAACATTCCCCAAAAATCTTTCAAAATGAAATATTTTCCAATATTTCCCAGTTCAACATTCCTTAACCATCTCAGACCTACATCCTTTGTCCCCAGCATTTGCTCTGTTTACACAAGCCCCCACCTTTTCCTATTTCAACCAGCAGCTCCTCTGCCTGGTATCACACACACAGCCTCTTCTCCTTAATCACAAGTTATACAAATATATGACTTTTACCAATGCTCTGCCATGGACTTCTAATTCTACCAGCAACATATACTAAACATCTATTATACTTCCATCCAACACTTCTTTGTATTCTCTTTTAGCTTTACATCCACAACTTTTACACAACATGTCCACTCACTCTTGGAGTGTTTCAACTTCAACTTATTCAGACCTAATCTCAGATATCAGCTGTACTCAACTTGTTAGTATATTATTTCCTCCACATGCAGGAAATGAGGTCTTCACATGCAGACCTGGTCTTCACATGCAGACCTTTCAGTTTTTCACATGCAAAACTGTTACTTTTACAGTGGGCAGTGCTTCGACTTGGCCAGCTTCACTCGCGGTCCGCGCGTGGGATCACGCGGTGTCACGCGACTTTAATTTGTATTTTCCCAGTGAGACGCTGCAACAACCCAAACAACCGGTAGATGGCTCAAGTGAGTAGGGTGTCTCGTAAAAAGAAATGGAGCCTGGAAAACCCTACACAGACTTCACTACAGACTTTAGCAGACTGGTTTAGAAATAATTTAATAGCCAGAAATATGCCTGCCCTGCCCTAATAAAGAAATATTTGGTTAACTGCGAGTGAATCCCGTTTGCAGCTGTAGAAGAAACGCAGGACAAATTAAACATTCTGGTTTTCTCCGAGTGCAACGATAGACAGACATCATTTGGACAAAATATAGAGCATATTAACCTCCGTTGCTCAGCCAAATGCCTTCCTGTTACGTCCTGTTATCACTGAGTTACAGGCGATAAACGATTTTTGATGGTCACAAGTTTACTTCATTAGCGGTTTATTTTTTTGATTATTAAAGTGTTTCATTTAAAGGTTTGACTTCGTGCTTATTCAGAGCATTTAGTGCTCTTCCCAATCCCAGACGTTCACATTGCATGTTTGTTTGTAATGGATGCAACCGCGAGATACGCTTGTCATAGGCGCCGATACCGTGGGTGCTCCGTCTCTCGGGCACCCACTGAAAACATCGAGCACCCACGTGTGCCAGCTTACAGTCCCGGCTAAATTTATATTAATTTAAAATCAAACATCGCAGTTTATGTTAAATTCAGCATCTCTCATAATGTGATATCGGGCCCGATATTTTAATCAACCCGACCGCAACTCGGACCGCGAATATTAATTAGGACAAAATTATACCCGACCCGCGATCCGACCCGCTTATTTACAAAATGTGTGCTTTTGGTTATAGCCTGCATGCAGTGTGACAGTAGGCCATTTCTGTAAAACAAACTAATTTATTTGCGAAACTTTATGCAGTAGAACTACACGAAGTAGGCATGCAGGACATAATGTTTGCGCAGGAGAGAGTCTGAGAATAAGAGCGCAGGCACGCACGCAACCACCAAGGATTAGAACACTATAGGATACGATTTGAAGGCCATGGACATACATCTTTCTTTCGAAAACAGAAATGGTGAGGCAAGGTATAGGCAAGATTGAGATACATTGCTGGTCAAAACGTTAGCGTAAGAACTGGTTTATAATGCTGAATGAAGCACAAAGCACATTTACTAAAGCACATCCACTGTTTAAAGTCACAAACACAACGAACTAAGGTAACTTTTATGCATGCGCGAACCTATACATACCGGTAGATTTATTCCTGCAGGCTGCCCGTTTTGGCTGTCATACTTAAATGGCTTCGCAAGAAGTAGGCCTACATAAACCATAACTTGTACTACTGTCATCTTCTTTAAGAACTTTTCCCAATATTTCCCATAGCCTATATCGCTTTTCCTGAAGGGGTGTCTTTATTATTTTAACTCGCGTCTTCAGCTTCTTTACTGTTGACATTACTGTATTGATGCTTTACTGTATTGATCTAATTTCGGGCAGACCGCGCAACACTGTGCGCTATGTAGATCGTTTCTCGCACCATTTAATTTCTCAAAATTTAGGTCTACTAGGCCCACAATAACGTCATCACCAAATACATCTTTTATTTTTAGTTGATCAACCACAAAGAGCATAGGCCTACTGTGCACAGTGCACTGACGACTGTAGCAGCCCAAGGTAACCAGTTGTTGTAGATGAGAGGCAACCCCTTGTTTCAGATAGCCTGGACAACATGTTACCTGGGTGTTGCCTACGTTATTAATTAATGGTAGCCTACAATAGTTAATTGATTCGCGTAACATAGGCCTATTAGTTGGCTCAAAGAGTAGGGAATCAGGATGGAGAGAGTCACGCGTGTGTTGCATTTGCGGGATAGAATCCAGTTTAATGCTAGTTTTCAAAACATATATTTTTTTACATGTCTTGTCCGAGTGGCTGTAATGTAGCCGAGCGTTCATGGCGTATGAAAAGCGACTTCAAACCGCCTAAAACAACTTGTTTGTGAATGTCTGACAACTGCTGCAGCGCATGCACGCACAAGGAAACCAGTAGGTGGAGAAACCAGAAGGCACACAACACCAGAATGATTTTAAGGCTATTTCGCATAGGCTACTCAATGGTGCTATTTCACACGCATTATAGCGACCCCCACTCACCGGGGTTAGGTGGAAGGTGTTAACAGGCGATTGGCGTAGCCTACAGTGGACTAGGGCTGTCAAAATTGCTCAAAAATGACGTTCGAATATCCCCTCTAAAATAAACACATGTATTCGAATATATTGGAATATCTAGGCTATATTATTTGCGCATTATGTCAGTGACGCGCATCATGTCATCTGTTTTTAACTTTTTGTATGGTTATTGCTTGACAGGGGGGGATCCCAAGCAGCTTTCAGCCATAAGGCATTTCCTAATTCACCCGACACTGATATTCAAAATGTTGAAACTATTTCGGCATAGCATAAGCAGTTTAATTAAATGTAATGTTAGTTTTAAACAAACGGGCTATTTGGTGAGCCTTGGCCTCACAGATAGGCCTATTAACTGACCGCCAGATTCACGTTGGCTGTGGGGCAGGGGGGGCCCAAGGGTCTATGATATGTTAATTCGGCCCTGCCCCCAACGAACGCAACTTTCCACCTCTGAGACAGCTTAAAAGAAACTCACTGACCTACTTACTGTAGGCTGCGCAAACCACAGGACTTTTTTTGGGCAAGCCTGCATTCGAGGCAGGCCTTCTGTTTTTATATAATTTTATATAAATCCTGCGCTAACAGTAATCCTCCTAGCCCCGCTACCACAGCTGTGGATAGTGTGGCATGCTCACGCTTTATGTTTCCTTCTTGCAAACTAGGCCTATAGCCCAACCATTTACAGTACGTCTTCAAAAAATAACAACTTGCCAGATATGCCTTCATATCTTTGGGCTTCATTCAGCATTTTGTTCTTCCACTGGAAATTACTCTGCTAAATGTGGCACTTCACTGTATACAGTACATTCTATAGAGCTTCATTTCTATCATTTCACGCGGGCTCGGGCTGGGCTCGGGCTTGCACGGTAGGCTAAATGAGAGGTCAGGTGATGCGTTTCGGTTAGCTGCGAGAAAGATGCAGAAATGGATGCTTAGGAGGTGAAACAGAGGCTGGCCTCTTGTGACAGGCGTTTTAGTTGCACCGGCAAAGAAAGCAAAGTCTGAGGTGTGGAAAAGTTTTGATCGTGTGCATAATGAGAATAATGAGCCAGTGGTTATGTAAAATCCAAAGGATGCACCATTCTGTAGAAGGGCAGGGAATTCGTCGCTGATAAGGCATGTTGATCAAAGCTGTCAGTGCCCATCAGGATCACATTGTTTGTTAGGCTACAGCAACAAAATCAAACCCTGCAAAGGTGAAACAAATGATTACGGAGAAGAAGTGTGTCAGCTTTCGCTGTAAAGACATTAGGCCTTTTAATATCGTAAATGGCGAGGGGTTTGAAAAGCTGGAGCAAGAACTATTTAATGTCGGGGCTGCGTATGGGAGGGTTCCCGCAAACTTCAGAATGCTGAGAGGACTTGCTATTTTATTTCTTTGTTCCAACTTCCAAGTGGCCTAGGTTACGTTAGTCATGAATAAATGATGTCAAATGTTACTCATTCTTGACAAAAGGCAAAAGAGCTGCGTGCGTGCGGACATTTGAATAATGTCGGGCTGTAAACGGGTTCGGGCTTTTAAAAAGCTGTCAGTCTCGGGCTCGGTCAGGGCTCGGGCTGATTTCTGTGGGGGTCGGGTCTTGTCGGGCCTAAATTTAAAGGCCGATTATAGCTCTACTTCACTGAGCAACAGTGGGTGGAGACCTTTAGATTCACAAGTCAGGGTTTGAAGAATTATGACGAATGATAGACCTGGCTGTTGCCCCGAGTACTCGTTGTCGGATGCCTATCCCAACAAACAAGCCATCGCATCTATCTATCCATAAATTGCAGGAATGTCTGTCTGTCTGTCTGCGTGTCGTTGGTCCGTTCGATTTCAAACTTGGCAGGTGTCTTGCTACTGGCATGAGTAGTGTCTTGCTACTGGCATGAGTAAGTGCAGTGCATAGTATATCGTTATATATCGGCTTTCTCCGCTCTACCATAGCCACCCTCTCACACAGAACTGCGCGCAGGACCAGAGAGAGGATAAGCGGAGATTTGGCAGCACCAAATCACGGTTAAAATGCAAGATATTTAATTATCATCTCTGATCTCAACAATAAAGACTTCCTGTATGTTTACTTGCATAAAATGATTACGCGGATTTTGCAACAACAGGCCAACAAACACGAGTATGTAGTTCTATTCAAAATTACATGAAAAGTATGTGCAATAAACTGATGCTTTGAATAGCCCAGGCTACATTGGACGTGAGACTTTGATTAAACAAACTACATTTCCGACTGCAAGGTCCCAAATTGAAACAAGCCATGGGCTAATGGTCCCGAATTTAACGTTTCAGAAGACGTGCCACACAGCTAGACAACAAGTGGCAGACAGAGAAACGTCACTTATGCTACCAAACACTGCTTTTGAGTCACATCGTTGCAAATGTCAAACGATCACAAAATCACTATCAGGAAAGTTATGCAATAAGCTAGGCCTATAGCCTTAACTCAAAACATTTGCTATTCCATTCCGATCTGTAGAAATCACATGCAGTCATGCCTAAATTCTTCTTAGGCTACTGCACATTAATTATAGGCTAATATATTATGATATTCAGTATACATTATTGAATGCTTAGCTGGAATGATGTTTTTCCCTATCATCGTATTGTTAAAGCAGGCATACCTGCGGGCATGTATCGGGCTACAGGTTTTCTACAGGAATTGCATGTTTGAACGGGCACTGCACTAGTTGTATAAACTTGCGATGTGTGCCAATCGAGCTGTTGGCGAAAACTTTAGCGTCAGCAAAACAGCTGTGCACCGATGCGTGTATTCAGTTTTATTCTACGGAAACAAGCAAGAGAACACACCAAGTTGCCTAATGTTATAGGGAAGCGCCAGAGATTGTTGAGATTCTCTGAAGGTTACGTCACACGATGCGAATAAACCGTTTCCATCAACTTTATTCGCATTATACCTTATGCGCATCGAGAGTTAATCCAAACCCCTCTAGCGAATCAAATATAGATGCGCATTAGGATTTTTGATGCGCATTTCACGTGTTTCCAACCGGGATCTCTTATTCGAATAGATTAAATGCGCATTAGGAAGTTGGATGGAAACACGCTAATAGTTGTCTAAGCCTAAGCGTAGCCTGTTAAAAACGTCGCAGAAGCCTACCCAAGGCTACAGATTAATTCTGAACAGTTATTTCTCTACTGGCTCAATTATCACACCACTGTTTTGATTTGCGTAGTTGCGTTAACCCAACACTGACAATAATGTAGACAGCAAATTTTGATTTCGATTTTCGTTACCACCGTGTAGTCAAGCCTTAAGACATACCCAAGTAGCCTAAATCGAGGTAATGTTTAATTATGCATGATTTATTTTGTTATTGAATTCGTAGGCTGGGATTACTCTCGGCAAGTCTCCTGCTTTTTCAGAAGGGGGGCGGCAGGCAGAGCGATGTACAGTGGCAGAGCGACGCACAGTGGCTGAAAGTGGTACTAAAGCTTCACGCAGCTTCACGGCCTCGTAATGCGCGAATGAAGTGGTCATTTGAAAGCGATGCCCACTGTATCTCTCTCATTCCTTCTCATGCAGGAATTGAGTCAGTTCTCCTCATGCAGAACTTTAAGTTTTCCTCATGCAAAACTTCTTTGATATGGCTATAGTATTCCTCCACATGCAGGAATTTGCCTAGTTCTCCACATGCAGAACTTTTGATTTTACACATGCAAAATCATTTCCATTAGTGTACACACAAATGCTTACCATAATCTGCAGTATTAATCCCTTGGTCTTTGTCTTAGCAAGATTCTTTGACTGGAGGACGTTTTAGACAAGTATTCATAACTCAGTGTACAGCCTGATCAGAGGAGACTAGCTGCTATTAAGCAAAGTTGCTCACCTTAGTTTAAGTTGCGCATCAGCTTCTCCCCTGACCAAATCCCGGACTCTGAGATGATACTTAAATATTGTCCTTTCCAACTCCTGGCTGCCTCGCCAATTATGTGGTGTCAAATCCAAATTAAATAATACAAACTCAAAAGAAGTCCGCAGACCATGGATGTATACTGCAGATGATGGCTTTAATGCACTCCGGAGCATTAGTGAAGAAAGCAAGTAAGTGAAAGCAAAGTAAGATAGGCTAACATCCTCTGCTGTTGTCCAGCCTTTATACCCCTTCAAGTCATCCCAGACAAAACCCTCTATGTTTACAGATAACTGACCAAGTAATATATGGTACTCCACCTTTGCCCTCTCATCCTGTTATTCTTACATTCTTTAGGTTTTGCCATTCTTTAGGTTTTGCTTACATTTCCTGGCACCAAACCTTATTTATGACCTTTTCTGCCAGGCCTGCTCTTCCCTTAAACCAGTCTTCCTTTGCCACACTGAACATACAGTGGGCAGTGCTTCGACTTGGCCAGCTTAACTCGCGGTCCGCGCGTGGGATCACGCGACTTTAATTTGTATTTTCCCAGTGAGACGCTGCAACAACCCAAACAACCGGTAGATGGCTCAAGTGAGCAGGGTGTCTCGTAAAAAGAAATGCAGCCTGGAAAACCCTACACAGACTTCACTACAGACTTTAGCAGACTGGTTTAGAAATAATTTAATAGCCAGAAATATGCCTGCCCTGCCCTAATAAAGAAATATTTGGTTAACTGCGAGTGAATCCCGTTTGCAGCCGTAGAAGAAACGCAGGACAAATTAAACATTCTGGTTTTCTCCGAGTGCAACGATGATAGACAGACATCATTTGGACAAAATATAGAGCATATTAACCTCCGTTGCTCAGCCAAATGCCTTCCTGTTACGTCCTGTTATCACGGAGTTACAGGCGATAAACGATTTTTTAAGGTCACAAGTTTACTTCATTAGCGGTTTATTTTTTTGATTATTAAAGAGTGTTTTTCATTTAAAGGTTTGACTTTGTGCTTATTCAGTAGAGCATTTAGTGCTCTTCCCAATCCCAGACGTTCACATTGCATGTTTGTTTGTAATGGATGCAACCGCGAGATAGGCTACGCGTTTGACGGCAATGAGTTGTGAACGGACATGAACCAAGACATATAGCCCAGCAGCAATCTAGGGACTGTTCGTTATTTATTGAAGGGGCCACCGGAGGAATTTTGAGTGCTTCAGTCAAAAGTTGCATGACCCTCCCTTGCCTGCTAGAAATTGTTCAATGACCCTCCGACAGAATTATTAAAAAAGACATGACCCTCCCCTTGCCAATTGTCGCATGTCTTACGCCCGCGCTGCTTTGCGCCACAGCCACACACTGTGATAACGTTCTTAAATCAATCTTTCGTGAGCTTGCATGCTACCAGTCCTTCCTTTTCAAATGTGTTGCGCCTGTTTGCACAATTTCACAAATAATCATATGTGATTAATAATATGACAAATAATCCATGTGCATGGGGACCGAAACAATGCATGCCAACTTTTTCCGTGTTTATCACGTATTTTAACTTTCCCCCGCTGTCTTGCCGTAGAATAGGCTATCCCAGATTTTAATACTCTCATAACAACCCTGCCATCGGGCCTGTCTCTGTGTTGCCCTGTTGCTACCCCTTGCCCTTCCAACGAAACAGATGTCTTCAAATCATTGTTTTCCTTACTTAAATGTCATAAATATACAACTTTATGCTGCAGAATTACGCATAGGCTACTTGGAACATAACACATTTGACAAAGGACAGATGTATCGTAACACCCCCAATTATCACCACTTTTGTTCAGAAATTCTAAAACAACAATGTTTTTTAACACTTCAAAATAACATTTGCAAAATTAACCTTACATTTTTCAGTAGCCATAGGTGTGTAGATTTGAACAAAATCTGGTTTGGTTCTTAACGGCACATGGACGGTTAGACCGAGAATTCTTGTCGTGAAATTAAAATTCCACTGGAGCTCCAAGCGGTTGTGTACACGCAGCCTTACAACACTGTTTACAGCTCTTTGAGTCACGGTAAAATGTCATTTTTGGTACATAGCTAATTTAGATACACCTATGGTGTGGGTGGTTGCGTCTCTTTAGGAGTCCGCTGTCTTGGTTTGTATAGAAATGGATATAAGTGACACGTACACGCAAGACGGTGGAAATCGGGACCGACAGTAGGGGGAGTTCCGATATGTTGCTAGTGACAAAATATTAACTTTCAGTGTTTTACGATGTCTTTGTCATGGGGAAGTGTTTTTCCCCATGTATTTATTCTAGGCTACTGTCAGTGACTGCCGTGAGAGAAGCGGGTTCTGTGTTTTGTTCATGTCAGTGACTGACGCGAGAGAAGCGGTGTCTGTGTTGTGTTGCATTGCGTTGATTTATTTTCATTGGGGATACCGTGCCGTGCCGTCCACAGCTCTTCAGTTCTGACAAAGCCAAAATTACTCCTTTTTAAACAACGAGTGCAGGAAGCACTTTTGTATGGTAATATTGCTTGACGGGGGGGATCGCAAGCAGCTTTCAGCCATAAGGCTACTTTGAGAACATTTCAATTCACCCGACACTAATATTCAAAATGTTGAAAACTATTTCGGCATAGCCTATAAAGCAGTTTAATTAAATGGAATGTTAGTTGTAAACAAACGAGCTTCTTGGTGAGGCTTGGCCTCACAGATGCGCTCGTGCCTTAGATCAGGGGTCCCCAACCTTTTACGTACCATGGACCGGTTTGATTCCCATTTTTTTTTTCACGGACCGTGGGGGGGGGGTTCGGGAGTTCCATGTTCCATATGTGTTGTGCATGCATTACTTGAAAAGAACTAGCTCCAGTTATGTATGAACAGTGAAGGTAACGAACTCTTAAAAACGTGAAAAACGTGAACTTGAAGAAGTGAAAATGGAACAATATGAACTATGAAAATTGAACAACTTGAAGCTACATCTATTAAGTGTGAACATGCTTAACAAAATATGGGAACAAAACATGGGAACTAAACGTGCATTACGAATATAATCAGTGGGAGCCCTGTGCTTGTTTCCCTGCAACAAGACAGTGACACCCTCAGTGTGTTTGAAATGTCCAGTCGATTGCGGAAAACATTGCAGAAAACCCGGCCTCGCATAGATACGTGGTGGGAAATGGTAGCAACGTTTTCAGCGCTTTTACGGCTATCTCGGGATATTCTGCTTTGGTTTTGATCCAAAAACCCGCCAGAGAGGTTTCCTCATACACACTTTTAAGACCACCGTCATTTCCATTTTATGATCAACTGCTCTTCCTCCTGCGCTGACATGTTAGGACTATTCGGGATATTGACAAATGGGTTGCGGACCCACTCATTGGTTTGCCGTGGATCTTTGGAGGATGGGAAGTAGCCTAACGCTCAAACTCATTTGAAAGCGCAACAAGGTGATCGCGCACCAGCTGCAAGAGAAAGGGCCCTGCCTCAGTCTCTCCCAAAACCCCCACTACTGTTTGGAACATATCAAATACACCCCGTCCCCATTCGTCCCCACAAATCAAGCTTGGCTTTAAATGCAGCGACTTTATCTGCCAGTTTAAAGACAGTCGTCATTCTCCCCTGGAGTGACAGGTTGAGGTCATTAAGCAACCCGAATATGCCACATAGGTAAGCGAGTTTTGACCCCCAGTCCTCATCACTAAAATGTGCAGCTAACGGTGACTTTTTTTCTGTAAGAAATCTCTGCAGCGGCTCTCGCAACTTAAACACCCTGGCCAGTGTCTGCTAAAGATGCTTGTTTTTTGTTGCTCATTCTAGCAGTTTAGCTAACTTCGTGTGACACTACCGTTCGCCAAGAACTGATCAAGTGAAGTGAGCTGACCTGAGGCTGCGCAGCGCTGAAGGCAATATGTAAAGTGTTGAAGGCGGGACAGACGTAAGAAAATAGACCTTGCAAAATGCAAACATGCGTGCAATCAAACAACTGCATATAGGCCTATGCCATGTAAAAACGTGACATTATTGCGAATTAAATTGAGTTTAGTTTGCATGCATTTTTTTAAAACTCATGTCGTAGGCTACGGCCCGGTTAGGAATGTACGGGCCGCGGCCCGTTGGGGACCGCTGTCTTAGATGGCAGGAAAAATCTTCAGCATATTAACTGACCACCCGATTCACGTTGGCTGGGGGGGAAGGGGGGCCATCAGACATTTGTGACCAGTTAATCCGGCCCTGCCCCCCAACAAATCACACCTTCCCACCTCTGACAGCTTAAAAGAACTCACAGACCTATTCACAAACCTGCGGCATTTTGCCGTGTTTTGAAATCAGCTTTCAATAGTGAGGAAGCAATTTTGCAGGCATAACTAACATGCAATAACGCCACCAACAACAACCAAAACTAGGCTAATCATTGTCAAAATGTAAATTAAATGTAACATTATTGTGCATCAAATTAAAATGTTCTCTTTTGCAAATGTAGGCATATAGGCTAACAGAATAATTTAATAATGTTACAAAGATACTACATCAATCCGTATGTTTCATTAGGCTACTAGGCTATTTGTTTTGCCTTATTATTGATTCATTTAGGCTAGGCCTTTTTATTCAGGGGCCGTATTCACAAAGAATTTTAAGGCTAAAAGTAGCTCCTAACTGGCGAATTTAGGAGCCACTCCTAAAAATAATGGGCGTGTCACTCCTAACTTTAGGACTCCTAATTTTTTTCACAAAAAGTAATTCACGAAGCATTTTAGACCTAAAAGTAGCACCTAAAAGTCTGGGACAGCTTAAAAGAATTTGAGAGGACTCCTAACTCACTAAGACCTATTCATAAACAGCTTTTTGTGGCATTTTACGCTGCGATGTTTTGAAATGCGCTATGCGGCAACAGGAGCTTCCAATCGCGAGGGAACAATTTTGCATTCATAAAAGGAATGCAATAACGCCACCAACAACAACCAAAACTACTCATTGTTAACATGTAAATTAAATGTAACATTTCATTGTGAATCAAATTAAAATGTTCTCTTTGCAAACGTAGCCTAGGCATATGGTGACAGATTCATTTAATAATGTTGCAAAGGTACTGCATCAATCCATAGGCCTATGTTTCATTAGGCTACTAGGCTATTTGTTTTGCCTTACTCTTTATTCATTTAGGCTAGGCCTTTTTATTCAGTTATTAATCATCTTCCGTCCTTCTCACTACTTGTGTAGCGCACGCATTCTCCGACCTGTCACCTGTCACTCATCATCGGAAGGGAGGTGTTTGGAATCATTCCCGCGTTACAATCGTCAGCCAATCAAGGTGGTCACTTCAGTCAAGCTCGTGCATGAGTAATGACGTCATCTATAGCAACGAAGACTCACTCCTAGTTTAGGAGTTGTCTGAAAGGCTTTGTGAATAACTTTTAAGAGAAAACTCCAAGCTAAAATCTTTTAGTGCGATTTAGGAGTAGCCTACTCCTAGTGGTAAGATAAAAGCCTTTCTGAATAGCCTACGGCCCCAGTTATTCATCATCTTCCGTCCTTGTGTAGCGCACGCATTCTGAGACCTGTCACCTGTCACTCATTATCGTAAGGGAGGTGTTTGGAATCATGCCCGCGTTACAATCATCAGCCAATCAAGGTGGTCACGCTTGCCCATTTACACAAATTAATGGTCGAATATTACTGATGATCATTGTTATTTAAGAACATGCAGTGTGCGTAGGGCACCAAAAACATCTTGCTCGTAAAAAAGCATCATACCGCACATTGTGGCGGGTCTGTTATTTACTGTAGGCTGCGCAAACCAGGGCAAGCCTGCATTCGAGGCCTTCAGTTGAAGAATTGTATATAAAGCCTGCGCTAACAGTAATCCTCCTGCCCCTGATAGGCCTACCACAGCTGTGGATATGTGTGGAATGTTCAAGTAATAACACAATCCAATGTGTGTCTCAATTGTCCCCCGCTGACCACCTCACACATTTCTCTAGATTTTGCAACGAATTTACATGACACATTGCCATAAAATATGCCAGTTTTAGGACACAGAATAATGTTTGTAATGATACCAGTTAGGCCTACGTTTAACAGTAGCCTAACAAGTGTAATGAGCTATTCATTGTCGAAGGTGCATGGTCAAGTGAAATTCTTACTTTGGAAAACAAACATTTGCCGATATCATCGCCGATCATCAGAATATTGCTCTGGACTGCAGGTAACTTGTTAAGCCAGTGTTTTTCAAACTTTTATTTAATTCCCCACTTTGATCCCCACTTTGCGGCATGACTGATGATAGTGGAGATAACGTGTTATCCCGAGGCCTTTGCCAGTCAGCATCTCCGACGGTAGTCTACCCTATTAAAAATATACGTTTTCGATGTCCCAAACGGAGAGACATAGGCTACTTTATTGTTTTTAACGATCTCTATGCTACTCACAAAAATGTAGGCATGGGGACATGATGAAGTAGGCTATCCAACTGTCGTGTGTTTACGAGCCAGTGGTTTTCAAACATGCGTGACTCGGACATCTAACTAAATGCAACAGGCTCATATCGTCCTCACATTCGCATTCGCAGGACCAGTGTTTTGTCAAATTGCAAATAGCTATTCGTTTTAACGAATTTTTATGATAGTATGCTTTTTGTATAGGCTACTATCTTAATCTTGGAATATCGGGAGGGAAGTGGCGCGTCTGCAGTCAGCCAAATATGAATGTAATTCTGCGGCATAAAGCAGATGTATTTGTTTATTGTACAGAAAAATAAAAATGACATGTCAAGCAGTCAATTGACTACATTGCAGTCAAGAAGTAGTAGGGCAAATTAAGACACTGTTTTGATTTGCGTAGTTGCATTGCCCCCAACACTGACAATAACATAGCAGATTTCGATTTTCGCTACCACCGTGTAGTCAAGCCTTAAGCCATACCCAAGTAGCCTTAATCGAGGTAATGTTTAATTATGCATGATTTATTTTGTTATTGAATTCGTAGGCTGGGATTCCTCTCGGTAACAATTATGTTTGGTAGCCTCCTGCTTTTTCAGAGGGGGCGGCAGTCAGTCTACTGACAGAGCGATGTACAGTGGCAGAGCGACGCACAGTGGCTGAAAGTGGTACTAAAGCTTCACGCAGCTTCACGCCTCGTAATGCGCGAATGAAGTGGCCATTTGAAAGCGATGCCCACTGTACTACAGAATCCAGTTTCACAAAACAATGATATTACACAGAATAAAGATACTACATAAAATATATATAAACTAAAGGATATATTTCAATAAAGGCCACGACAACAGCAACAGCAACAGCTTCAGCAACAACAACTTGCAATGATCATTCAACTTCTCACCAACCTTTCTCCTCTGCCTGCTCCCACCGGCCCAGCCCCAGCCAGCCTGCTCACCGGCCCAGCTCCCGAGTCTCCTGCCCAGTCCACTGCCGCCGCGGCTGCCGGAGGCCCAGAACCCAGGATCGGCAATCCAGAGCGGATCAGCGGCGACCCAACCCAGGTACGGGCGTTCCTGACGAGCTGCCGTGTCCAGTTTACCCTGCAACCCAGGACCTTTGCCACTGAAGGAGCGAGGGTCGGTTACGTGATCACTCACCTGACGGGCCGAGCTCGACTCTGGGGAACGGCGGAGTTTGAGTGCCAGACCCCAGCATGTGCGACCTTCAACCTATTCGCAGAGGAGATGCTCAAGGTATTCGATTTGGAATCCACAACAGCCGAGGCATCTCGGACCCTGATGAGTATTCGCCAAGGCAGAAGGACTGTTGCGGATTACTCCATCGACTTTCGAACTGTGGCAAGTCGGAGCTCCTGGAACATGGAAGCATTGGTGGATGCCTTCCTCCACAGCCTGGCGGACTACATAAAGGACGAGCTGGTTTCCCATGATCAACCCCCCACTCTTGATGAAGCCATTGCTCTGGCTGTCCGCATCGACCGCAGGATCCAGGCCCGCCGTCGTGAGAGAGGGCGCCAGAGTCCATCCACCAGCACACGGAGCGTCCCAACTGCCCTTCTGTCCTCACCTGCCACACCATCTAGCCAGCCGGACCAGTCTGAACCGATGGAGATCGGCCGCGCCTCCCTAACCCCTGCAGAGCGCCAGAGACGCATCACCTCCAACTTGTGCCTGTACTGTGGTGGTGATGGTCATCGAGTCGCCACCTGTCCAGCAAAAGCTGGAGCTCACCAGATGTAGGAGGAATCCGGATGAGCTCAATGAACATTCAGCCCTCCATCAGCCATAAACCCCTCATCCAAGTCTGTCTTCACCTGTCTGATTCCACCCACACCCTGGCAGCCCTGGTGGTCTCTGGCGCAGAAGCAAACATTATTGACACAAAACTTGCTCGTCAGCTGGGCTTGGAAAGCCACCGCTTGTCCACTCCTGTTCCAGCCCGGGCCCTGGACGGTCACGTAATTGGCACAGTTACCAGCATCACAGCCCCCATCTCAATGATGGTGTCAGGAAACCACCGAGAGACCATCCGCTTCCACCTGCTCAGCTCTCCAGGCCAACCCCTAATCCTGGGCTACCCTTGGCTCCGTCTCCACAATCCTCACCTCGATTGGGCCTCCGGAACTGTGAAAGAGTGGGGAAATGCCTGCCACCTGACCTGTTTGCGTGCTGCCTCGCTGTCCCCTGGCTCAGTACCCCCCAGCACTGCCCCCGACATTTCTAATGTCCCTGAATGTTACCATGGCCTCCAAGAGGTGTTCAACAAGGCCTCCCTGGGACTGCTCCACCCAAAGGTCACCTCTACTCACTATCCCCTCCTGAAAGAAAAGCTATGGAGGATTACATCAGGCACTCCCTGGCATCTGGACTCATCCGCTCGTCTTCCTCTCCTGTTGGTGCCGGGTTCTTCTTTGTAGGAAAGAAAGACGGTTCTCTTCGCCCCTGCATTGATTATCGAGGTCTGAATGATGTCACAGTGAAGAACCGGTACCCTCTGCCTTTACTCACCTCTGCTTTTGAGTTGCTCCAGGGATCCACTATTTTCACCAAACTGGACCTTAGAAATGCTTACCACCTAGTGCGAGTAAGGGAGGGTGACAAGTGGAAGACTGCATTCAACACCCATACCCTCAAGGCCCGGTTCACCACTGCCCCCATCCTCCAGATGCCGGATTCAGACCGGCAGTTTGTTGTCGAGGTGGATGCCTCAGACATGGGAGTCGGGGCCATACTCTCTCAACGGGCAGAGGAGGACAACAAGTTGCACCCCTGTGCATTTTCCTCTCGCCGGCTTTCACCTGCAGAGCGCAATTATGATGTTGGAAACCGTGAGCTGTTGGCTGTCAAGCTTGCCCTGGAGGAGTGGCGTCACTAGCTGGAGGGGTCCACAGTTCCGTTCCTGGTCTGGACCGATCACAAAAACCTTGAATACATCCGCAATGCCAAACGTCTTAACCCCAGACAGTCCCGCTGGGCCTTGTTTTTCACCAGATTCAACTTCACCCTGTCATACCGCCCAGGTTCTCGGAACGCTCTCTCCCGTCAGTTTCAGAAGGATGACGCCCCTTCCCAGGAACCTGCATCAATTCCGATTCAAAAGGCCCTCCGTGACCATCCCAGTCCCAGTGCATGCCCAGACGGTCGTCTCTTCGTCCCAGAGAATTTGAGGTCCCGGGTCATACAGTGGGGACACAACTCCCGCCTTGCCTGTCACCCGGGCTCCGCCCGCACCTGCCATCTCCTTGCCCAGCGCTTCTGGTGGTCTTCTTTGAGAAGGGATGTCCGAGAATTTGTCCGTGCCTGCCCCACCTGCAATCAGAACAAGTCCTCCACTCGGCCCCCTGCTGGTTTACTCCAGCCCTTGCCTGTGCCCACACGACCCTGGTCCCACGTCTCCTTGGACTTTGTAACTGGCCTCCCACCATCAGGTGGAATGACTGTCATGTACATTCTGGAAGGAGTTCTGCCATCTTCTAGGGGCCACAGTGAGTCTTACCTCTGGGTTCCACCCCCAGTCCAATGGTCAGTCCGAGTGGGCAAACCAGGAGCTGGAGAAGGCGCTGCGGTGCATGGTTTCTCGCAAACCCCAGGCTTGGGCGCAACAACTGATGTGGATAGAGTATGCTCACAACTCCCTCACCTGCTCTGCCACTGGTATGTCACCTTTCCAGTGTGTGTATGGCTACCAGCCCCCCCTGTTCCCCAGTCAGGAAGGAGATGTGTCCTGCCCGTCTGCCCTCGCCTATGCCCGCCGTTGCCGTTGTACCTGGTCACAAGCTCGTGCCACGCTACTCAAGTCAGCTGCCAGCTATGCCACTGGGGCTAACCGCCGAAGATCGCCGGCACCTGCCTACCGTGTTGGCCAGAAGGTATGGCTGTCAGCCAAGGATCTCCCACTGCGGGTGGAATCGCGTAAGCTGGCACCTCGATTCCTCGGCCCGTTCCCAATGAAGAGGGTCATCAGCCCAACCGCAGTCCGGCTCCAGTTGCCAACATCCATGAGGGTGCACCCTACTTTCCATGTTTCGAAAGTCAAGCCGGCGCATGAAAGCCCGCTGGTTCCCGTGGCGCCTCCTCCTCGCCTCGTTGACGGTGGGCTGGTGTACACCGTTCAACGCCTGCTTCGGTCCAGACGGCGAGGTAGGGGCCTCCAGTATCTCGTCGACTGGGAGGGCTATGGACCTGAGGAGAGAACCTGGGTGCCAGCCAGTCGGATTGTGGACCGGACACTTATCGCCGACTTCCACCGTCTGCATCCTGATCAACCTGCAATCCGTAGGGGCCGTCCCAGAGGGGTCCCTAACCGTCCTGCCTGCCCGGCTTCCTGTCCTGTGCCTGACCCTGACCCGGTACCTGTCCCGTCTTCTGTCCACGACCCTCCAGCTCCCTCCGAGGATGAGGATGTTCACTCGGACCGCTCGGAGGAGTTCTAGCCCTCCACCGGCTCCCCTCCGCCCTCCCGACGTGGTGTCACACTTGGGGACTTCTGGGGCCGTCCCTTAGGGGGGGGGGTTCTGTCATGAGCTCTCTCTCTGCCTGGTAACACGCACTGATTGAAGTCTGATGACCTCCACCTGTTCCTGCTCTGCTCTGCTCTGCCTCACCCTCGTTAACCTACCAGCTGCACTGCATTCACCACTCATCATGCCCTGTATATAAAGCCTTGCTTTTCAGTCCACACTTGTCAGATCGTCTGCAACCAGCACCAGTTACCTGCCTGTTTTGGACTCTTTGCCTGTGATCCCGGACCCGTTCGACTACTTCTGTGTTCTCCAGCCCCGGTAATCTTGACCTGCCTTCCGTCTCTCTTCTACGAATACCGCCTAGTCCTTGACTGTACTGCTGCTTCGTTTCAATTGCTGTTGTGTGTGTGTGTGTTTCCCCCAGGACTTCCCGGATCATCCAGCTCCTGCCATCGCTGTTCGGCTACTGGGGGAACACACACACGCAGACTCTTGAAACCTCGGAACTCCTGGAACTCCCGTACCCCCCCGGAACCCCTGAAACCCCCTTAACCCCCAACCCTTAAATAAACTTTCGAACGTGACGCTTTTGTGGTCCTCGTCCTGTTTGGTGTCTGACACATGCAGAAAAAAGAACATTTAAAACTAAACACTGGGGCATAAAGGGAGACACTAGCCAAAGGCAAGTGAAAAGAGGTGGGTCTTTAAAAGGGACTTAAAAACATTCAGAGACTGAGCTGAAACCCGGTTCCTCCTGGCGAGTAATAAAAGAGGAGTTGAAAGTTCAGTGTTCCAGTGTTCCATGTGTCTTATCTTAGACTGTCGGTGCCTTGAAACAGCCTTACTGACAAGACAGAGACATTTATTTTTATCACCTGCTCCACACTGCTCTTCGTTCTCGTGACTTATGTCTGTAAATTCAGATAATAGTTAAGTTACACTTACTTTCTGTCTGTATAAGACTGTGGTCTTAAATATACAACATGGCAGAGACAGAGCATAGATGTCAACATTGAGCTTTGAAAATACACTAGAATTTCCGGGTTTGTTTTTCCTGTTTTCTCTATTCCAAGCTACTGGTATCTATTGTCTGCAAGTCATATCAGTACCAGTTCCACTCAATGGCAAGTTCTAGTCTTATCTGTACTTTCCCCCAAGCCATTACAGTAATAATTGTTTCCAGGTATGGGGCAGAACACTTTTGTTTCCTTTGTTTAAGGTTTAATATGCTTCATACACAAGTTTTGAGAATGAAAATTACAAAAAGAATAACTTCAATAAGTAATTTAAGATGAACTTCTTATTAATTTAAGAATACTTGTTTTTTACTTGACTAGTTACATAAAAACATGTTTTACTGTTTCAGTTTTGTTCTTTCATCATTCTGGGTCATTTAGTTCATGCTGATTGGCTGAATATTACATCAGAATGACCAATAGGGTGGAGTGTCTTTGTTTAAGCCAATAGAAATGGACAGCACTAGGAAACATGAATATAAATATTGAAGATTGATGTTAAATTGCTTAGACCACGGTTGAATACCATAACAAAAACTGTCTAAGGAGGTGGAATTTTATCTTTTTATCAGTCATAGTCTAGCATCAATAAAGTGTGGCAAATATGGACAAAAGCGAAACATTGGCTTCAGGACTGCATAAACATATTGGGGGAGGTCTTGTTGCCACAAATATGGTTCTTTACTGCGTACTTTATGGACTAAAAAGGTTAGTGGAAATAGAGTTTGAGTGTCCTTGCGATCCTTTTTGGAACGTGACCTGCAGTTTAGCTATATTCACCATCCCTGCTATCATAGTCTCTGTGTTTATGGTGATCATTCAACATTGCAAATGTAAATGCATAAGAAATTGCTGTTGCCGTTGGAGTTGCGATAGAAAAAATAAGTTCCTCTCCAGTTCTGTTCCGGCCCTTGTGTGGGTGACGTTCCTCTTCCACAACGGGGAGTATTTTGCATGTGCAAGGACCACCTGGAATGGCACGTATGTCGCATCTACGAAAGAGGATCAGCGAAGATGGTGTCAAAGGGACACTGCAAATAACACAGATGTGGATAGGATCCCAGCGCTCAAGTTTTATGGTGTGTCTCAGGTGAGGATGTCTCTTGAGGGTAACAACACCTTCAATTGATGACAAAAATGTTGCTAGGCTAAGATCTCTACTGTGTTTTTCAGATCCTAGCCATGATCCCCCTCACGCTCATCTGTCTGGAACTTATATGTTATGCTTTAATGAAGTGCTGCACAAGAGACTCAAACTCAACTGTGTGCTGCAGAAAAAAACACTGTGAAAAAACCAAGGACACAGTGTGCTGGTGCTGCACATGCACAACGAGGACCAAGGACTGCACAGTGTGCTGCACAGAGGGAAAGAGTGAAGCATTGGAATTGTCTCCACTAAAGGGCACAACTCAGGACACCATAGCAACATCAGCCACATAAATTAATATTATTTGATTTAGACAGATCTTATTTATTATGGCATATCAGATTTGTCTATAGTGAATCATTGTGTCACTAAATATTTAGCCTAACTCCAAGTAAAAGTAATGGCTTATATCACTTTATAATATTTAAAAACCTGACCAAATAGTATTGAGCTCTTTTAGCTCTATTTCTATACCTATGTCGTGCTCTAGTTATCTTGATTATGGGTGTCAGTGATCCAGGGCAAGCAAGCCTAAGCAGACGATAGGGTCCAGAGCTGTCACTCTCCTTTTCACTCACTCGCACCCACTTTTCCTGTTCTGGTCCTATGGCTGTGCTCACACAGAACCACATGTTTTGTTTTTAAACTGGATGCGGGAGAAAGCCGAAAAAAATAATGCATGAAGGGAGGTAGAATGGGGATGGCGCTTCTGATCGATTCACGTACTGTATGGATTTTAATGAATTTATCCTGCTCGTCCTCTCAGGTCTCGGGAGAAAAACTTGTTAGTAACACCTGCTGTTAAAACTAAATATGGTGAAGCAGCTTTTAGCTGCTATGCGGCTCAGCTCTGGAACCAACTTTCGGATGACATTAAAAAGGTCCCAACTGTAGCCAGCTTTAAATCTAAACTTAAGACCAACTGAGTTACAAATTCTAAATCTGCCTTGAAAATTACTTTTTATGCATTTTGTCTTTCAATTGTCTTTTTAATCATTCTTTATATTTAAATGATTTTACCCTGTGCGTTTACTTATTTTCTCTTTTTATTATGATCTTTACCTTTTAAGCCTATCGTTTTACTATTGCTCTTTTAAGCTTTCATTTGTTATTAATGTTTGCTTTTGTTCATGTAAAGCACATTGAATGACCTCTGTGTTTGAAATGCGCTATACATAAATTTGATTTGACTTTACTTGCTCGTTACGCCCGACACTGGAATATCTGACTTTTTTCCGCGTACCAAACAGCTGTTTTCAAGGAAGTGAGATTGATCCTGTTTTCCCTTTTTGTTGCGGGAGTTTAAAAGGCTGCTGTGCCATAACCTTGGACTCACGGATTATTGTAATTTTTTGGACTGAAAGGATCTACGGAGTCCCCCCCCCCCATTGCATGCACACTTGCACACACACACACACACACACACACACACACACAATTCACAAACGTTAGGTATAATCTGACTGACTGAGGATAATGGAGTCTATTAAATTTGCATATCTGCATATTGTGTTTTGATATTAAGTGGAATTGATCCGCTAACTGCCATTTCAAAGTCAGATCAGAGAGATCCGTCAGGACTTGCTAACATACATTTAGACTTCTTGGATGGTGGCAGACACCAATCACGTTTTTAAATCAGCGATTCCTGACATTAGAGACAAAACAGGTTTCAATTTTCTATTGCTGGACCCGCACTTGATTTTTGTCAACACCATCAGAGACATAGAATTGTAAAAATATGTTTTGAATAACTAATATCTTTACCCTGGGTGCCAGCCGATCTTAGTCCCGCCCACAACATTTGAGGTCGGGAAGTTCGGTCTGGCATTGCTCCGTTGTGGAGCACCTACTGTATGCTCGTCCTAGATATGGCGGACCAATCAAATCGGGCTTTACGATGATGAGGACAGGTGAGCAACAGCGCCTCGTCTATCAGGTCATCTGAGCACGCTTAGATTAGGCCTATGTTTGCAACAAAAATGCTGTGGCTAGAAGGTGACATAGCTTTTAAGACCTCATATGGAAAATGCATATTATTTAATGAGGTTTTATCACTACCTTTGGTTAGAAGCATTTATCCTGATCATTGTAAGTGCCATTCACATATACTGTTTTTTTTCCAACACAGCTTAGGCTACCCAGATCTGCCACCATTTCATGTATTCATACTTGCATTGATTTGATTTAATAAAAAGACAAAAAGCATATTATACAATTCTTACATTTTGAAATGTATCTCACCACAGCAAGCTACCAGCTGGACATGACTTTCATGTATGTGTAGGCCAGACTGTCCTGAATCTGGCAATATAAGAACCATGGTGGAGGGGGGCTTTGGGGCTGAGCAATTTACAGACATAGTGGTGTGCGCCTTACAGAAATAAATGCCACAGAGTTACAGTACAATAAATGCCACAAAATTAAATGTGTCTCCTCTTTCATCTGACATGCTTGCCATATCTATCCGATCACTGGTTTACGAGTAATTCAAGCGAGAGTAATGGGTGCGCAGGTGAACACAGAGCAGTATAGACTGTAAATATGATGTAATTTAATTTCATTTCATGATTTGCATACTTCATTGTACAGACAAGTGCGTAGGCTCAACAATCATGATGAGGTCAGGGGGCGTTTGTTCAAAAAAGGTTGAGAAACACAGATCTAGACCTATTCTCAATTCAGGCTAGGGGTCAGACCCCATCAGAGGTTGGATTGGGTGTCTCTCTTCTACTTCTAGCCATCTTCTTCTACCCCTCTCTTGAATAAGCTGCAAGAGCTGCCAAGAAGAGTGAAAGACTGGAGTTTGGAGGAGTGCAGAGTCCAAGAGGAGAAAAGGAGTACATCAAGATAACAACATACCATAGCCTCAATTGCACACCTCCCATAAAACACCATTCCTGCAAATAGGCCAAGGCCCATTTTTTCATATTTATGGCTGAGCTAAGGTGTACATTTTTCAGATTCGAAAATAAAAACTGAAAGCAAATACAACTGAATGACGATCTTATATCTCCTCTGTTTGCACATGTAGGCAATAGTTTAGACAGGTAGTTGGCGTTTTGTGTGTGACAGAGAGCAGCCTATCAGTAGCCTACACCACTTGCAGTCCAAGTTATAGGGGCATGCAGGTCAAAGATGTGGGATCAAAAAGACCACAGACCAATGCTAGCTATCTAGGTCATAGGCTAAATAGCGAAGTGATGGATGCTACTCTTCTAGGTAAGATAAGCTGTCATAAAATTAGTCAGTCATTATATTGATTACTGTTTTTCTCGGTCGCTTTTCTCTAATCACCATTAATGATTTGTAACTGCATTAATTCAATAAATTGAATTAATTGTGTTCAATTAGTCACTCCAATTGAAAAATCCATTTTTCAAATTGAATCACATAAGGTATGGGGAAAAAAGAAAAAGAGGATTTGTCACAGTGGTTACATGCAGCTATTCCGACATGCCGCTACTTAGACATTGGCGTCTAATTGTCGAAGTGGCGGCATTAACATTGATTTTCAAGCGTCCCACTATTGCGACATTTTTTTTTCCACTTGACCTTTTATTTCAAACGTCCTCCCATTCCGACACGAGGTCATTAACAGTGGCGTAGCCAGGATTTTTCAACGGAGTGGACCTTTGCAAATATAGGCCTAGGGTGGGCCTTTATTTTTTTATTCCAATATGGGCAGCATATAGGCCTACAGTAATCGTCCAAACTTTAAACAACACACGAACACACAAACAAAATTCAATCAATATGCAATGACCACGGCTGAAGAGTATATGACTATTCATTAGGCCTACATAATTAGCCCATATGAAACTTGTGCGGCCTTTATTGATGCGGATTATGTATGATGCAGCGTATGCGGGAAATTACTGTATTAATAATATAAATGCCAGTACAATTATCATTGTACTTTAATGAATTAATGAATGTGATTATGTCCTAGTTACGTGCGCTTTAGTGTCGTTCACTGACATTCGTCAATGGGGATAGTCGCCGACCCTCATTAGATGTGGATATTTGGAGGCAAGGATAGCCTTCAAGAAACAAGGTTATCGCAGTTGCTGTGAGACATACTGCCCTTCTCCAGTCTCTCTCAAAATCAACACACACCCAATTCACGCTTGGACTTTTCGATTATGTTTCTAAATGTTGGGACTGATGGACACTGAACTTTGGGGGTTATTTGAACGTTCGTTGTGAAGTGGTTTACTGTAAAAGCAGCGTCGGATATCCCGCCTGTCTTTGCACAATTATAGGGCCATGATAATGCATGCGCTAGCCTAGAGTCGAGAGAAAGAAGACTAAATAAATATGCAGACATGTTATGTGCAATTCAACAACTGCACGCATGACATGTAAAAAATATAGGCCTAGCCTACATTATTTAACAGATATAAAGAGAATAAACTCAAAGGGGAACTACAAACATTCAGATTGAAGCCCACCATTGAGAAGAGAAAAGCTCAGGGAACCCAAGAGCTATACAATATTTGGTGGCATTCTGTTTTACATAGTTGTGATTTCTGAAAGTGAACCTTTACATGATATACCCGTCTTAAACTGTCTTTTGTTGCTTGTGAAATACATATAATACAAATTCTTGTATTAACAGATTTTTTTGTGGTGTTATTTATCATATGGCGTGACACCATATAATTTGGTGTGACATCAAGAAATTATGAAAATAAAAAGGCTTTTGGGGTCTAAATCATACAAATCTCAACAGATGGAAAATAGGGTCAGCAAAAGTCACAAGCATTTTCTTTCTTATCAAGGTATGTCAAAATGAATATGAGGTTTATTGAAAGATTGAGGACATATGCCTTACTCGGTGTATTGATAAAGAAATATACTGTAAAATGTAATAAATTTGCACAAGGAAATGCTAGATCTTGATGAAGTTATGATAGAAGATTATAATACATTGCTCACATTAAAAACAAAATACCCCATTATAATTTTACAAACAATAACTTTCATGTCACACCATATGACAATTTTAATCACTACCACAACTAATTAGTGAATAAATATGAATTTCAACACAAAATCTAAAAGACCATACATATTTTTGGGAATGGAAGGGTCAGTACAACAGGACTAAGTGATTTCCATGCCTAATATCTGAATTTTTTTTTAAAAAAACGTTTTGCCGGACTAAGTGAAGACATTTCATTCATGTTCAACCGATGTATCGGAACTCCCCCTAATACCGTCGGCCCCGTATTTCCACCGTCTTGCGTGTATGTCACTTAATATCCATTTCTATACAAACCAAGACGGCGGATTCGTAAAGAAATGCAAGCACCCACACCATAGGTGTATCTAAATTAGCTATGTACCAAAAATGACATTTTACCGTGACACGAAGAGCTGTAAACAGTGTTGTAAAGCTGCGTGTACACATCCGCTTGGAGCTCCAGTGGAATTTTAATTTCATGACGAGAATTCTCGGCCTAACCGTTCATGTGCTGTTGAAACGGCGTAAATAGGCGACCCACCATGCAGCCACCACTAACCTCCGAGCGTGGTAAACAAAATCGGATATTTCAGGCAGTAAATGCACCCGTTAAGAACCAAAACAGATTTTGTTCAAATCTACACACCTATGTCTACTGAAAAATGTAAGGTTCATTTATCAAATGTTATTTTGAAATATTGAAAAACATTGTTGTTTTAGAATTTTCGAACAAAAGTGGTGATAATTGGAGGCGTTACGATATACAATAAAATCTGTGTACTTGTAAGTTGCCCAAAATGCTTAATACAGTGCAGAGGAGATCGAAATGTCAGACTGTGGGGCACTACATTTCACTACGACTGCCGAGCTAGCGACGTGAAGGTTTTAGACAGGTTTTTTTCTTCTGAATTCTTTTTTTTTCTTTTTTTCTTCAGTGAATTTCGATCAATGATTTCCGGGACACTGAAAAACCAGGCTGCACTAAACTTGAGTGACCAGGAGAACACCACAGTATACCACATTCTGTCCCAGGCTGTACACCAGCTGAATTGCTCTTGAAACGCAGATTGCGGACCTAATTTAGTCTTCTCAGACCAGATCGTGCCAAGTTCATGGAGACCCATTTAGGGGCAGCCGTGGCCTACTGGTTAGCACTTCGGACTTGTAACCGACGTTGCCGGTTCGAACCCCGACCAGTATGAAGCGGCTGAAGTGCCCTTGAGCAAGGCACCAAACCCCTCACTGCTCCCTGAGCGCCGCTGTTGTTGCAGGCAGCTCACTGCGCCGGGATTAGTGTGTGCTTCACCTCACTGTGTGTTCACTGTGTGCTGAGTGCGTGTTTCACTAATTCACAGATTGGGATAAATGCAGAGACCAAATTTCCCTCACGGGATCAAAAGAGTATAACATTTCCAAAGAGCTTCAGTCTTTTGGGGACTTGTCTTCAGTGTCTTCATCTGTGTGTGTGTGTGTGTGTGTGTGTGTGTGTGTGTGTGTGCGTGCAGCAGTCCACCTGTATATAAGCAAACTCCACATTCACCCTCTTAGCAGCTCAGGAGAGACAGCAGCACCTCATGGCTTCCCAGCCCCCACTGCCCCTGGGCCTGTTTACAGTATAACCTGCAGGGACTGGTACAAATAACAGACATAACAATACTGTTATTAACCTTCAAAAATCTGCATTGTTTTCAACCCAATAAATATAAATATTTCATGTAGCCCATCAGTGAAATCATAAGACTACAGTCATTACCTTAAAAACCGAGGATTTTGCCGCAGCAGGTTACATTCCTCGGCTCCACCTCCACAAACTCACAGAATTCATTTAATTGCGCTATTCTGCTTGCTGATATGCTGAAATGGCTGTAAACTTTCAGCACAGCATTTTCCACATCCAAATCAAGGCTGCTTGCTGCATATCTGAGGGGTATTTCACAAAGGCAGAATTAAGACATCCAAGATAAGTGATAAAGCGAGATTTGACATAGCGTTGTCTGGTCATCCAATAGCTCAACTCGTTTCACTAATGCCAATCCAGGATGAGTAGGAGCGACTATGTCAAACCAGGTGTAAGTAATTCAGGATGTGTGCACGTTCTCGTTTCTGCTCCAAAGTGCCCACGGTTGGAATAAAAAAGACTCGGAAAATAGCGTCATTCACACAAAGTGAACAACCACTTTTGATATAGACTAACAATTAAGTAAAGTTGTCCTTTTTGGAATGGGGAATCATTAGCCTGGCGAGCCAGACCCACATTAAAATGTAGGGTCTGGGCACTCACCGTTCGCAGTGCTCAGTCCGAGGGTCGGGATAATCAGTTGTCTTTCAAATTCCCTCTGCACGCAATAGGACGCAATAGGATATTTGTTTTCAAGTAGCAGGGAATTCAAGCCAAACCATTGCAACTCTGCCATCAATCATTATGTTAAGCCCAACAAACGACTCTATACACGATTTCAATGCCAGATTTAGTTTCGATTTCTAGAGCTCACAAGTCAACAGAGAGTTGCTAGACTAGCCCTGGCAGCAAATGTAATTTGCTGCCGCTAGGGGCGCGTCTAGATTTCTAGGCTAGGGAATCATGGCTATTTCTGTAAAACAGCAGGAGTAGGCGTGGTAGACCAAATTAATGCAAATTTATGTATGCACCAATGTGTGAGTGCTTCCTTGTCTCAGCATGCAACGTCATTAAGAAAGTGCTTACCACTGCAAAGATGCACATAGTATGATATACCTTAATATTATTGTTGAAAATACCTTCGAAAACTTGCCCCTCCACTTCCAATCGACTACAGTAGGATATTCATCAAACGTCTATCAGTAAAATAAGCAAACAATGAGTACCTAAGCCAGTGGCGTAACAAACCAATGGTGGGCCCTGGTGCGAGAGCATTACGCGGGCCCCATATCAACAAACTTTGGCCCAGGATGAATTAGCTCTGATACATGCAATACACATTAAGGGTAGGGTTAAAGGCACCGTAGTTACAGATTACAATTTCAAATAAAAAACAGGACTACATAGGATCCATTACATGTGAAAACATTAAAAATAATTTTATTAACAGCCTGCAGGCCAGGGTAATCTAATATTACTGCATTAACATCAACTTGCATGGAATTATGGGAACACTCAATGTGCTCAATGCGCCTCTTCATCCCTGCTGAAACTAGCCTAGAAATCTAGACGCGGGCTAGTCTAGCAACTCTCCGTTGGCTTGTGAGCTCCAGAAATCAAAACTGAAATCGTACCAATGAAAATACACCAATGAAATCGTGTATAGAGTCGTTAGGTGGGCTTAACATAATGATTGATGGCAGAGTTGCAACGGTTTGGCTTGAATTCCCTGCTACTTGAAAACAAATAAGATGGATGTTGCTGTTGGCGAACAGTGTGACACGAGTTAAGCTTTTATTAAGTTGGCAAACGTTTCAACTAGCCAACTAGCTCCACTGGTGGGAAACGCATGGGACTCATAGCGCTGCCGCTGTCCTATTGCGTGCAGAGGGAATTTGAAAGACAATTGATTATCCCACCCCTCGGACTGAGCACTGCGAACGGTGAGTGCCCAGACCCTACATTTTAATGTGGGTCTGGCTCGTCAGGCTATGCTGAAACTGCAAGCGTAGATTGCTTGCTTATAAACTCGCACTGTGCAGAAACAAAACTTAATGTAGCCTAACTTATTTAACCGTGCAGAAACCAAATAAAATCATTCATATGCATACAATCCCCAATATGCTTGAATTAGGCCATTAGAAGAAGGCCATTTTACGAGCCTTTCGTTGTGCAAAATCGTCAACGATGTTCCCAATATTTAATGCTCTGGCTCTCGTATTTTCAATTGACAGGATAGCTAATCCACTGAGCCTCTCCTGCCCCATGCTGATCCTTAGGTAGGTCTTAATAAGTTTGTGTTTGTGGCAACAGCTGAGCGATCTTTTTCCAGTCACAGGCAATGTCAGAAACGACATGAGAGCAGTACACACTTCCCCGAATGTGGATGTTACACTGTCATAATCTACCACCAGCATTTTGGCAAGTTGAAAAATAGATCACTTCTGTGAAATCTCTGCTTTAAAGCAAGACCTGAATGAGAGGAGTTGTGTTGGGAATGTCGGTGCAATGTCCCTGTTATAATGGTCTGACAAACGTCTTGCCTTTTCAAGCAGTTCATCATCACCTGCGAGTTGAAGGGTCATAGGACGTAAAGACTCAAACACATGACAAGTTTCCCGCATACTTGCAAATCTTTGGGAGAGCTGACGGATTATGATGTCCAGAGTTGCATTAAATACCTGCACTTTGAAGTAACTCTCTGCATCGGTTAAGCGCTCATCTTCCGATAGTTCGTCATAGTGACGCTTCACTCTTCATGCTCTAACATTTTCATATGTACTCTGAACCCCCATTTATTTGCGAGAGTCTGCGCTGTAGCCTTGGCCTGGTCAAAGGCACGCCGGTAGTCAGAAAGGACCTGTATAGAATTTTCCAGCAATTGCATTGCGGGGGTAGCGACGGGCCCCGGGCCCTGGTGCGACTGCACTTGCTGCACCTACTATAGTTACGCCACTGACCTAGGCCTATGTTAATAATTATAAGGCTATCACAATTAAAACTAGAAAAGCATTTCCTGAAGGAAATACAGTGCATGAAAATGCAAAAAATATGATGTAAAATATCATACAGAGTAAAAACAAACTATATTGGTTGCTAGGTATATGAGGTTTAATATAGTTGGAGGGACTGAACAGTTAAATAGGTGGATAGTTTATATGGTTAAATGATTTGCTTGGTAGATAAGGTTTAATATAGTTGGAATGATTGAACGGTTAAATAGGTGGATAATACTTAACCTAGTTAACTTAGCTAATGTTTTCATTTTTAGTATGTTAACCATGTGACTTAGCTAACCTAGCTAATCATTTTTAGCAGTTTTGCTAACTATGCTAACTAGCATGGTAACATGCTAGCATGCTAACTATGTTAACCATGTGACTTAGCTAACTTAGCTAATCATTTTTAGCAGTTTTGCTAAAATGCTAACTAGCATGCTAACATGCTAATTATGCTAACCATGTGACTTAGCTAACTTAGCTAATCGTTTTTAGCAGTTTTGCTAAAAATGCTAACTAGCATGTTAACATGCTAGCATGCTAACTATGCTAACCATGTGACTTAGCTAACTTAGCTAATCATTTTTAGCAGTTTTGCTAAAAATGCTAACTAGCATGCTAACATGCTAGCATGCTAACTATGCTAACCATGTGACTTAGCTAACTTAGCTAATCGTTTTTAACAGTTTTGCTAAAAATGCTAACTAGCATGCTAACATGCTAACTATGCTAACAATGTTACTTAGCTAACTTAGCTAACTAACTACAGTGGGTAGGAGTCATAGTTGATGACAAGTAACAGTTACAATGGCTGAACAGTTGAAAAGTTCAGTAGTTTAAAGGGTTAAATTGTTTAACAGTGAAATATTGTAGTGAGGACTTTTATTTTAAAACAGGTTTTGGCAGAGGAAGCAGTTGAACAGGATGGTGTAGTCTTAATAGGGCCAGTTTGTATGCTTAAAGCCTGAGACTGGCAGTTGATGCAGGTGGCCCGAACACCTGCCATAGGATTCAAATGGTTAAATTATTTGCTAGGTAGATGAGGTTTAATATAGTTGGAATGACTGAACTAGGTAGATGAGGTTTAATATAGGAATGACTGAACTAGGTAGATGAGGTTTAATATAGTTGGAATGACTGAACGGTTAAATAGGTGGATAGTGTAAAAGGTTAAATTATTTGCTAGGTAGATGAGGTTTAATATAGTTGGACTGACTGAACAGTCAAATAGCTGGATAGTTTAAAAGGTTAGCCTGAGAAACTGATAGGGTGCAGGTGGCCTGGACACCTGGCCTAGGATTCTAATTGCTTAACGGCAGTCTTAACAGAGCCATATTGTATGCTTAAAGCCTGAGACAGAGTATATAGTTTAAAAGTTAAATGTAGATAGTGTAATGGATGTTGATAGACAGAAAGTTGAATGGATGTTGATAGGCAGATTGTTTAATGGATGTTGATGGATAGTTTAATGGGTGGATGAGTGAATGGTTTGAAGAGGATGAATGGATAGAAAGTTGGATGAAATGTGTCTTATATCCTTGTAGAATGTAGAGACACAGAGAGAGTTGGTCTAGTTCAGTAGAAAGCAGTTGATACAGGTGCAATCAGTTGAACTGATTCTTTGATGGGGCCTAGATGAGCAGCTGGAAGAAGATACAGGTGCAAATCAAGTTAATTAGTCCATTGTGATGTCATCAGCCCATGTTAAGTCTATGGGGATTTTATAAAAGTTAATAATTAATAGTTTAAAAAGTATAAAAGTTACAAAGATGAAAAATACAAAGCCCACATGTCATAAGTAAGACCTACGCAACGCAGTTTGAATGAAGTTTCTACGTTAAACGGTTGAAGCTGCATTAACTGCGTTAGAAGAAGAAGAATAATAAGAAGAAGAAGCCTAGGAAGAACAGTAGAGTGCATTTTCATGCACTCTAATAAGAAGAAGCCTAGGAAGAACAGTACAGTGCATTTTCATGCACTGTAATAAGAAGCCTAGGAAGAACAGTATAGTGCATTTTCATGCACTATAATAAAATGCCTTGGAATAACAGTACAGTGCATTTTCATGCACTGTAATAAGAAGAAGCCTAGGAAGAACAGTACAGTGCATTTTCATGCACTGTAATAAGAAGAAGAAGAAGAAGCCTAGGAAGAACAGTAGAGTGCATTTTCATGCACTCTAATAAGAAGACTTGGAAGAACAGTATAGTGCATTTTCATGCACTATAATAATAACCATATGTTAGTAGGCAGACAATCTGTTTTGTTTTGCGAGCAAATGCATTTAGCAAATAGTTTATACATGGAATAAAACTCCTTAAAAATTAGCACTCTGATGGTCTGATGTGAATGACAGCTAGCTGAACCAATAAGACAACATAATTACCATTAGAATTAACTTAGCTTGGCTGTTAGCCTGGTCGGGACCAGGCTAGGTGCAGATAATAAATCCCCATGGTAACTTATGTGCCATCTCTTTTGTGAAACCAAGTCAAGGCTAAATTCACCCAGGATAACCTAAAATTCCCAGCTTAATCCCTTATCTAGGTTTTGTGAAATATCCCTCTGGTTGCGTTATGCAGAATATGGGCCAAACAGTTTGCAGGGAGTACTTGTACATCTTTTTGACTCAGTTTCAACTTTTGATACACACTGTTATGTTTGCCATAATTGACACTGGCATTGTCTGCTGCTGCATATGCAGACATGTTCTTCACGTCGACTGTACAGAATAGGGCCCGAGGACGTTCTCGCACAATGCCTTCGCTTTTATTCGGCCACAGGTCATCCCTTTAGCCGTGGGCGAGTTACTGAAAATCTCCCAGTCCACTTTCACGCCGCAGTCTACAGTTCTGTATGACTGGTGATGCTTTACAACATGGTCAACTTTGCACAGCTCAGCAGCGGTTATTTTGTCATCCATGGGGCGACAAAGCTTCACGAAAAAATGTCCTCATGATTGTGGAGGTACCTGCCGCACGTCTACTGTTTTTATGTTTCTCCGTATCCGTATCCGCACACCGTTCAATGGCAGCTTTTGGTGCATTCATGGCACCTGGGAATGACAAGGACCTCCCCTCCAGGATTGCTAACTTTCTGTCAATGAAGCTGGTGTTACTGATCTCGATTGGATTCATGTTAACAATTAGCATGTCATCACGAGCAGGTAGTTTTGCCTAATTTCCTGCAGATGTGACTCTGATTAAAAAAATGGTAGTTAACCACACTAACTTTGCATTGAGCCAATTGAACCTAGGCCTACTTCTGTTCAATGAAGAGATATTAAATAGTATGAAAATGTCCCCTAAATTTGTGTTCATGACAAATAAAACTACATAGGCCTAACTAAACCTTTTTTGACTGTCCAAAAACAACAGACAACCATCTTACGTAAAAAACATGTGATGTACAAAAAACAAACTGTGGGTGCCTTGAAACAGCCTTAAAGTCAACAAAGAGCAAACAAAACTGTTGTTCCTCAAGTAGCGCACCTTGTGGTTCCTGTGGCTGACTTACCAAGCACACGTTCTCTGGGCCTAGCAATCGACTCTCCTGCACTGTTCAAGCAAGCATTACTAAATGACATGTTGATGAATCATCATCAGTGATCAATAAGCATTTTATTTACCATGCAAATATCTCTACATTTCGACATCTCAGCTTAAGCAATTTCAGTGCACATATGCAAAAATGTTTCATAGCACACTTTATTAACAAGTCATTACAAATCCCAGTGCCTATGACAGCACATAATGAAAGTATACTTTTGTGGTCAGAGCTTTGTGCAAGGTGGATACAGACATTCTGCATGAAAAGATACTTCAAAGAGACAGACCGTCTGTTATAGGTATTATGTCATGTTGATTGGCTGAATGTTACATCTGAATAACCAATTGGGTAGACCATCTTTGTTGAGGCCAATAGAAACACTGAAATATGAATATGTATGATGATGTACGTGGTATAAATATTCACGATTGATGCTGAATAGCAGAGATCATATAATCCAAACTGTCAAACTATCCAAAGAGGTGGAATTGATCAGTCATAGTCTATCAATCAAGTATGGGCTCAGATGAAAAACCAGCACAGGCAGCATGGCATGAACATCTGAAGAACATGGTGGGCAAAGAGCATTATATCCTAACCTTCATACTACTGGCACTTGAAAAGGTGGTGGAGCTGGACTTTGATTGTCCTTGCAAACCCATATGGAATGCTTTTTTTGTTGCAGGTTTCTTCATCATCCCTGCCATTCTGGCATTCTCGGTGATGATGATTGTTCGAAAGTATGAGACTGAGGCCTTGTGTTTGAAGATCTTAACCTGTATGATCCCATCAATCGTGTGGCTGATGTTACTCTTCTTCGATGGACAGTACATATCATGTGCAAATGTGTACTGGACTGGCAACTATGACATGGAAGCCGTTACAGACACGCTAAAATGGTGTACAACCAAAAATTACACTGAAGAACACAGGCTCTCAAGGCAGTATTATTTTTATTCTCAGGTGAGGACATGTGATGAATTTAACAGCTTATTTGAGTTAGGGGGGAGGCTGTTGGATGGCTGCGTCAATCTTTAGGCTAGTTTCCTAGTTTGTGTGTGTGTGTGTGTTTCAGCCTGCCTTTTTGTGCATTTTCTTCACTCAGGTGAAATGACATTGTGTAGCCTAAAAATCGCTTTGGGCTAATACTACTTCTCCACTTTGTGTCTTTCAGATGTCTGGCATGTTTTGCTTCTTTTTCATCTGCATCGGAGTTATGGTGTATACATGTAGAATTTACATACAAAAGGACACACAAGTGACACCAAATGCAATAGAACTAGGAGAGCCTGCAACCTCTGTCACTGCCCAGTAACAGACTTACACGCGTTCTGTGGAGATGCCCCTGGTGTCTGCTAAAAGGGGAGGGTTCAGGGATTATGCTAAGCTAAGAGGTTGAGCCATGAAGTAGAACCAACGTTATTGTTGAATGAATTAAATGTGTCAAAGATATTGCAAAAATAGCAGGGCTACATAGGGATGGGTACATTAACTAGATCAGCAACAGTGCCTTTGAGGATGGATATCTCTCTGACTATGATAGTTGTAGTAAAAATGTGAATGGTTTTATTTCAGAATAAGTGTGTGTTATGATTTCAATTAGCAAAGCAGTTTAATCTATGGGGGTCATCCCTATGTTCCCTGCTCGGGTTAGGGGTCCTATGTTCCCCGGTCACATACAAAGCGGGGAACATAGGACCCGGGGAACATAGGTAAGCTCCCAAATTATGTATTTGTGTTTTTTTTTATGCATTTTTGTTTTTTGTATTTGTGTGTTTTAAATAAATAATACATGGATACATAGTTTTATGTTTTTGCTCATGTTTGTGTATGTAGTTGGTTGAAATGAAATGACAATACTTTAATCATATTGCCGGGGGTGAGTTTTAAGGGTTAAAAGGGGGCGATGATGTGAATGCTCTGCCAAATCAAACTCCAAAAACTTCACATAAAATTCCATTGCAAAACAAATATAAATTAGAGGGGGGTGAATTAACTCTCGATTTGCATAATATAATTTGACTGAGATGGATTAATTTTTTTGCATGAATTTGTATGTTTAATCTTAATTGTGTTTCCATAAACATTGCCCTGACGAACTTGATTCAAATCAACTGATAAGGGAATCTTCAAGAAAGTCTTTTGCTGATAAATAAAAAATAAAATAGGTCCAATGCTAGTCAGTAGGTGAGTGAAGCAGGCTATACTCCGGAGCTAGCACTCTGAAGTAGAAAAAAGAAGAGGGCTATTAATAGTTTCAACCTATTATATATATATATTAAAAAAAGGGAGAAGAATAAAGAAAGAAAAGTGCAAAGTGTTTAGGCTATGCTGGTGCTCCTGCTACAATCCTCATTTAGAATCCTGATAGCCTGGGGGTAAAAACTTTTCCGCATTCTCTCTGTGTTGGACTTCAGGCAGCGGTAACGTTTCCCAGACCGTAGGATAGAGAAGAGGCATTTTTCTTGTTCTCGACTGACATCTCCTTATGTAAATTTCCTGTAGGTTGGGTAGGGCACTTCTGGTGGTACGTTCAGCTGTTCTCACTACTCTCTCCAGAGCTTTACGGTCTAGCTCAGTGCTATTTCCATACCAAGCTGTTATACTCCCAGTGATAACACTTTCAATGGTGGTTCTGTAAAAGTTCTTCAGTAGTTGTTGAGGTAGCTTGAAGTACTTGAGGCGTCTGAGGTGGAAAAGACGCTGATGACCCTTTTTCACCAGTAAATTAATGTGCTTGGTCCAAGTCAGGTCTTCAGTAATATGGACTCCAAGATATTTAAAACTCTCTACCCTTTCCACTTGACAGTCATTGATCATAAGTGGTTGATACATCTTATGCTGATCACGCCTGAAATCTATAAACATCTCCTTGGTCTTCGTAACATTCAGGAGGAGGTTGTTTTCCTGGCACCAGTTAGATAACATGTCTACTTCACTCAAGTAAGCCTGCTCATTGTTCTTTGAAATGAGGCCAACTACTGCTGTGTCATCAGCAAACTTTACAATGATGGTACAATGATGAATGTTGGAATCATGTACTGCTGTACAATCATATGTGTAGAGGGAATACAACAATGGACTTAAAACACATCCCTGTGGCGCTCCTGTATTGAGAGTAAGGGATGAAGAGATGTGACTACCCACCCGCACGGCCTGGGGTCTACCAGTCAGGAAGTTAAAAATCCATTTACACAGAGATGAATTCAGTCCAAGATCTTCCAACTTAGTGAGTAGTAATACAGGTTTGATTGTATTAAATGCTGAGCTAAAATCTATAAACAACATTCTCACATAATTCCCTGCCCTGTTATCAAGGTGGGCTAATGCAGTATGCAGTATACAATTGATGGCATCATCAGTAGATCTATTAGTCCGATATGCAAACTGCAAGGGATCTAGATTTAGGGGCAATGATGAGCAGATTTTTGACCAACCTCTCAAAGCACTTCATGGCTATAGACGTCAGAGCAACTGGACGGTAGTCATTCAGGCCAGCAGGATGTGAATTCTTTGGAACAAGAACAATTGTTGATCTTTTAAAACATGTTGGTACAGTTGACTGAGCCAAAGAGAGGTTGAATATTTCGGTGAATACAGGAGCAAGTTGATCTGCGCAGGTTTTGAATACTCGTCCAGGAATGCCATCTGGACCTGCCGCTTTCCTGGTTCACGCTCCTAAATGCTCTCCGCATGTCATGCTCTGAGAGCGTCATGAACGCAGTCTCCACTGGGCCTGGCAGGACTGACGCGCATACAACATGCGCCTGGGTGATGTCCTCCGCGTTTTGGTCAAAGCGCGCGTAGAATGTGTTGAGTTCATCTGCCAGCGAGGGGTCAGCGTTCACAATGGTGGAAGTTGGTGATTGGTAGTCCGACATCGCCCGTAGCCCTTGCCACATACACCTGGAATCTGACCGTTCAAACTGGGACCGGATCTTTTCCCCATACCGACTCTTGGCTTCTTTCACCATTCTCCGTAGTTTGTATGCGGCAGCTTTATATTCCTCCATGTTTCCAGATAGAAGTCCTGAGTTATAAGCTGCAGTTCGTTCATTCAGAGATTCGCGGATGGAGTGGTTTACCCATGGCTTTTGGTTAGGGTATGTCTTCATGATGGCTTTGGGAACAGTGTCATCCACAAGCTTCCCTATGAACCCTACTACTGCTTCTGTAAACTCACATTCACATACAATTCCATTGCGTAAACACAAATTTGAGTTGTTATAGGGGAGTGAATTAACTCTTTATTCGCATAAAGCATAGGCTATAACATAACATAACCAAGGTAAGGTTGATGGAAATGAGTTTTGCAAATATTCTAATATGTTTTGATTTAATTTGTGTTTCTCCAAATGTTAGGCTACTTTGACAAATTAGCATTTTGATCCCACAACCATTCACTAATTCCCTCCTCTGTTAAGTTGTCCATATTTGATCTGAATGACACAGCAAATCTGAAGCTGACTTTCATGAATGTGCTTAAATATGCAAAAAAAATACAATACAATATAAAGTATGGTTGACTGAGCTATGAGGTATTTTTCAGATTTAAGAAATAGTTTGGTTTCGCTTGGAGTAGTGCAGGCACGGCGCTATGGGTGGGCCTGGACGGGCCTAGGCCCGCCCACTTTTCAACAGGCCCACCCAAAACTTTTCTTAAAAAAAAAAAAAAAAAACTTTTAATATATTTTAATTTTGTCAAGAATTATTAAAAATCTGCAAATAATTTCATAATCTGTGCTAAAATAGTCTAAATGTTTAGTTTTCAAAACTATTTTAAAAAGCTGGTGATGTTTCTGCGCAAGTTCAGCAGTGCCAGATCCGTGAGGTTCTGGGTAGGATCTAGCTTGCGTTGTTGATATTGTGATCGTTGATCCGATTTGTATTAAAGGGCCTAATGGGTGTGATTGATCTTTATGAGCTCTCTTGGGGCATGTTTTACATGACAGATGACGTTGTCAATGAACAAGTTCTGTGCCCGAGCAGGGGTAGTCGCCAGCAGATTTTGGCAGGGCTTCAGCCCCGAATGTATTTTGTACAGTTGACTAACAAATATGAAACCATTATTCCGATCGCGCATTGAAACTTTGAGATGAGATGGACGCATTTAACATACAAGCGAACACGGGTGAACTCACTCTTCTTCATGCAGCAGATTTAACTTCAACGTTACCTTACATAACACATAATTTGGAACGTAGGTTATGTGCGCGCGCGAGGTTGGGCATGTCATTGTGTCATTGCATTTGCTATTTGGTATACGTTTCAAGGAAATCATGAAGGCATCAATGAACTGACCTTTTAGTGATGTTCAATATTTAGTGTCTGCACAGTGTTATAATTGTTGTTATACTATTATACTTTCTTTTCATAATTTTATCCACTGCTGTTTGCAAATTTTTTGCAAAAAGTTTTTTGTTTTTAATAATGTGAATGCATATAGCATTGCTATATATATGGTTGCTTTATGCTAAGTCAACCTTTCCTGAATAAACAACTTGAATGAATGAAAAATAACTTTTGGTTTGATGTGTTCCTCTGTCTGCAGGCTAATTCAGTTTGATGTGCCTCTGTCTGCAGGCTAATTCAGTTTGATGTGTTCCTCTGTCTGCAGGCTAATTCAGTTTGATGTGTTCCTCTGTCTGCAGGCTAATTCAGTTTACACAGTAAGGTAGGAGTTATTGTTGTGTCCTTAAAGCGGTGCCATGCAGTTTGATGATCTGGGATTGATACCCAAAGAGCGCATGTTTACAAGTAGGCCTGTACACCGACCTGTAGGCAGACTTACAGTAGTTAAATCACTTCAATGTTACTGTATGTTACCTACTTTAACATGGTGTAATATGGTAGGGTTGGGTTGGCATATTCCCACATTGAACAAGGGGTAAGTACCAATCTTGCATTACTGTATCTGTGAAGTTCATTATTATGACCGCCGCTAGTGAAGCTAGCGAAGTGGTCATATAATGATTGTCAAAGTTTTTTTTAATTTTTTTATTTTTCCCGTCTACTTCCTGAATTTTTGGTCAACGATACCCGGGACACCGAAACACCGGTGCACATGAAATTTGGTGGGTATGTAGCCCCACTAGACTTTTACGGAAAAATTTAGTTTCGTCTCCGGGGGCCACTCCCCCCCGTGCTGGGCCCCCCGAACCGCAAAAAAAGCAGTTTTTCCTAAATAACTACCTGAACCGTGGCACCGAGGATGAAGAATCTTTTATGGTATGTTGGTCTCAAGGGGTGTTGGTCCCACATCAACCTGGCCCATAATCACTCATTTGTGATTTGCACCCCCCCCCCACGGTAAAAAATGAAAATGCAATATTATTCTGCTTTAATCGCTCCTATCTTCAGTTAAGATGTTCAGGACTGCACCAAATTGTATGTGTATGATTGACCTGGCTTTCTCTGGGGGTATGCCAAGTTTCATAGCATTTCATCCATGGGGGGGTCTAAAAAAAACCCCATGGGGGGGTCTAAAAAAAAGTTGGTTATGTGTACATTTAGTGACTATACACTCATTGGCCTGTAGATGGCGGTGCACACATATACACATGCACACACACACAGGCACCCACATACTATCGGTATTAGAACGGCCGATACATAATTACAAATTCAGTAGGATTAAAAGAAAGCCAAATATTCATCATCATCATGGCTGCATTTCCAGTATTGGCGATAAGTAGTCGTTTGTCCACTAGATGGCGCATCGTTGCAGTGAGACGTAATTTTGTTGGAAGTTAAAAGTGGAACGTCTAATAAGGATAGGACAATGTTCACATGAAATGTAATTCCCATTTCTTCTTGAAGCCGAAATAAATCTGAGGATGTTTATCGGACATGCTTGGTTTTTACTGCAGGTACGTTAATCTTATAATATCAATAAGGACTTAGGTAATGTTACCGTTAGCGTTGGTTGAGTGATGGAGGCCAATTTGATTGATTGCATTTGTAGAAAACTATAAATGCGGTTATACCAAGCAAATTGATAGCAGCACTGTAATTGTATCTTTCGACCATGGGCGGACTGGCCATCTGGCATACCGGGCATTTTCCCGGTGGGCCGATGCACCTTTTGGGCCGATAGAATAGGCTATATATATATAATTTAATCATTTTGGCCAAAAAATCGGCTCAAAGGAAGGACAATCAGCGGCCCATTGGTTACATTTCCATATTGACACTCGACTGATCCAATAACAGCTCACGTCAGGCCCCACCCCTCGCATTTTGGCTTAGAGCCAGGATTCTGTGAGCGCATCAAAAGTTGATCGAAGTTGCCTACACGAAATTGCGGCGTTTGCCGGTAGTGGCAATAGTGCAAAAGTAACACCAATGTAGAAGCTTCAAAAATACAATATTGCAAGTAGGCTAGCATATGTCAGCAACATGTTGAAGTTTGTTGAGTTTGAACGAGGATGTAAGCAAGCATACAGAGCAGAGGGACAGTGAGCAGGTGGTGGAGCCTAGTTGAGGCTACATGATAAGAACTCAGTGGTGGAGCAGGTAGGTGATGTGTGACATGCCATGCTGACGATGATTATGATGACTTATTAATTGCGATAATGTAATGATATGGTAATGATAAAATAGTAAGGCCGTGCTGTGATTATAATAACAAACAGTGCAACTTAAATGTTCTAAAAATGATTTGCAAACCCGACAGCAAAAAAAGTGTCAAATCGATGTTAATTGTTGGTAGGGTTGCAAAGGGGCGGAAAATTTCCGGTAAATTTCCGGAAACTTACCATGGAAAGTTAAGCTGGGGAATTTTGGAAATATTCCAAATTGGAAACTTTCATGGAATTAAAGGAAATTATGAGAATTTATGGGAATTTACAGGGAATTTTGGGTAATTCATACAAACTGTTTCATATAAAAACATTAACATTTTGTTTCGTAATAAGCATATGATTTGTATGTTCGTATTTTCGCTTAGCTTAGCATACAAAGCAAGCTAGCATGCTAGCGGGAATCCCATTCTCTGCCTATGGTTTACTAGCATGCTAAACTAGCAACACTGAACTGCCCAAGATACACCACACCACTCAACAACAAAATCCGATTGGTTGGAAAAAAATTTCCCCATGAATATGACAACCATAGGTTTCTTTTATGTCTAGCAGCCTATGCCGATTGCTGTGTGCATGTGATTGCACATATTATGTGCAGGGTAGAAATTCGACTGAAATTGCATTAAATCAGGTTGTTTTAACCAGTATTAGACTGCAAGATGGGGTTTTGTCCACTACATTTAAGTTCCGTGTTATAGACTAACTTGCCATATTAAAATTTCCAGTTTATTCCTGTTAATTCCCATATATTCCCGTTAATTCCCATGGAAAGTTTCCAACTTTGAAAATTCCCGGAATTTTGCAACCCTAATTGTTGGTCAGATTGATCAGTTTCCGTCAGATGCCCAAAATTCAACGTCGATGGCATGAGTGGTGATTGGTCTCTCAAAGTAGAGCGTCGAAAGGGTTCTATCTTGGAAGAGTTATCATGGTAAGGATGGGCTAAAAGACTGTAGACTGACAGAAATGTAGGCTACAAAACATCAAGTCATATTCATGCACAAGCCAACTAAGCTATACAGTAACCTATACGATAGGCTACTGGAAGACATACTGTTCCAAAATGTAGCAATGTAGGTAGGTAGTATAGCCTACAGGAATAACATATTTCCAGCAACAGCCCTTGTAACTCCCTCTCAAGCACGGGCAGACACAAGTGGTTTCCTTTTACTGGTTTTAATGAAGTCTTCTCCATAGTCAAACCGTGAAAACTAATAATACACAGTATTAAACACATAAACCCATGTTAGCTTATTAGTACACACAGCAGTAAAATAACACGTATAGAAAATAAAATACAGACAGACAAATTACCTCGTTGGCTGCATGCTACGAAAGGAAATCATCTTGAAGCCTTCCTATCTTCAACATTAAACTGTTCTTCTTAAAGCATGTACTGTAATACTTTCAACTGCGTGACCTTAAACTCAACAGCAACGCATACGGTGCCTGCATACTTCTCTCTCATTCACTCACGTTATAGCAGCTCAGTAGAGATTTCAAAATAAAAGTCTCTTCCGTCTTACCAGATAAATCAATGTAAAATTACAAAATAAAACCTAAACAAATTATCTTATAAACTCAACATAATGGCAACAGTTACACTCCCACCAAATCACACCAGTCTTAATGTGGGATTTCTCTAAACACAACAGTTGTTGCAATTGAACACTTCAAATATTCAATAAAACATTTCCTGTTATCAACCAGTATGGAATGTCAGGCTAAACATTAAACATCTTATTCTTCTTCAAGCAAAGTAACAAGCTTGTGTACAGGTCTATTAAGAAACACTGTCTTTGTTGTGGAATTACCTTTATCATCAAATGAGGTGTCACTAACCAACAATCTGACCTTTCTCACCCTATCATCTGACCCTGGATAAACTTCTGTTATTCTGGCCAGCTTCCATTCATTGCGTGGTGCGTGATCTTGTAAAAGTACAATGTCATTCACCTTCAGATTTCTTCTATTCTTCTGCCACTTCTGTCTTGGTTGTAAACTCAATAGATATTCCCTTTTCCATCGAATCCAAAATTCATTGGCCAAATACTGAACTCGACGCCACCTTTTTTGAAGATACAGATCTTCTCTCACAAACTGTCCAGGTGGAGGAAGTATTATGGTGGACTTCATCGTAAGAATGTGGTTTGGAGTCAAAGGTTCAGGTGCGGATGGGTCATTCAAATGTTCAGCGGTAAGTGGTCTGCTATTAACAATTGCCATTACCTCATATAAGAATGTTCTTAAAGAGGAGCTGTCAAGTCTTTGCGCTGACTGGTCGTGAAATTGTAGTAAGAACACTCCTTATAGTTCTAATTTGTCTCTCCCAGACGCCGCCCATATGACTTGCCGCTGGAGGATTCATTAGAAATTCACATCCTAGAGCCTTCACTCTCTCTTCATCCATTCCTTTCATGAGTTCTGCAAACTCTCTCCTTGCACCAATAAAATTAGTTCCTTGGTCGCTTCGTAGCTGACGAACATTGCCTCTCATGGCAATGAACGCTCTCAAGGAATTGATAAATGCGTCAGTTGTCATGTCATCAAGCATTTCTATGTGTATGGCTCTCGAACATAGACAGGTAAGTAAGAGACCATATCTTTTAACATCTTTTCTTCCTTCTTTAACATAGATAGGACCAAAACAGTCTATGCCGGCGTAAGTGAATGGTGGAGTCGTTTCCATTCTATCTTGAGGTAAGTTACCCATTTTTTGTTCTTCAGTACGTCTTCTGTACTTCCGACACTTGACACATTTGAAAATGTGTGACGATGCTGCGCTGCTGCATCCTAGGATCCACCATCCATTAGCTCGCAGTTCGTTCACGGTCATTCCGCGTCCCTGATGATGAACCCTTTCATGAAAGTGCTTGATAAGTAAGGCTGATATGTGACTATTCTTGGGAAGTATCGCTGGATGCTTGACATGTGGGTGTAACGAGGCTTGACTCCCACTCTTAAGGTACCTTCTTCATCCAAAATTGGACTTAACTTGTACAGCGTACTATGTTTGATCTTGGCGACAACATTCTTTGCTTTCAAGCTCTTTATCTCATCTGGGAACGCTTCTTCTTGAACTAACTTGATGATCACAATCTCTGCTTCTTTCCTTTCTTCTAAGCTTGTGCTTTCGTTGGTTCTTTGCTTTACTTCCTTGACTCGTCGTTTCAACCTGGCGACTGCTTGTACTACCCTTGACCAATCTGAAAACTTCTCAAGGCGGTCCACTAATGATCTTTCCTCCTTTGCCTTAGTGTTTAACACAACAGCCTTGCGGAGTTCCGGATCATCTTCCTTAATTTCTCCCACCTTGCACTTTCTGTCAGGTAGTTCCTTTTCCCACAGAAACTTTGGTCCGGAGAACCAATTGGAAGTCTTGAGTTGCTTCGCAGTTAACCCTCGAGAGGCATGGTCTGCCGGGTTGTCCTCAGATGCAACATAGGCCCATTGTTCAGGCTTTGTGCTTGACTTGATCCTTTGTATCCGGTTAGCTACGAACACTTGAAATCTTTTAGCGTCGTTATTTATGTAGTCAAGAACGACTGTAGAATCCGTCCAAAAATATTCTTGGAGATCTTGGATTTCCAGTTCGTTATGGAGCATGTCACTGGTTCTGACTGCAACTACTGCCGCAGAGAGTTCCAGTCTTGGTATCGTTGTAACTTTCGTCGGCGAGACTCTTGCCTTTCCCATTACTAGACAGCAATGAACATCATTAGATTCACTAACAGCTCGCAGGTAAGTGCATTCACCATATCCAGACACACTAGCATCGGAGAAATGATGAAGCTCATACCCTTTGACGTTGCCGAAACTTGAAGATAAGTAGCATCTTTTAATTTCCATTTCAGCTAGATTAGGTAGGTCTCTGATCCAGGACTCCCACTGAGGTCTTAAATTTTCTGGAAGTTCCTCATCCCAGCCGATCTTCTCTCTGCACATTTGTTGGAGTATTTGTTTCCCTAGAAGGACGAAAGGTGCCATGAATCCTAATGGATCGTACATTGAGGCTACAGTAGAGAGCACACCTCTTCTTGTTAGTGGATTGGACTTTACTTGAACTCTGAACTTGAATGAGTCACATGTGATGCACCACTCTACTCCAAGCGCTCTCTCCATATGTGGTAGGCTTAAGGCCATATCTTGATCTTTGATTGTGGCACGTCCCTCCTCTGGGATGGATACCATCACATTGTTGTTATTGGAAATGAACTTATGAAGTTTTAACTTGCCAGTGCAACAAAGTTCTCTTGATTCTTTGACAAGCTGGATGGCTTCCTCCTGAGTTTGGACACTTGCCAGACCATCGTCTACATAAAAATTTATTTGTATGAAGCGTATCGTATCTTCACTGTATTGATCTTGTCCTTGTGCTGCCAGATGTTTCAGGCCAAAGTTGGCACAGCCTGGAGACGAAGACGCTCCAAACAGGTGGACTTTCATCCTGTAGGTTGATGGTGTGGTTTCCAAATTGCCATTCTCCCACCAAAGGAATCGTAAGTAATCTTGGTCTTCTCTTTTCACATGAAACTGATGAAACATCCTTTCGATGTCACACATCACTGCTATGGAGCCTTTTCTGAATCTGCACAGGACACCCACTAGTGTATTTGTCAGGTCAGGTCCAGTGAGCAGATGATCATTGAGAGATGTTTCTTGGAACTTGGCAGAACAGTCAAACACTATACGTATTTTCCCGGGTTTTTGTGGATGATAAACTCCATGGTGTGGAATATACCAAGCCGGACTGTTGTCAATTTCTTCCTCAGGGACCTTCACTGCATCACCACGTGAAATTATGTCATCCATAAAGTTTACATAGTCTTTGTAGTATGTTTCATTCTTTTTTAGCCTCCTTTCAAGACAATTTAGGCGATGTATTGCACATATCTTATTGTTTGGTAGTTTTGGTCTTTCCTCTTTGAACGGTAATGGCATTTCATAATGACCATTGTCCTTTTTGTGTTATGCCTTCTCTCATCTTTGACAGGAACTTGAGGTCATCCTGAGACACAGGATCCTCTTCTCTAGCTCTTTCTGAGAAGTCTGATTCGAGGACCTTTATGATGTCTAAAGGGGTAATTTCTTTAACTTTGGATCTGTTCACATAGTGTGACAGAATCACGTTTCTGTCATGTTTACATAAAATATTTAATCTACCCAAATATATTTATTTACTTACTTTCACTACATCACACTTTTATTACATATTACTTCCTCACTATTGTCACTTGAAGTAGTTCGCTGGCTTAGTGACCTTCTAATTGACTAGCCAATCAGGTGTGGTGGAGGTCATGAGCTGGAGTCTCGCTTTAAACAAAATAGGAAGTGAGCTGTCAAACCGGCGGGGAGTTGAATGTTCAGTCAATGCGTTGTGTCGGAGGTTGCGGTAGCTCGGTGGAAGTTCGGAAACGCTTTAACTAAAACCTAGGGACCTATTGGACTACTGGAAGTAAACTAACATCTATGGACCTATTGGACTACTGGAAGTGAACGTGGATGTTCGGAATGGACGTGTGGATTATAAAGGTACTGTGCTATTGGATTAGTGCGAAGTGTTAGGCTACACTTTTTGCCTGGCTAATCGAGCCTATACCTCCCTAAACCTCCTCCAAAAACTTCGGTTTCAACTAGGCCTACATCGTTTTTCATTCTCTTCCTTGCTGCTCTCCTCCCGGGACACACACACGCTCATATAGACACACACACACAGGAACACTTGCTGCCAGCCCCTCCTCCTAGGCCGCTCGTTTTCATTTGTTTTTTTGGTTATTGTTTTGTTTGTGTGCGTCGCCATAGACGTAGCGTTTTGTTGATCTAATGAACTGTTGTCGACGTCGCCGACGTCCTGAACTGAATGACATTTTGTTTAATACACTGCATCACCTGCTTGAAAACCATATGCTGTGTTGTGTTTCTTTTATTGTCAACTTTAAAACGGGAAGGGTGACGGGGTCTTAATACTGACACGGCAGTTTTAATGCTGCCTGGCGCCCAACATAATCATTTCCTTTTCTTGTGTCAGAGGCCACCGTTACAATGGCGCCCAACGTGGGGCTAGGGGGCGCTGTTTCCCCATATTTCTGATTGTCTTCTCGTTTAGGTTCACTTAAAGTATGGTTGTATTTTTTTTGTATGAAACGTTTTTTTTTTTAAGTGTTGAAATCTCATTGTGAAAATGTCTCATTGAGACTGGTGCAAGGTATTTGAAAGGGTTAATTTTTGAAGGTTATTGCTCTGTGAAATTGTATCTCAAATTGAAAAAGTGATCTCTATCACTTTATCTCCTATATAAGAGTCTCTCTATATATATTTTTTTCTCTCTCTCACTCTTAAAAATGTCTGACAATTCCCCGGCCAATGCAAATGTTGACCTTCTGTTAGGGCCACCAAATATATCTACTCCCGTTCGTACTACTACCTTGCATAGTACCCTTCAACAGGGCTATAGACATACTTTTCCCTCCCTCAATACTTCTGTGAATCCTACCACTTCAATTAGTGGGCCTGTAGCCAGCCACCCAGCGATAGTTCCTAGGCAAAGGCTGTTGGCTGAAACTTTACCAGAACCTGCTCCTGATGAATATCCACCTCATTCTTCTTCTGACATGTCATTGACACCATCCTTTGTTTCGGAAATAGTCATGCAACGTGAACTGCCAAAAGCATTACCAACACCTGGAAGAGAACTTGGACATTTGGCTCATCTTAAATTAACTGAAACAGTGGAGAGACAAAGTACCCAGTACACAGAAATGCTGGCAGAGATAACCCGAAACTGCTCACATTTGGAATCAAAGATGGAAGCTATTGTGAATGAAACTGAACAAAAGCTGACTGAACTTAAAACCATTGTGATTAAAGATAATGAAAAAATGGAGGGACAATCTGATAACTTGTTGAAGGCAATAAAAACTTTATTGACAGAACAATCTGAAGCAGACAAAGCTAATCAATTAACTGAGTTTAGGTTTATGGTAGAACAGCTGCAGCTAGAAGTTCAACAGGACATCCGTGCCAGCCATGAAGCTTCATATGTGTCTCAAGAACAGCTCTCCAGTAAATTAGATCAGTGTGTAGCACTGTTTGAGAAACTCTCTACCACAGTTAATCGTGTAGACACAAAATTGTCAGTTCACAAACAAGACAATGAAAGCGAGTTCAAGAAGCTCAATGATCGAATTGATGCTGTTGCTAGGAAAACCTCTATTACCTATCCGCATACAGTGCCTGGAATCCGGACTTCTTTTGGGTCTCCTGTGATTCCTCCTCCTATTAAGACTGACCATCTGAAACTTTCATTTCCCACATTTGGAAGACCTCATGATGACTCTGATCCTGTCCTTTATCTGTCCAAATGTCACGATTTTCTGGCTGTCCAACCATTAGCTGATGCTGACATTCTGGCTACCTTCAGGACTGTCCTTCATGGTACTGCCCGTGACTGGTGGGAGATTGCTCGAATGACTGTTTCCTCTTGGGATGAGTTTCAGACATCTTTTTTATCTGCCTTTTTATCTGAAGATTATGAAGATGAACTTGCTGATCGTGTCCGCATGAGACGCCAGAGTGACAATGAGCCCATCCGAGATTTTGCCTTTTCATACAGAGCCCTCTGTAAAAGATGGAAACCGACCATGTCAGATTGTGATATAGTCAAAATGATTTTGAAAAATGCTAAACCTCATCTCACCAGCCAGCTGCGAGGACGAGTCACTACAGTAGATGATCTTGTGAGACTAGGCCATCAACTGGAAAAAGACTTTGAACAACAGATGGAATATGAAAAGGTACATTCAGCTGCCCGACATCTTGCTTCAATGTCCAAAGGGTCAAACACACCACCTGAAAAGGCTCCAGTCACATGTTGGAGATGTAAAGGTCATCACGCTCCTGGTTCTTGCCCTCACTATCGGACCTCCTCTGCGGACCAACATGCTGAAAACCAGCCCTCTTCTTCCAAACAGTCTCCTCAACCTCGAAAACCTGTTAACCAGGGTGGGAACAACACTGCCTTGACTACTGTAATAAACAAGAAAATTGTACCCAAGTCTACAAGCCAAGATACGGGTGTGTCTACCTCATGCTTCCCTAAGCAGCTAGTAGTTCCCATCTCTGTTCGCTCTTGGTTTGGGAAAGCCATCATTGACACTGGAGCAACATTCACTCTAATACAGGAAAGCATCTGGCACGACCTTAAAAGGGTCAATGAGGAGTTAAAACCATGGCTAAGTGGACCCCTGTACCTAGCTAATGGGGAGACAGAAATACCATTGGGTGTGGTAGAGCTGCACTTAAGCCTCCATGGTCATGACTTTACTTTACCTGTGGCGGTGCTAACTTCAAAGGCCTTAGCCTACATTATGGTGTTGGGTTTAGACTTCCTGTTTTTAAGTGGTCTTCAGGTGAATGCAGCCGACTTACAGTACAGTTTTAAATGTGATTCAGCCGTCTACCCTTTTCAACCAGTTGATGCTGGAGTGTTCAATGGTGCTTTGCCACTGACAACATCTCCTGATGACAAGCTGCCAGCACCATCACAGACACAAGTTCTCAGTCTTCTTTCCTCTGTGCCTCCTCCTAGACTGCCCTCACTGCCAAAGTTGACATCTGAGGAGTATGTGCAGCTTGCCGTAAAAAACTCTGGCCTACAGGAGGAAGATAAGGCCCTCTTACAGCAGTTACTAGATGGACACCCAGAACTTTGCACTGGGAAACCAGGGAACACAAATATCCTAAAGCATTACATATATACCACCAGCGAAGTTCCCATTAAGCAAAAAGCTTACCGGATGTCCCCCCTGAAGCGCTCAATTGTGGAACAGCAACTGAGTGAAATGCTGGACTGTGGTATTGTAGAACCTTCTTTCTCTGGATGGGTGTCTCCTGTGGTCCTCGTTCCGAAGAAAGATGGGGGAAACCGTTTCTGCGTGGACTACAGACGACTTAATGCCGTGACTGAAACCGACGCCTATCCTCTGCCCAACATCTCAGAGCTCCTAGAGTCCCTTGCTGGAGCCTCCATCTTCTCCACTCTGGATCTGAACAGTGGATACTGGCAGGTATCAATGGATGATGACAGCAAAATGAAGACTGCGTTTATCACCTCAGCTGGTCTGTTTCAGTTCACTGTAATGCCTTTTGGATTAAAAAATGCGCCAGCAACATTCCAGCGATTAATGGAACGTGTTCTTGGAGAACTCAGAGCGAATATATGTATGGTGTATCTCGATGACATAATAATCTACTCCTCCTCAGTAGAAAAGCATCTGTGTGACCTCCAAGCAGTCTTGCACAAACTCTCTATGGCAGGGCTGACTTTAAACTTAAAAAAATGCAAATTCTGTCTTCACCAGATCAAATATCTTGGTCACATAATTTCCAGTCAAGGGATTACAGCTGATCCTGATAAGGTGGAATCAATACAGGGCTACCCCGTGCCCAGCAACCTTAAAGAAGTCCAGCGCTTCCTGGGTCTTGCTGGCTGGTATCACCGTTTTGTGCCTGGGTTTTCCCAAGTGGCTGAACCGATCAATTCCTTGAAACGAAAGGGACAACCGTTTGTTTGGAGTGAAAAATGTCAATCAGCTTTTGACACTCTCAAAGAACATCTCATCTCTGCACCCATTCTTGGTCATCCAGACTTGAAGCTTCCTTTCACTGTCTACACGGATGCCAGCGAAGTTGGTCTAGGGGCTGTTCTAGCTCAAAAGAAACATGGTGGCCATGAAGAAGTCATTGCCTATGCCAGCCGGACCTTGAATAAGGCAGAGCGGAATTACTCTACCACAGAGCAGGAATGCCTAGCGGTGATATGGGCACTGGAGAAGTGGCAGCATTACCTCGAAGCAAAGCTGTTTACTGTGGTAACAGACCATGCTGCCTTACAGTGGGTCCTTAGTTCCACTAAAACCACCTCCCGTTTAATCAGGTGGTCACTGCGGTTGCAGAAATTCAATTTCATTGTTGAATTCCGAAAAGGGAAATTGAACGTTGCCCCTGATGCGCTTTCCAGGATACCCACGGGTGCTCCTTGTGTCTTATCCTGTGGTGTAAAGGACTCAGACGAATTCCCTCTTTCCATGGACACTATCTGGGAAGAACAGAAAAAAAGTACAGAGATTCAAAATATCCATAAAATGATTATGGATGGAGAGAAAACCACATTGGAGAACTTTGGTATTTTGGAAGACAAAGTATATCGCAAAACTCACCCGACTGCTGGACAGGTCCATTACCGTCTCTATATTCCCTTTTCACTGAAGGAGCAGCTCTTACGTGCTTATCATGAACATCCAATGGCAGGCCACCAAGGGTTGTTCAAGACCTATAAGCGCCTTCAAGACGTGGTTTTCTGGCCTCGGATGTGGAGCGAGGTGAAAGAGTTTGTACGAAACTGCAAAACCTGTCAAAGTTTTAAAAATACCACACAGAAGCCTGCTGGCTTGATGCAGCCAACCATTGTGAAAGGGCCCAATCAAATGATTGGTGTTGATTTAATGGGACCTTTCCCACGTAGCTCTGACAGGAATGAGCACTTGCTGGTCTTTGTTGACTACTTCACCCGCTGGGTGGAGCTGTTTCCTCTCCGGTCTGCTACTGCACCTGTGATTGGAAAGATCTTTCATAAAGAGATAATTACCCGTTGGGGTGTACCTGACTGTATTCTGTCCGACAGAGGTTCTCAGTTTGTCTCTTCCATGTTTCGGGAACTCTGTGAGAAATGGGCAGTCAAGCCCCAAACAACCACTGCTTATCATCCACAGACAAACATGACGGAAAGGGTTAACAGAAACCTGAAAACCATGATCGCCTCATATGTCACAGAAAATCACCGTCACTGGGACCGGTACTTACCTGAATTTCGCTTTGCCTTGAATTCTGCAGTCCATGAAACGACTGGTTATTCCCCGGCGGAATTGCAGTTGGGACGAAAGCTTAAAAGCCCTTTAGACCAAGTCCTGCAGGTGAATGAGCTTTACCCGGACACTTCTCCTTATGAGGTAGTGCATTTCATTGAGAGTTTGAAGTCCAAAGCCCAGGAGAACAGCAGACAAGCTAAAGTGCGCCAGTTGCGCAACTACAATAAGCATCGAAGGGATGTGTGCTTCAAGAGCCAAGATCGGGTTTGGGTCCGTAATCACCCTCAATCTAAAGCATCCAAGTTCTTCTCCGCTAAACTTGCTCCTAAATGGAAAGGCCCTTATCGTGTTCTCCAACCTTTAGGTCCAGTAAATTACCTTGTGGTGCGAGAAAATGATGGAGAAGATCAAAGCAATGTCAATGTTGTAAATTTGAAACCCTGTTACCCAACAGCTGAGGAAATGGATGTTTATGAACATAAAAAGGTTTTGGACATCTTTGAGGAAGAGTCTGACGAGGAAGACTTCCTTGGTTTTGAGACTTAAGAGTGGCCTAACAGCCATGGGCTGTTTTTCTAAGAGGGGGAGAGTGTGACAGAATCACGTTTCTGTCATGTTTACATAAAATATTTAATCTACCCAAATATATTTATTTACTTACTTTCACTACATCACACTTTTATTACATATTACTTCCTCACTATTGTCACTTGAAGTAGTTCGCTGGCTTAGTGACCTTCTAATTGACTAGCCAATCAGGTGTGGTGGAGGTCATGAGCTGGAGTCTCGCTTTAAACAAAATAGGAAGTGAGCTGTCAAACCGGCGGGGAGTTGAATGTTCAGTCAATGCGTTGTGTCGGAGGTTGCGGTAGCTCGGTGGAAGTTCGGAAACGCTTTAACTAAAACCTAGGGACCTATTGGACTACTGGAAGTAAACTAACATCTATGGACCTATTGGACTACTGGAAGTGAACGTGGATGTTCGGAATGGACGTGTGGATTATAAAGGTACTGTGCTATTGGATTAGTGCGAAGTGTTAGGCTACACTTTTTGCCTGGCTAATCGAGCCTATACCTCCCTAAACCTCCTCCAAAAACTTCGGTTTCAACTAGGCCTACATCGTTTTTCATTCTCTTCCTTGCTGCTCTCCTCCCGGGACACACACACGCTCATATAGACACACACACACAGGAACACTTGCTGCCAGCCCCTCCTCCTAGGCCGCTCGTTTTCATTTGTTTTTTTGGTTATTGTTTTGTTTGTGTGCGTCGCCATAGACGTAGCGTTTTGTTGATCTAATGAACTGTTGTCGACGTCGCCGACGTCCTGAACTGAATGACATTTTGTTTAATACACTGCATCACCTGCTTGAAAACCATATGCTGTGTTGTGTTTCTTTTATTGTCAACTTTAAAACGGGAAGGGTGACGGGGTCTTAATACTGACACGGCAGTTTTAATGCTGCCTGGCGCCCAACATAATCATTTCCTTTTCTTGTGTCAGAGGCCACCGTTACAATAGTGCACTTCTGTTTTGAGATTGACAGAGGGCTCAACACCTGGTGTCACCTGTCTGACTACTATGCGATGGCTGATTCCGAAGGCATCTCCATAATCTACACAGGGATTCCCATGGCCGACAATACTCCATCCAAGATCCGTGCGCTGTGCGTAAGGCTGATTTTCTTTGCCGGACACAACTTCTCGTGGCAGAAGGGCTTGTGAGCAGTTGTAACCAATGAGCAGACCTACTTCACAGTCTTGCAAAGGTGCTATATCTTCTTGGAGGTGCTCTAGATGGGACCAAGCCTTTGCAGTTTCATCAGTTGGTATGTGAGTTCTGTTAGCAGGAATAAATTCACGTGTGTAGGTTGGTGGTAAAGAGATCTTCTTACCGGAGTAAAAGCCACGGACTTGTAAGTTGTTCACTCTTTGAGAACTTACTACGGTAGTTCTTGACGTCATAGTAGAGAGTTTTAACTTGACTTGCTCTTTGTTGGCCTCCAAAGCTTCGGCTACTTCACTTAGAACAAAAGTTGTGTCGCTTTGAGAATCCAAGAGAGCATATACAAGGACTTCTTGTGCTGGTTGAGTTGCAGATGAAAGCCAGACAGTAATTATTGCAGAGGTCTGTGTATTAGCTTCATCCAGGATTACTCCATTTGAAGTAGCAACTGTGACTATTTCTTTATGTTGTGTTGCTTGAGGCCTTTCTTTGTTCTTTTCTTGAGTTGTACTTGATTTCTCTTCACTTGGATTTTGTTTGGTTCGTGGTAGTCTTTGTTCTTCTTGCAGACAAGTAGGATGCCGCTTGTGGCATGCATCGCAAACACTCCTATTGTTGCAGCTCTTTGAGAGGTTACCAGACTTGAGGCAACCAAAGCATAGCCTTTCAGCTTGAACAAATTTCACTCTATCAGTGACTGAATTCTCCACAAACTTCCTGCATTTGTGTAAAGCATGCCCAGTCTTCTTACAGAAAATGCATGTCTTGATAGTCTCTTCATTAGAACTTGTAGTCAGTGTCTTTGCTTTAACATTTTGATGTCTTTGGTATTTTGGCTTGTCAGTTTCACCTTGCTTTAGTGATTGCAATGATGTAACCGGATTACAGGCAATTTTCGCTTCTCTTGTCAGAAATTTCACAAACTGGCTAAAGGAGGGGAACTGGCTGCTCTGTTCTTCTACTTTAATGACTTTCCTGTTCCATCTCGCAGTTAGCCAATCAGGTAACTTTGAAAGAATCTTTCTGTTTTCATTACAGTCGTTCAAGATTTGCAATGCCTGGATGTGGACCATGGCGGCCTCACAACTACGGAGAAAATCAACAAACTCTGAGCTCAAAGCTGTCTTTAGATCCCATCTTGGGCCATGCTTGGAGTTTGTCTCTGTATGCCTTTGTCTTGGATATTCTTCTGGTCAATGAGTGTTTCAAATGAGAGTTTCCAGTCGCTGTACTTCAATGGATCCCCACTGAATATTGAAGGCTCAGGAACTGGGATTCTGTTGGCGCTTAAAGCATCTGATACTAGGAGATACAAACTGGGGCAGACGGCTTGTGGGACCTAGCAGCTGGTTATCTGCTACCATCTCATGGCCCAGTATGTCTTTCGGCTCTTCCTTTATGGCAAACCCCTGATCATACACCTGCATTCTTGCCTGCGCTGCACTGAGCTCTTTTACCGCCTCCAAATGCTTTATCTTTCTCCGTTTTTCCTCCAGAGTCCTTTGAAGAACTGCATGTTCTTCTTCTAGTTGAGCTTTCATTTCAGCTTCCTCTTCCTTTATTCTTCTCCTTACCTCTTCTGCTTCTAGTTCTAGACGACGCTTTACAACTGCTGCCTCTTGAGCAGCTATCTTTCTTTTAGCTTCTGCTTCTAGGCGCTGTATTTCCAATTGCTCTCTTTCTTGTTCTTGCAACACCTTCAGAACAGCTTGGCTTGCTGCAGCGTCAGCAGCAGCTTCTTGCCGTTTCACAGAAGACTTGCTTGATTGCTCCGATGCAGCTTTCAAGATCGAGGTGACAGAACCAACTTCACTTTTCTTTGAGTTCCAAAGAGAACCTGCTTCTGGCCAATCATGCTGTTCTTCTTCTGGAACCTTTCCACTCAGACGACTTGAGGCTCTGGAAACAATGAAGTTCGAAATCTCTACACACAGATCCACTCTCCGGCGAGTGTCTTGGTCTGGAGTTGAAACACTGCGTAGTTCATCATACACTCGCTGGATATCTGCAGAAAGGCCTCTGACATCACCAATAATGTCATTAAGGAGAGTATCTGATAAAGGCTCTGATGATTGTGATAATGGCTGTTTAGAGAATTTAACTTGTGTTCTCCATTTGCTGTAAATATATTATATTATAAATTATAAATATATAGTTGAAGTGCTTTAATTTTGTTGTCTTGCATTTCTTTACCCTTGTCTGTTAAAGTACGGATTCGTTCACCACGTCTTGGCTGCTCCACGTCCTCTTGCTGGACTTCAGCTTGAGCTTCTGAAGGGTCTTGATTTACATCATCCCTAACACTGTCCCTTACCTGAGCTGTAGACTCACTAGACTCTGCCATAGTTGAATAACTTTCTTAAACTGACTACATAAATGTCAATATAAATGTACTGTAAATGTAACTTAAAACAGAAAATGTAGCTAGGCTAATCTCAGCAGTACAGGGTTGCCAACTTTGGGTGTTTGGCTGGAGTGAGATTTTGTGAAGTCATAGTGCGTGTGCGTTAAATTTTTCCCTAAACCTAATTTTAAAAATGTCTGTCCCCAGACTTTTTTGCTATGTACAGTATAATCCATGATTTAAGTTTCTTCAAAATGTACAATTATTGATTGCACTTGAAAACAAGACCAGTGTTTTAACCCTGTGGCATGGAAGGATTATGAGCCACTGGGCCCCTGGGCACAGACATGAAAAGGGCCCCCCTGCCCACCTGAAAAAGGTAGTAGCTCAGTAAAAAAAAATGAAAAATAACCCCTTAAATGATGACTTCTGGTGAGTTTTGTGGAAAGAAATGGACAGATTGAGACTTATGAATGTGTGTATGAGTGTACGTATGTATCAGGGATGGAAATAGCCTAAAATATTTTTTTCCACCTACCATTGCGGCTGGTGGATTCCAAAGTCTACCAGCCACTAGAGATACAGTATGAACATTTGATGAAAAATCATGACCAAAAACAAATCATTATGGCTACATCGACAAACTCTTAGCCATGAGCTATATATCCTCTGATTTTTAATATTTACACATATGTAGGTATTTAAGCACAGCTCAGTTTTAAGACACTTAAAGCCCAAAATTGGAGACCATATAGAAATTTGCTACCATTTCAAAACCGGATTACTCTGGAACGGCTTATTGTACAGGGGATTGCATTACACCTTTGTGTTCGGTAAGGTCTTCTGTTTATTATAGTGGATGGAATCCACTATCTTGAAATCTCCTGGCTTCTTCTTATTATAACCTTTTTTTCTTTTTACCTTTTCAAGAATTAATGCGACTCTAACCGCTTAACGTACAGACATGTTGAAATAACCGTTCTGAAGGTCTGGAGTGGGGCAAGAGAGTTATTATTTCAGATTTTTTATAAAGTTTATACTTTTTGAGAAATAGTGGATTAAAAATGGTAAAAAGCTCATTTTTCCCCCTTAAACTTCAAAGGCTGTGATGTCATAATGGCCTAAAGCCATGCCTAAAGCCAGCTGCGCTTGTTAAGCTCCCAGAGAATTTCCCGGGCTAATTAGAACACTGACACAGGTGTCACCTGTGAATTCAACGGTCTCAGCTCCTAATGCATACAATCTGGTGCTCCCTAAAACTACACATCCCGTAATGAACTTGTGCGCATGCGCAGTAGCGTTCTCCTTGCCTCTGATTCCTACCGATTCTACAGGCACTGCTGCTGTCAAGCATCCTCTTGAAGAAAGTTTACGTTCTTGTTGTCTGGTTCGTCCAACAAACGACGACGAAACGGACGTTTTCCTACCAAACCCAATGTAAGTTAATTATTTGTGTTTTGTATTTGAATGGAGTGTGTGAAGTCTGTTTAAAACGACTCGGCTAATCAAGTAAGCAAGCTGGCGTTAGCTTCAAACTTGTAGCTTAGCAACATAGTAAGTTCATGTTTCTAGGTTCGCGGTTGTGTGCAGTGGAGGCGGTAGCAGCTAGCTAAGCACTCAAATTGCCAGCTGACGAGGGAAATGGCAAACAATCACTGGCTGAAACTTGGCCTTCGTTTTGAACTACGTTTGTATGAGTGGCTCAATGAGTTAAATCTCCAGTTACAAGGCTAAGACAAGCACCTACCTCACCTAGCAGATCTAAGATTACTGCATTCACCAAAAAACTTGAGGTATGGGACAGGCGCCTCGATCGCGACAATATTATGCCTTTGAGAATTTGAGTGAAATCGCTGAAACGTCTGATTTAGAGCGATGAGGGACAGGTGGGGTTTAAAAATGCCCCCTTGATCTAAGTGGGGAATAAAAGAAAAAGTTTGAGAACCACTGGCGTAAAATAACTTGATTGTAGGCTTAGCTGTTAGTTTGTTGCTCAGTTGAACATATTTATCTAACAGCTGCCCCCCCCCCTCTTCTATTTCTGTTAGGTGCCGCTTCACTCTGCCACTGAAGGATCCGGCTGACTGCAACTGCTATGGATGGCAGGAAAACACAGTACACACAAATTTCTAGATGAAGAGTGAATAAATGCACTTGCTTAACTGATAACAAGTTGTCAATGGTTATTTATGCAAGCTTGTGTAGCCTAAACAAGACATACCTAGGCCTAGCCAAATTTATCCTGGCTGTAGATAAAGCAGGATATGAATTTCCCAATATTTTGCCAGATTAGGCTAATAGTGGTTTACTGAGGTTTAATATCAATTGAAATACCACTGAAATCACATTGATCTTTAGTTTGGTTGTAATTTCAACATTGTTTCAATATTCATTTAAATGGAAATACCATTGAAATCCCATTGATCTGTAGTTAGAATTTCAACGTTGCTTTAATATTAATGAAGGGTGCAAAAGTGATGTAGAATAAATGTGGCAGTGTGACGTTGATTCAATTATTTTAACGTTGACAAAGTAATTGTTAGCTGGCTGCAGAATGAGCAGTCATCAACACCAACTGAAAGCCCCGTTTTGCAGGTACAGTAGTCTTGCATTGCATACTCTGAATTACATTTTCCAAAGGCCAGCTTTCATGCTTGTGTCACAACTTCAGAACGGCTTGACGCACATGCTTCAAATTTGGTGTGAACATTTGTATGGACTCAATGATTAAGTCAATGTCAAGGCCAAACCCACCTTGAGTGTGATATCTCAAGAATGCCTGACGCACAAGGTTTTTTGGTACAAGGGTTTGTATAAACTCAAAGATTAAGTGCTTCAATGTTTTTTTTCAGGAATCTCCCCACCAACATTAACCCAGCAGCTTTCCATCCACTATTGTAATTCCTCTGGCATTACATTCTGGTTTACGTTTTGTCATGTGTGGAACTAAAAGTTTGTGAGATATTCCTCCTATAGGACTTGAAATGAGCGCAGAGCCTAATATGATAATTTCTTGAAAGTTAATTTATTTTTCTCGCGAACCTTTTATCGCAGCAAATAGCGGCTATATCACCTTATAAAAGATGAGAAAAAGTTATTTCATGTGATGTCTGTGAGGCTACTTCGCGAGTAGTTCCTAGAGAAGAATGGGCGGCCACACTTTATGTCGGTCTGCCTCATGTCTAAAGCAGCGTGTTCCATGAAGGTGCCGCGGACCGGATTAAAATAGCCTAGTCAGCGAATCAACAATCAGAGAAAACTGCGCTGAGAATATTGTAGGCAGATATTAGACCTACCTGCTGTTGGTCTTAAGCCTTAAACTCGTATCCTGTCATTTAGAAACAATGCTGTGGTCTAGTCTAGTCATCAACAAAAAATGAACGGATTGCAAAAAAAAAGAATGGATTTGGCGTGACATTTCTTGAGTGTGCGTGAGAGCGTGAGATTGGTGCTGAAAGCGTGAGTGTCACGCCGTATGCGTGAGAGTTGGCAACCCTGTGTTAGCTTATTAGTACACACAGCAGTAAAATAACACGTATAGAAAATAAAATACAGAGACAAATTACCTCGTTGGCTGCATGCTACGAAAGGAAATCATCTTGAAGCCTTCCTATCTTCAACATTAAACTGTTCTTCTTAAAGCATGTACTGTAATACTTTCAACTGCGTGACCTTAAACTCAACAGCAACGCATACGGTGCCTGCATACTTCTCTCTCATTCACTCACGTTATAGCAGCTCAGTAGAGATTTCAAAATAAAAGTCTCTTCCGTCTTACCAGATAAATCAATGTAAAATTACAAAATAAAACCTAAACAAATTATCTTATAAACTCAACATAATGGCAACAGTTACAGCCCTGTTTATTTCATGTTTCAGTTCTCCTACAGTGATTAATGTCTAAGACAATCAAGGCAATTTAGCTCTTAACACATAGGCTTCAGTGACTGTTTTGTGCTGCTGTCAGTTGAGCATTGTAGTTTAAATGGTATTGAATAATTTGAAATGATACTTTGAATTCAAGCAGAAACTCTTCTTTATTAATTGCTTGTATAGCCTACTTGAATATGGAGATCATGTGCTCCATGGCTACCTCTGATCAGTCAGAGTGATAGCCAATGAGGCCTACATCACGTTCAGTGCTCCATGACAGTTGAAAATATATGCATATTTAAGGGTAATGCAAAGATTTTGTATTTAATTAGGTGTGCCCGACCGATTTGAAGGCCGCTTAGGGCAAATATGCCAGGGCCGATTTTTGGTCCCAGTCCGACCCTGCTTTTGACTGTCATTTGTTGCACATGCTACAAAAATCATTCTGTGCAATGGAAGATTTACCAACGTTACACCGGTCTGATACAGTTTTGCCTATACATGCGTGAGACTGAGACGCCTGTTTATTTGTTTTAAGTGCGTGCACCTTCATTTCATTATGGCTGCTTTAGCAACACACCTTAAGCTACTGTGTAGTGGGTCCCATTTAGAAGTGGCTGCCTCATTCGCGCTTTCCTTGACTCGTGGAGCTGCGTGAATTTTATTACAACTTTTCGCCAAGATATGGCAGTTTAAGTCTGCTTGATACTGTAAGGCGTAAGCCATTGGTTTCCAAAGGAGATTTTATTTGTGTCGCCAGCATAGCCTATTGACAATTTATGTTGTAAATAGGCCTACCTTATAAGCCTACCTGTAGCTTAGGGAAGCTAACAGCTTTCTATTAGGATCTAGTTTGTTAGTTACAGTTTTGTCATAACTCCCTGATGCATTTTTGCATTTAGAATAGCCAGAGCGTGGATATCTCAATCGGAAAATTAAACAATATCGGGTGCCTATGGACTAGGCTGGGTGAACCCAGCCTGATCTGCCCGCTATTTATTTTTTGATTTCTTAAAAGATTGAGCTTGGTCTGGTGAAAGCCAGACTAACCATGGACCTCAGTTACACAATGCAAGGGAACATGAATCAGCCTATATTTGCACGAACAATAACGGACAACAGCTCTTCAACTTTGGCCAGTTAAAATGTGTATGAACAGTCCAGCGACGCATTTCATCAAGGCCCATTTGGACATGTCAGTAATTTGCACCACTGGTTAGATGTAAAACAGCATTTTGTTTCAGACTACTGTTACTTAATTTGTGCATTGACAATAAAGTATCACATGAACTAAAGATGACTAAAATCTTATGTAGAAGAAGAAACATTCACAAAAAATCCATCCATCCAAAAATGACCTTTGTTTTTGATAGCTGTTGAAAACGGCATGGAACTGACAGAGATGTTTTTGTTTATAAATAAATAAATAGCATTATGCTGATACCTTTTGCTTTTCCCAAATACAATGTAGCCTACAGGTGTAAGTGACCTTTCATCAATCCAGTTGCAATGGATGAACTGTGATGAACTGCCCTACTTGTGATTGTTTAGAGATTTTAAAGGTTTTATAACAATGCTACATCTTCTTTGGCTATTCTACAATCTATTCACCTTTTCAGCACCAGTAGGCTACTTTCTGTGCAGCCACACACACACTCAGGCATGCCAAACAAGCATACACAAAAGTTTCAAGAGTGGGGGATGGAGTAAAAGATGGAGACAAATTGAAGTGTGATTTATTTTCACGGAACAGATATACAGGACTGAGCGGCGGTCATATTTTGTACCACTATGCGGTACATCTAGTAGGTTCATTATTACTGCTAGAAACACTGCACTACACACACACACACCGCACACACACCCCAATACTTAAATCCCTTCTCTGGCGACCCGTAAGCTCCAGAATTTATTTTAAAGTATTGCTGCTGTTTTTAAATTACTGCATGGAACTGGGCCTGGCTATCTAGCTGACATGTACATTCCACGGTAGGTGTGTGAGTGCTGGGACACACACACACTTCCTTTCACACTCTTTTCTAAGACTGTGTTCATCTTGGTGGCAGCCATGCTTTGTTCAAATGTATCTGTTGACAGCTATTTCCTTAGATACGCCCTTTCAGTTAGACCACTTTTGACTGTGACTGTAGGCAAGACACTCGTGGTGGATGAGAGATGACAATGCCACACGTGAATAGTTTCTGAGAATAATGTAGGCCTTTGTGACATCTGTCAAGCAAACTATATGCAGATAGGTTCATCTAATTGTGGTTTGTGGAAGGAAATAGCTACCTGCAAAACAAGCATATGCTACGTGACATTTGGCAGACAGTCAGCCAGAATGGAGAAAATGAAAGTCTTAAAAAATAAATATAGCCTATTTTTTATTTATGCTGCCTATACATCAGACTTTGAAAAGTGTTGGATGTTTTTAATAAGGTATGGACAGGGGGGAAGGTACCAGCAGTATGGGAGCATGCTGTGGTCATCCCAATAGCCAAATGGGAGAGCAGTATGGGAGCATGCTGTGGTCATCCCAATAGCCAAATGGGAGAGCAGTATGTCAGGAGCCTACTAGAGCACAGCAGTTCAAATTATGGAGGCGTGCAGGTGGAAGATCTGGGATCCATATACCTATACAGACTTGTTATCAACTAATATAGAGTATAGGCTATAGGCCAGTGTTTCTCAAACTTTTTCAGACCAAGGACCACTTAACCAATAAAAAAAATCACAGACCACCTATAGCTAAAAATAAAAAAACATATAACCTACTTCAACAGTATATTACACAATAGGCCTACTCACTGAACCACTTAGTTTATCGTGTCGGAGGATTCATATCATTTAAACTGGCGTAGCTTCCATGGTCAGTGTTGCAGAACTGTTTGGATTTACACACAAGTTGGTTCAAGATGGCAAACTCATCTATATTATATTTTAACACATCTGCTTGCGGACCACTTGGGATAGCTTGCGGACCACACTGAGAAACACTGCTATAGGCTTTTTACAAAAATAACTGCAGTCAAGGGACAATAAAAACTGCAATTATACTGTACCATAATACTATACAGTTTTCATTGTTTCAAATCCGCCACTAGAGTGCAGCATCGAATGCGAACTAGTGGATTAGTGAGTTTTTGCTGTTTATTTTTATACAGAAAGATTCTGATCAATTTAAAAGTAAAATCAAAGTAAGCAAATAGTCGTGCAATTCCATATTATTAGTTCATTTTGCTTATTGCTACAAAAGGAACATACTTCATACATCTGCGTCTTTATGAAAAACGGTCCCATCCCCAATGGAATTGGTCCAGTACCCATATGACCGATTTGCATGCTGAGCCTTTGATTGGTTGACTGTAGCTCCAAATCAGAGATCCTCTGCAATGACAGCGACTGCTTAATTCGCTTATGACAGGCTACATAGAACATAACAGACGGATCGTATAGACGGACATGTTAACAAGGTGAAAAGCTTGATATGGAGGGTGTCTATACTAAATGATAGCAATAATCATTTTATTTTCTTGTCCACAAGTTCTATCTGTTTTATTGGCCAAGATAATGTATCAGCATATTTGTGTAATGCTATGTAATACTAATACAAATATGGGCCATAATTCAAAGCGTGAATAAAGTGCAAAGTTTGTCAACAAGCAAGTTTGTCAAGTTTTCGAGTAAGTAATTGAAGAACTGTAAGTTTTTAATTGTATATATAAGGTCAGGTAAGAGGTACAGTAAGTTACTTGTTGTGTTGTTGATTACTCAAAAATGCAGGTGTGACTATTCCAGCTTTATCCTGTGATTATGTGGCTTTTTGACAGGCACTATTTTGTATGTGCAAAAACCGACTGGAAGGGCAGGTATGTCATTGTTGACCAAGCAGGTATGAACCCAAAAAGAATAAACAAAGAATGTTATTCTCAGGTAAGAATGTGTGTTGAGGGTAACAGCTTTTTTGTCACAGTCTAGGCTGTTATAAGTCTGACACTTTATGGTTTTTATTCACTCAGGTCAAATGATACTGAATAGTATGTATGTACTGTAATACTATGTCTTTCAACTCCTAAGCATGGTTCTTCTCATGTGCCCTGTGTGGGACTACAGTAAGAGTGTATGCTGTTAGAAAGCACTGGCAAGAGGGGATGGAGACCGAGCTGTCCAGAGGAGTGTGGCAGGCAGAGTAATAGAGTGGTTCAAACTAACCCATGCTCTAACCAATTGAGAGGATTTAAACTATTTGGGGGCCAAGCAGCGAAGCTGCGAGGCAACCCATAGTGATTCTATGTTTTCTTCCCTATTATTACGCTTCCGCCATTGAAGTCTATGGCAGCCCATAGAACCGACTGGTCAAAAGTTGTGAAATTTGGCACACTGATTGGGGACAGTCCAATAATTAATTTCACCAAGTTTCATGCCGGCACCTCCAGCGCTCTAGCGCCACCAACAGGCCAAAGTTGGACGTGCGTTCACGCACGTAACTTTTAACTCGTATGTCCAATTGCCAAAGATAAGGTATCGTTGGAATCCTTGGACCAAGCCGAGTTCAATATGACGTCAATTTCCGCCATGATGGATTTTCCGCCATTTTGGATTTTTTTCAAAAACCTTTAAAAAGTTTCACGCCTCACATAGTTTGTCCGATTTTCACAAAACTTAGCACATAACATCTTCAGACCAAGCCGGACGAAAGTTATCGATTTTCATCTTCGGAACTAAAACCGTTTGCCCGTAACATCCAATCAAAATAGTCTAGTCCTCAATTTTTTACCGCCAGACTGGAAAACTGATCAGCCTGTAACTGTGGTCACATTGTACAGACCCCCTGGCCCCTACACTGAATTCTTAGAGGAATTTTCTGATTTCCTTTCCAATTTAACTATCCAAACAGAAAAAATAGTTATATTGGGTGATTTTAATATTCATATGGATAATGTGCACAATTGTCTCACAATTGCATTTCAATCCCTAATTGACCATGTCGGGTTCTGCCAAAATGTTAATTCACCCACGCACCGAGATAACCATACTATTGATCTAGTCTTGTCATACGGCATAAACATAGAGCAGTTAACAATCTTGCCACAACACCCGACCTTAACTGACCACCATCTTTTACAATGACATTACAACATGCAGTACCTAATTTAGCTGAATACTACAGCCGCGGCTTATCTGAAAAAACTAATGCAGACTTTCTAGAAAAAATTTCGCTTACGCTTGCCCCATTCCGGACTCATGTGGTAGGCCTATCAGAAGGCCCATTCCTTAATCCAGCCGAGGTCGACTTGTTAACTGATAATGTGATGAACTCATTACGCTCAACCCTTGATTCAGTAGCACCACTCAAAAAGAGAATGAGAAAACAAGTAAGGCATGCTCCATGGTATACCACACAGACAAAAACACTCAAACAAACAGCGCGTAAACTTGAACAAAAATGGCGTACCACTAAATTGGAAGTTTTTCGCCAAGCATGGAAAGATAGCCTTATCACCTACAAAAAAGCACTCAACGAAGCCAAGTCAACTTACTACTCCTCGCTGATCGAAGAAAACAAAAACAATACAAAATGTATCTTTACCACAATCTCCCGCCTGACGAAGAGCCACACTGAAGTAACCGAATCTATCCCTATTTGCCTAAACAGTAATGACTTCATGAACTTTTTCAATGACAAAATTGAAACAATTAGAGATAAGATTAATATCCAGTCAGTCTCGCCAAATATTCATACTCCATTGCTGAACGGTAGCGAAAACATAATTGAATCACAGATGAGACGAACAACGTTGAATTCATTTACACCTATTGACATATTAGACCTCACTTCCACAATCTCTTCATCAAAATCTACAACTAGTCTACTAGATCCTATTCATCTCCTGAAGACTGCTCTTCCTTTCTTGGATAATGCTTTGCTCCAGATTATAAATAACTCACTGCTATCAGGCCATGTACCACAGTCGTTTAAGTTATCTGTCATTAAGCCATCCCTCAAAAAGCCTACACTTGACCCTAACAACCTGGCCAACTATAGGCCTATATCTAATCTCCCTTTTTTGTCAAAAATACTAGAAAAAATAGTTTCGAAACAAATAGGTACCTTCTTGCATATGAATAAAATCCAAGAATTATATCAGTCTGGTTTCAGAGCTCACCACAGTACTGAATCAGCCTTAGTTTAAGTTTTTAATGACCTCCTCATCGCTGCCGATAATGGACATATATCAATATTGGTCCTCCTGGACCTCAGTGCTGCCTTTGACACCATAGACCACAACATACTGTACTACTCCACAGGCTTGAACATTCGATAGGCATTAAAGACTCAGCACTCGCTTGGTTTAGATCATACCTTTCCAACCGCAGACAATTTGTACAGGTTCACAATGAACCATCTACCCAGACTATGGTAAAATATGGGGTGCTTCAAGGCTCAGTACTAGGGCCCCTGTTATTTTCTCTCTATATGCTTCCTCTAGGCTCAGAAATTAGGAAACATGGCATTAAATTTCATTCTTATGCAGACAATACACAACTATACCTTTCCATAAAACCTGACGAATTGAATCCGTTAGCCAAACTTGACACATGTATACGAGACATAAAGACATGGATGACAAACAATTTCCTGCTTTTGAACTCCGATAAAACAGAAGTCATGGTTTTAGGACCTAAAAAGATGAGGGATATCCTATCCTCATCACAGGCTACATTTACTGATCTCCGACTATCCTCATCCACATGTGTTAAAAATCTAGGAGTTACAATTGACCAAGACCTATCACTAAGTAATCACATAAAACAGATTACCAAAGTTTCATTCTATCATTTAAGGAAGATAAGGAAGTCTTTATCCCTACCAGACACTGAGAAATTAATCCATGCTTTTGTCACCTCAAGGATTGATTATTGCAATGCTCTATACGCTGGCTGCAATAACACCTGTCTAAAGAGCTTACAGCTTATACAAAATGCAGCTGCTCGCACACTCACTAGAACTAAAAAATATGAACATATTTCCCCTATCCTGGTATCTCTACACTGACTGCCTGTTAGAAGTCGCATTGACTTCAAAATATTACTTCTAACATACAAAGCCATTAATGGCCAGGCACCAGAATATATTAAAGATCTCCTAGTCCCATATAACCCACCCAGACCGCTACGATCACAGAATACTGGCCTTCTTGTAATTCCAAGAATCTCAAAAACTACATTAGGAGGCAGAGCTTTCAGCTATCGCGCACCCCTCCTCTGGAATAATCTTCCTACCTCAATTCGACTAGCAGACACCCTCCCTATTTTTAAGTCTAGACTTAAAACATACCTCTTTACTGCCTCCCATAGTTAGGTATGGTGCGTGGAAATTCACCCACCTCAGGGTTTTTTGGAATGGACCACCCTGCTGAGTCCTCGTGTGACTGGCACCCCAGTCGCGCGTGCGATGGTGGTCACTAACCATACCTGCGCTGGTGTCGACTACCCCCACCATGCCTTAGTTATGCTGCTGTCACGCCGTACAACCCCCCCCCCCTCCTCTCCCCCCTTCTCTCTCTCTCTCTCTCAACTCTCCCTCTCTTGCCTATTCCCACCATGGTATACTGTAACAATATATAGTACTACTGATTACTTATTGACATTAACCATTTTGATTTTCAGTAATACTAACCCACTCTACATCTCTCTTTCTTTCCCCTTACTGTACCTCACTTGTGAGGTATATCATCACCAGTCATCAACCATCCGTGTGTTGGCCCTCCTCTCACCCATCTCACCTGAAGTCCCATCCTCGACTGCCCTATTAATGCCCCCTATCTGGACTCCTGGCCCGTACAGCCTAGCGACCCACCACCAGCCTATGACAACTCTGCCCGGATTACTGGCCCGTTTGCCAACCCACCACATGCCCCTCGACAACTCCCTTCCCCTGGACAATTCCAACGCGGGACTATTGAACTTTCTGTCACTAAATCAGGAATAATGAATTACCATAACAGATACATAATCATCCCACCTCTTGTAACTTTCAGCTCAAGTGCTTAACACCATGTCTTATTCTCTACACCCGACTATCATATGCATTTGTCATGTATACAGACCTTACTGTCATGTACTGACCCTAGGCAGATGGGTCAGGCCCTTGAGTCGTGGATCTGCTCGAGGTTTCTTCCTATATATATCTCCAATTCTAGGGAGTTTTTCCTCGTCCCTGTTACCCATGGGCCTCTCTCTTGCTTTTCTTTTCTTCCTTTCTTTCCTTCTTTCTCTGATTGCCTACATTCTGTAAAGTGCCATGATACATGTGTTATGTTTTGGCGCTCTATAAGCACAATAAATTAAATTAAATTAGATTAAAACATACTAGTGGTGTCTGGTAGTCACATGTGGTGATTAAAATCTTTTAAAAAGGAGTTCTCAGTGTGCGGACTAACGTCAATTTTTATTTCTGAAGTATTCTGGTCCAGCACCTGTTTGAATCTGGATGTGCGCGTTCTTTTTTGTACTTAACATAATTGATTCGGCCGCCATATTGGATTTAATCAAAAACACTAAAAAGTTTTCACAGGTCACAAATGTTATCTGATTTTCACCAAAATTGGCATAGACCATCTTCAGACCATGCCTTATCAGTGTTTAATTTTCTGGAACGATTGACAGAAGCATACGCCTGTAACAGCCAATCGAAATTGGTGGTGAAGCCGCCAAACAGTAAATTACCTTGTAACTCAGCCAATCTTGGGTTGTTTGGCATGGAACTTGCTGTAACTGCTTAATGCTATATACCTGATGCAACCGCATTGAGTTACATGGCAAATTTGGACTGCTGAACTGACTGCTTGGCCCCCTCATTGCTGCTTGCAGCTATATTTCTCTTTGAATTTACAGAATTGATTCATGCTGTGATTACCCAATTAAGTTTTGTTACAGAATTGATTCATGCTGTGATTACCCAATTAAGTTTTGAAACTTGGTTGACCTGCCAATGGAAGAAGGCAGGGGCGGGGAGCCTACTGCCTACCCCCAAACCAAACCAGACCAAATGACTCCAGGATTTTAGAGAGACAGGATAGCTTAGATAGGCTATTGGACGATAGTTATTAGAGTCACTTTGATCACCCTCCAGGGGTTATATGATGAAATTTCCATAACCTGGGGACAACTCCAGTAGAAATGGAAAGATTGAAAATGTGCATTAGTGGCTCTGATATCATATGTCCTGCAACACGCAGGAAAAAAGGGTTAAGGTGGTCTTCCCCAGTTGATTTTCGAGTATCTAGCTAGCAAAGCGGATAGACTGTATTGTGAGAAATAGGATGGAACATGAACTCTGGATTACTGTGTTGTGGTGCTGGTCATATAAGTAGAATATCATCAAAAAGTGAATTCCATTCAAAAAGTGAAACTTGTATATTATATTCATTTATTACAAACAGACTATATTTCAAATGTTTATTTCTTTTAATTTTGTATAGTATAGTAGTATAGTATATATACTCTTTTGATCCCGTGAGGGAAATTTGGTCTCTGCATTTGGGTCTCCCAATCCGTGAATTAGTTAAACACAGAGTGAGGTGAAGCCAGGGGGTCAAGAGCGTGCAGATTTGCTTCGGCATGTTAGCATACGCCATTTTCAAATATGGCGCTGCATGGAGCATTTGGAACCAGCTCCATGCACGAAAATCCGTGTTGGGCACGAGCTCTCATGCACGTACATGTTGGTGGGCGGGTACCTATCCGGCGGCTACAGCCAAACGTTATTCAGTGCGTATTTCTTGAGGATCCTATGAGAAGACGTGCATATTATGGTTGTTTATCCATCATATGACAAATAAACAAATAAATTAAATTGTATTGATCTTGTTTCGTTGTTGTTTGTCCCGAACAAACATAGCCTAAACATGATTAAAGACAATAAATTACACAACAGCGGCATAAAGATCTTGTCTCGTTACACCATGGGTCTTCAACACGTTGCTCTCAACCTATAGCCGCCCCCTTTGGAGCTTGCCAGAGGCTGAAGCACTAGGCTACTACATTTAAACACAATTATTGCCGCGAGGCATTCCAGCCTTTAATTTAATAAAAAGTAAACCATGCATAATTAAAAAAAAAACTCAATGTAGGCTACTTCGCTATGCAATAAGGTTTCCATTAGAGCACAGCGCACGTTCAATGAATGAAGGAAAGGCCTTGTCTCGCAATAAACAGCTGGAAATTCCAACACTTTTTCAACTACACGAAACTTTACAGTGATCATCAAATAGGCCTACCCTCTAGATTTAAATGCCCATCAGTCTCAACATTTAACTATATAATAAAAGTCAAAAAGTAAATTAAATTCCATACCAAAACCGAAAATCGTCTGCGTTTGATAGCCTGGTGTGCCGCTCCAAACAAAACGCATGTCTCACAATAACGTACAATGTAAGAAATAAAGGTCTGCCTCGAATAAGCCTACCTCAAATAAATACCTGTGCTTTGCAGCCTAAGTAAATAGCAGACCCTGGACATAATTTAGGATTTACGGAAAGTATGCAATCATGCATACTACCAAAAGTGGTGTGCCAATAACAATGTGGGCTTCATAGATAATTTTAGCTCATTCTGGGGGAAACCTGGACTAATGAAAAGAGACGGTATCCATCCCAATCCGAGGGGTGCTTATCTCCTTTCAAGGAACATAGACCGTCACTTAACCGAGGCTAGTTCCTGACGAACCAGAGGTCCAGGCAGCAGAGATATTGTCTTACACAGATCTCTGCCGTCCTAACAGCCACCCAGATATACAGGATATACAGGGCATACATAGCCAAATAGAGAGGGTGTCTGTACCAAGACTGTCAACTCTTATTCGACCCTCGAGGGGAATTATTCGTAGCAATCTTATTACGATAAAAACTTCTTCGGCTAAGCAAATTCCCCCACAAACGCAACTTGCATTTGCTTTACTCAATATTCGATCACTGTCGAATAAAACTGCCTTGGTTAATGAAATTATTACAGACAATCATATAGATGTTATGTGCCTTACTGAAACCTGGCTTAAACCAGACGAATACCTTCCATTAAATGAGTCTACACCTCCCTCGCATCTTAATTATCATGTACCACGCCACACTGGCAGGGGAGGGGGAGTAGCTACAATTTATCAATCTAGTCTTCTTACATCTCCCAAGCTTACACACAAGTTTAAATCTTTTGAAGTTATAGTCCTACATTTTCTACCCCCAGATTGGAAAAATAATCAGCCTGTAACTGTGGTAACATTGTACAGACCCCCTGGCCCCTACACAGAATTCTTAGAAGAATTTTCTGATTTCCTTTCCACTTTAACCACCAAAACTGAAAAAATACTTATATTGGCGGCCATATAGGTTTAGTCAGATTTTTTTTTTTCCCGCATGGCCAAATTTCCGTCAAGGATTCCCGGGACACTGAAAGACCGGGGTGCACGAAACTTGGTGGGCATGTAGCCCCACGAGGATAGCATGGAACCAGTGCTCGAATTACGTGGGAGCCAGAGGGAGCCGAGCTCCCTTAGAGTGAGGACTGGCTCCCATGAAAACAACAAAGTCAACAATCTGAGGGGGTCTCTTATATGTGAAGGTGTCTGGCATTGTGTAATTTAATCTTAGACCCTGTCAGTCTGCACATGAATCTATACATACAATTTCTTAAAACAGAGTTAAACGTGGGCACATTGTTAGACACAAACATTTCACTGGCACTACTCCACTTTTTAAGCACAATTCTTAGTGCATCATTATAAGCCACTTGAAGTTTTTTCATTTTCGACTCACTAAAATTACACCACAGGTGGGCAGTATACAGTGGAGTGCAATAGGTTTTGAAGAGTGAGATTTTAACATCAGGGGTGCACATGTGGAGTTTGCGTGCCAGCATGTTTTCCTGGCCATACAGTTTTCCACACTGACGCTGCACATCATCATCATCACAGAGGTCATCTCTTATCACATGTCCCAGATATTTAACTTTCTTTATTATACGGCTCTTCACAATGCAAGTAGAACGCTCCATTGACTTGAATGGGGTTTCCGAAAGTTCTAGCGGTCATCATTTCTTGGGAAAGGACCTCTGAAAACAAGAATGACCTCTGTCAATGGCAACGGGTTTTGTGCTTCTGATACGTCTTTCATATCACTACGCAAGGACTGGAACTTCATTCAAACGTGAAAGCAGATGGTTGATCAGCTGTGTTCTAAAGAATGTTTGATTCAAGTTCAGCAGCGTGTGTTGTTGCGAACTATTTGTTTCTCAGCAAATGCCACGATGAACGGTAACAAATAGGCTAGGTTATGTAGGCTAAAGTGATATCGTGGGGAGTTTATTATTTCGTTTTGGCAAGTAGCCGTATAATAAGCGGGATAATGTATAGAACGCCGGTCATTACTGTGAAAATAAGTCCCTTCAGGGCGGAACAAGACGGTCCGGTTCGCCCTGTCGGGACTTATTTTCACAGTAATGACCGGCGTTCTATACATTATCCCTTACTTACAACCTCTAGTGGTTCACCTGCCAACGAGAAAGAAGGATAGACACACTTCATATCCTCCTTGGTTCTGCCGATTAGTATCACACTCTTCATTGAGTTAAATTTTATATCAAACATAACTCCATATTGAGAGCATATTCTAAGAAGATGCTGCAGGCCAGCACTGGAAGGAGACAGTACCACCAAATCATCAGCATAAAGCATATGATTAATGAGACTATCTCCCACCAAGCAGCCAGTTCTACATCCCCCAGAATTCCACCCTGCCGCACTCCATTGGAGACATGGAAGGACATTGACCAACTCCTCCCCCACCTGACTTGCATAGTTTGGTGAGAGTACCAGAACTACAGTATCCTGATTGGGTAAGAGGGGACACCACGCTCATGCAGTTTACCAAACAGTTTCCCATGATTTATACGATCAAAAGCCTTTGACGCATCCAGGAAGCACATGAAGACTGTACTATTGCATGATCTGTACTTACAGTATGGACAATTTCTTTAATTGCATAAACACACAGATCAGTTCCATGCTTGTTCTTAAAGCCAAACTGATTATCTGTTGACTCTATGTATTCTGCAAGCCTATCCATAAGGATCCCCTCTAATACCTTGCAAGTGCAATAGGTCTATAGTTTTCTATACTAGTTAAAGTGCCCAAAGTGCTAAATACCGGAATTTTCCTTTAAACCTAGTTGTTCTCCAATTTATGTGACGGTTTTCCTTTGGGGAACCGTAACACCTACCCTACTATGGATCTCTTAGATTTCACTAAATGAGTGTTGTAGGAGATATTGATGGCACAATAACTTTTACAAAAGACCAGAAAACAGTGTTAAGGCATCTCACAGTAAGCTATTTTGTTGTTCTGATTGGTTAGGTCTATCCAATTGAGTGCAGAGGCATTCCCCCCCTGTATTGGTTGAAACACGCCCCATAATTACATCCCAATGGAGCAGTATCAGACTCATATTCTGACTAGAATTTGAGTATGACAACGTCAGGCTACAGTATATCAGCAAAACCTCACTAATCCACTAGTTCACGTTACGATGCTGCACTCTAGTGGCGGATTTGAAACAATGAAAACTGTATGGTACATAATTGCAGTTTTTATTGTTCCATGAGTGTAGTTACTTTTGTAAGGGCCTGTTTAGCCTATAGCCTATACCAGTGTTTTTCAACCACTGTGCCGGGGCACACTAGTGTGCCGTGAGAGATCATCAGGTGTGCCGCAGAAAATTACCCAAATGTCACTCACTGGTCCAGACAAGCAACTGTTGCATCAAGGAATTTATAACCACATGCTCTCATTGATTGTATGATTGCACTATTTGTGGTGTGCAGGCATTGTACAATGGGGGCCCCATATCCAGTATTCCCAGAATTATCACATATCCAGTTCATAACAACAATTAAATTAGATATAGCCTAGTCACCTACAAATGAAACAGAAGGCGCTTGTTTTATTGAGCAGGTCTTGCATAGAAGCCATAATAAGGCCATATCTGTGTATTATTTGACATTTTAGGCTATGGTATGTTTATTTTTTCTTCACACAGGATGTTAGTGTGTCGTGGGACATTTTAAGTGTCAAAAGTGTGCCGTGGCACAAAAAAGGTTGAAAAACACTGGCCTATACTCTATATTAGTTGATAACAAGTCTGTATAGGTATATGGATCCCAGATCTTCCACCTGCACGCCTCCATAATTTGAACTGCTGTGCTCTAGTCGGCTCCTGACATACTGCTCTCCCATTTGGCTATTGGGATGACCACAGCATGCTTCCATACTGCTCTCCCATTTGGCTATTGGGATGACCACAGCATGCTCCCATACTGCTCTCCCATTTGGCTATTGGGATGACCACAGCATGCTCCCATACTGCTCTCCCATTTGGCTATTGGGATGACCACAGCATGCTCCCATACTGCTGGTACCTTCCCCCCTGTCCATACCTTATTAAAAACATCCAACACTTTTCAAATTCTGATGTATAGGCAGCATAAATAAAAATAGGCTACATTTATTTTTTAAGACTTTCATTTTCTCCATTCTGGCTGACTGTCTGGCAAATGTTACGTAGCATATGCTTGTTTTTGCTTGTAGCCATTTCCTTCCACAACCCACAATCAGATGAACCTATTTACATTGGTTGCTTGACAGATGCCACATAGGCGTACGTGCATTATTCTCAGAAACTATTCACGTGTGGCTTTGTCATCTCTCATCCACCACGAGTGCCTACAGTCACAGGCAAAAGTGGTCTAACTGAAAGGGCGTATCTAAGGAAATAGCTGTCAACAGATACATTTGAACAAAGCATGGCTGCCACCAAGAAGAACACAGTCTTAGAAAAGAGTGTGAAAGGAAGTGTGTGTGTGTGCAACAGCACTCATACACCGTACTGTGGGACGTGGAACATGTCAGCTAGATAGCCAAGCCCAGTGCATGCAGTGATTTAAAAACAACAGCAATAGGCTACTTTAAAATCAATTCTGTAACTTACAGGTCGCCAGAGAAGGGATTTAAGTATTGGGGTGATGCGCAAGGCACTCACCCCAAAGAGTGTGACCATGCAATTAATTGATCTGTAATGCTTCAGATCAAAGCTTCCGCGAAATAAATAAAGATAATTGTAGCTGCCTAATCATCTTTTTGGGGAAGCCTGTAAAACATTGTTTAATGTGTGTGTGTGTGTGTGTATGTGTAGCGTTTCTTGCAGTAATAATGAACCTAATAATGCACTTCACAGATAAAGTAATGCAAGATTGGTACCCACCCCACGTTCAATGTGGGAATAATGAATTACCATACCGGATACGTAATCATCCCACCTCTTGTAACTTTCAGCTCAAGTGCTTTTAACACCATGTCTTATTCTCTACACCCGACTATCATATGCATTTGTCATGTATACAGACCTTACTGTCATGTACTGACCCTACACTCAAAAAAATGAAATCTCACTATTGTTCATCCTAATAAATCCTCTTTCGTTGGATTTACAGAACAAAATTAGGTTTCTAAGGTGAAATTGAGTTAGTTGTGTTATTTCAAATCAATAATGCGTTTTTGCTGATTAACTTAAAGGGGTGGTTCAGGATTTTGGACATAAGACCTCATTTGCAAGTAAGCAAGTGTGATATTTATCAGTGGAGACCGTTTTCAACACGTTTCATCCAGTCCTTCTAATTGCAGAGTTCGCAGGTGCTAGGCTAGCGCTAGTCAACGGTATGTGCTAGCCTGCCACTAAAAACAGTCTTACCCACTCCACAGTACACCCGAGGCAAATAAATTATAACGCCAGACTATCGATGTAAATGTCTGTATTGATACTGTTATTTCTAACGTTATTCTATCTTTGCAATTCAACGATAGCATTACATTTTGAGTGACTAGTTTCTTACCACGACGGAATTATACTTGCTCCGGTTAGTAGTACTGCGCTGAAAAGTAAACAGTAAAGCGCACTCCAATCGGGATACTTAGTAGTAGCCTTGGTAATATCAGTCCGCTGCTGAGATGCAAAATGACTGCTACCAACTTCAGGGACCAAAGTATAACTATTGCAACGCGATGCGAGGGTAGTTGTATTTCTTACACTATTCTATCAACACAGACATTTACATCGATTGTCTGGAATTTGCCTCGGGTGTACTTTGGAGTGGGTAAGACTGTCTTTAGTGGCAGGCTAGCACATACCGTTGACTTGCGCTAGCCTAGCACCTGCGAACTCGGCAATTACAAGGACTGGATGAAACGTGTTGAAAACGGTCTCCACTGATGAATATCACACTTGCTTACTTGGAAATGAGGTCTTATGTCCAAAATCCTGAACCACCCCTTTAACATGTTTGCATTGGATCTACACAACTTTCTTGAACAAAACGCATTAGATTAGGAAATTTGTCCCTCTATGGTTGCCGTAGCATTATTTCACAATTTATGAGGACCATGGTGAGGACTCCGCCAGAGACCGTTGAGAAAGTGAAGGTCCGCCATTTTTTCCTCGCTTGCTCACGGAACATTTTTGGATCCTGTAATTGCAAGGTATGTATTTGTTGCTGTTCATAGTGTTTTTGTTTTGAGTTTAGCGAGTTTGTCGTAACAACAACTTGAATAATCATTTTAGTAGATATTATGTGTAAGTGTAAATGTGTTACTAAACTCGAGCAGCTAATGTTAGCTACTAGCTGCTAAATCTGTCATGGTGGCTGGTGAGCTAAGTCATCTCAGGCTAGAATTCTATCATGTTTCCCAGGTTAGTTTAGCTTCCTACTGATAATAGACAGGGGTGGTGCCTTGATGGGGTTATTTCATATAAATCACAATTGAATGTTCATACAAGTGCCAAGGTCAGGACGACTTCATGTATTTAACTACTAAGATAAAATAGCAGCTAACGTTAGCCCCATACAAACCCTGCCTGGGTTTATGTGAATACTAATAGTTGGATCAGTATCTGAAAAGTTTAATGTTTAAACGTAGGTGCACCCCACTCTGACCAAATTATCTTTCTGTGTCATGAACAATTAGCTAGCATTGATGCAGACTCTAAAGTCCGTCAAGAAACATTTTAATCATTTTAACGTTCGTGTAGCAAACTCTGCCATCTTGCCTAGTCTCTCTGTAACATTAGCCACGTGTAGCTGCAATCTTTGAAGGACAGCAGTTGCAGGAACATCAGACTTGTCATTAATTTTGTATTGCTATCATAGGCTACTTGGCTCTCATCCGGCTTATATAAAAGAGCAAAGCAAATGGCAGTTTCTTGCATGGAAACTTGTCCATTTTAAGCACACACATTTGTTGTCAACCCCTATATTCGGGAGGTAAATAATTTTACATTTTTCATGCTAGAGGCTGCCTACTCTTCAATGTTTGAATGATTTGTTAATCACAAACAAGTAATTAATTAAATCACAAACAAGCCAATCTAATTAAAGGTTTTCTTCCTAGTTCAATTCTATTAAATTTCTCAATTGATTCTGTGATCTAATATTATTATTGTAACGTTTGTCGCCGGGAGTAACGACTTCAGTTAATAAATGTTTCATGAACAAAGTATGTGTCTTTATTAAATACGTGCAGGAGCAACTCACACACAACTGACAGGCTCACCTGAACTAACGTCTACCTCACACATGCGCAGTAGCACTTTTTGGTCAACATAAACATTTCACTTCACGTGACATCTCCCCCCCTTTTTAAAAGTATGGGTATACACAACATTAACCCCTGTTTGTTTCACTTTTACTTTAGTTATTACTTCCAAACAAAATCTGTTACAAATAACACAAACACTTCTTTTCCAGTGTTTTTTTTTTTCATACATACATTCTTTTTTTTTTTTTTTTAATGAACAACAGTAACTAACTAAGGGTGTGGGTAGACTACCACGATCCCTTGAGACTGGACAGGGGGTTATTCTGCCCTTAAAGTCCATCATCTCAGCTAACTAGCATACCTGGGGTTTGGTTTAACAGTCCTCCCAAACCTGGTGGTGATCTGACTCGAGGGTTGAGGGGAACCAGGGGTGTCAGCAGCATTTCTAGTGGTGCTAAAGTCCTGCTCTGCTGGCCCACCCGGTTGATCCTTCGGTTCAGAAGCGTCCATCTTTGAGGGTGAGGACAGCTCCTGGTTCATCAGTTGGATGTGGCGCCGATTCCTGCGGGGCGTGTCACCTCGCTCAGTCTCAAGCGTGAAGGAGCGCGGCGCAGCCTCCTGGTGTTGCACAGTTGCGGTGGTTGTCCAAGCCTTTTCTCCATCAACTTTCAGTCTAACTTTGTCACCAATGGCTAGTGATGGGAGAGGTTTGGTAGAGTACCTGCGATTGTAGTACTTTTCATAGCACTGCTTTGCTTTTGCATCGTTTGTTTTAACCGTTTTCAGATTAGGCCACATTGGCCTCAGGCTCTCTTTCAGCACTGGGAGAGTAGTGCGGATTTCCCTACCCATCAACAATCTGGCAGGGCTTTCCTTTGTCGGCTCCGTTGGGGTTGAGCGGTAACTCAGGAGAGCTAGGTGGGGGTCACCCTGCTTCAAGATCCACTTTGCAGTCTTCACAGCTCGTTCGGCCATGCCGTTGGATTGCGGAAAATGGGGACTTGAAGTGACGTGCTGGAAATCATACTCAGCTGCGAAGCACTTGAACTGTTCAGCCGTGAACTGAGGGCCATTATCAGTCATAAGCTCCTCAGGAGTTCCAAAACGTGTGAAGATGCTTTTCAGCTTTTGTATGACTGTCTCTGAGTTTGTCTTTGGCAGATCTAGGATCTCGAGTCACCTGGAGAAATAGTCGGTCACGATCAAGAAGTGACGACCTCTGTACTCGCACAAGTCAGCGGCAAGCTTTTGCCACGGCAGATCTGGCAATGGTGTAGTAATCAATGGTTCTCTGTTCTGGCTCGGTCTGTGAGTATTACAATGTTTACATGCCATCACAAGCTTCTTCACATCACTGGCGATACCAGGCCACCACACAGCACCTCTATATCGCTCTCGGCACTTAGTGAGGCCTTGGTGGCCCTCGTGTACCCTGTGCAGCATGTTTTCTCTCATACTTCCCGGGATCACAATCTGTTTGCCACGTCGTAGCACTCCATTGGCCTCACTGAGTGAGCCACGTTCTTTGAAGTATGCGTTCGCTTTCACCGCGATGCTCTTCAAGTGTTCCGGCCAACCATTGTGAACATACTTGAGGACACACTGGAGTTCGTCGTCTGTTCCTTTCTTTTCTTTTATCTGTTCAATGATCGGCTTCCTCACTCGCAGGTCGTCCTCAACTGAGTCCACGTATGCTTTCACCTCTGCTTCTAGGTCACCTGGTGAAGTGTCCGCCATAGGTTGCCTAGACAGGACGTCCGCAACGACTAGGAGTTTTCCCGGAACATATTCTGCGACTGGATTAAACTTCATCAACCTAATGAGCAGGCGCTGGCAACGTATAGGTGTGGTGTCAAGGTCTTTTGAGTTGATAAGAGTTACCAGTGGCTTGTGGTCTGTAAGCAACTTATATCTCTCTAAACCGCAAAGGTACTGGTAGAAACGCTCAGAGGCCCACACTCCAGCGAGACACTCTTTTTCAATCTGAGCGTATCTCTTTTCAGCATCAGTGAGTGTACGCGAGCAATTCAATCTGAGCGTATCTCTTTTCAGCATCAGTGAGTGTACGCGAGCAAAATGCAACGGGCTTCAGTGTTCCATTATGGTCCTGCATAAGGACTCCTCCTCCGAGCCCATAACCGCTAGCATCTGCACTGACGACAGTTGGCTTTGTAGGATCAAAGAACACTAGGACGGGTGCTGAAGAAATGAGCTGTTTTACGTTGGTGAACGCTTGCTTTTGCAGTGGTCCCCAACACCAGTCACGCCCAGACTTGAGCAGCTCATTGAGCGGTTGCAACACGGTGGAGAGGTTTGGTAGATAACGCCCAATGTAGTTCACCATTCCAAGCAGCCGTCTCAACTCGCTCACATTTTGGGGTGGTTCCATAGTTGTTACAGCTTTAACCCTCTCAGGGCTAGGGGCTATGCCGTCTTTGGTCACTACCTGTCCCAGAAAGTTCAGTTCTGGCTGGCTAAGCCGACATTTGTCCTCGTTAAGCCTCAATCCTGCAGCCTTTAATGTCTCCATTACCTGCTCAAGTCTCTGGTCATGAATAGCATGTGTTTCTCCCGCTATCAAAATATCGTCCATGTACACGACTGTCCCCTTGTGCCCATGCAGCAGCTCTGACATCTTACGTTGAAAAATTTCAGGCGCTGATGTGATTCCAAAAGGTAGTCTTTTGAAACAGTATCTACCTAGCGGCGTGATAAAGGTGGTCAGAAGTGCACTATTTTCTTCTAGAGGGATTTGCCAAAATCCACTCTCAGCATCTAAACTGGAGAACACTGTACTTCTGGCTAACTTGGGAAGTATATCGTCCAGAGTAGGTAAGATGAACTTCTCTCTCTTAACGTTTTCGTTGAGTCTTTTCAAGTCCACACAGATCCTTATTTTTCCATTCTTTTTAATTACTGGAACCATGGGAGCCCACCATTCAGTTGGATCAGTTACCTTTTCTATTATGCCCATTGACTCCATTCTTTTAAGTTCCGCTTCTACTTTAGGGAGCAGGGGGATGGGAACCCTTCGTGGTGTGGCAACGCTGTACGGCTGAGCGCCATCTCTCAAGGTGATTTTCACTGGTTCTCCTTTTAGTGTGCCTAGGCCACTAACTGTACTGATCTCATCGATGCGCCTTATTAAGCCCAGTTTAGTTGCCACTGTTCGGCTAAGGAGATTTTCTCCATTGGTCTTGACTACTACTATACGAAAGCAGCAGTTTCGTAGCTGGCCATTAACATGGGCTTTAATTTTAGCTAAAAACTGCCCCCTTGTGGCCACTACACCACCTGGACTTTGTAAAGTGTTTTTCACTGCACTGAGTTTTGGCTTGACCTGTAGTTTTTCAAAGGTAGTGTCAGTCATAACTGAAGTATCTGCACCGGAATCAATTTTGAATGAAACTGGCGTATGTGCTACTGTTAAAGTGGTGCGCCATGGTGGCTCGTCCTCTGCTAGCATTGCATTTTTGCTTTGGTTCAGCTCAACAGAGCCTAGGAAAATGCAGTCATCCTCATCAGCTTCAGTTATCCTGCACAGCTGTTTTTGAGAAACAAGCTGTAGCAAAGTGTCCAACTTTGTGACAATTCATGCATTTTTTTCCTTTAGCAGGACATTGCTCACTATTATCATGATTTCGCCCACACCTTGTGCATGCTCCTTTTCTCGTCTGTTTGTTCGTTTTTGCTAAGTGGCCAGTTCCTCTTTTATCTTTCTTTCTGAATGATTTTACGTTATCCACATGCTCTGTGCCTTTTCCTCCCTCGTTTTGAGATTTGATTAACTCACAAGGCCTGGCCATTTCGACGGCAGTCCGTAGTGTTAGATCACTTTTCATTTGCAGTTTTTGTGACACTTGCTTATCGCGAATCCCAATCACTAAACGGTCGCGCATCTGCTCGTCTTTTTGAGCCCCAAAATCGCAGTTCTCTGCTAGCTCATAGAGCTGCCTGACGAAAGTTTCCACATTCTCCCCGGGAAGCTGAACTCTGGAGTGAAACTTGGCGCGTTCATAAATGACGTTGCGTTTCGGGATAAAATGTTCCTCGAATTTGGCCATTACTATGGTATATTTATCGGCATCATCGACATTCGCGAACACAAATGACCTGAATATGTGCTCGGCCTCCGATCCCATTGAGTAAATCAGGGCATTTACCTGCACTTTTTCATCATCCTCCGTTAGCAATGAAGCGACTCGATACCTAGCAAACCGCTGCTTCCAGTCAGGCCATGCTTCAGGCTTGGAAAAGTCGAACTGCTCCGGGGGGGTGAACTTTGCCATGTCGATGCACACTTCGGTCCTCTCTAGCTCACTTTCGTGCCGTAACCAGCTCAATGTTTGCTTCTGACACCATGTAACGTTTGTCGCCGGGAGTAACGACTTCAGTTAATAAATGTTTCATGAACAAAGTATGTGTGTTTATTAAATACGTGCAGGAGCAACTCACACACAACTGACAGGCTCACCTGAACTAACGTCTACCTCACACATGCGCAGTAGCACTTTTTGGTCAACATAAACATTTCACTTCACGTGACAATTATAGTTTTACACAAATTTGTTGAGTTTGATATACTTTCTCTTTCTCCCCACAGGCCTTTACGTGGCAGTGCAAAGCACATGGTTACTTTGGTCACAGACACCCATACCATATGCTAATTGTATTTCTTTCTGTATTTCCAAATGCTGGGTTGTATTGTTAGTTGTTCTTTCTATCTCCTCTCCCCTCATAACGTTGTCAGAATGTCAGAACTCGACATCATCTGCTCCAGGCTGTCTGCTGTGTGTGCGTAGGAAGGGAGGAGATCATGGCTGCCATTGACCAGGTTAGTGAGTTGTTACCAAGTTGTTTTGTGCCTCCCACTTTGAAAACCTGTGATCCTATATTAGGCCATTAGCTACCGGACCTTGCCATGCACCTGCTAACTTTTTTTGAAAGGTCTTACCTTGCTGACATGACATGAATTTGAAAGTTAACATTGACATATTTGGGGTGCACTGCCTGTTTCAACCCCATGAATAGATTTACATTGAAGATCAGTGCATTCCAAAAATCTCTTTTAACATTTCATATTTTAACATTTAATAAAGGGGGTTGCATGGTAAGGCATGGTAAACATTAAGATGCTTAATTTGTAAATGTAAGTAAAGTAGTGTTCATTTCTCTATTTTGCAGAATTATACCATTGGCTTGTTGAGAGCTTGCAACCTGAAAGCACTTGTGTACTTAAATGAAGGCTCTGAGAAACTCAAAGGAATACCTGGTAAGTGTAAATGAATATAAAAAAAACAGTAAAGCATTACAGCAGTGAGAGTAGCAGTGGTACGTCTAGTGGGAAGATGGGTATGAATGAATATGGCTTCTTATATTATTTTAGTACCCATGGACATTTCCATGTTTCGGTGCTTGTAATGTTTTGTTAAGGCTGTCTATATGCATGTTAAAGCAGAATGCATGTTACAGCAGAACAAGTCACCATTGGTCTGTTTGACCACGCATAAACCCTTTACAGACAAAGCTTCCTAGTCTGTGTTGGTAAAATGTCACCCAAAGTTTAATCTTTGGTTAACTAGCTTTTGAGTTAAAAGAAATCATAGACGTTAGAGGGATTTTGGAGAGCAGAGAGTCTAAAGCAATGGTTCGGAGTGAATTTCACCAGAAGTGTAATGTCCGGAATATTACCAAACTTCTACAGTAGTACAAAAAGGGTCTGTACTCATAAACAACACCTACTGCAACGCTACGTCGACGTCACTTCGTGATTTGGTAAAAGCCTGTAAAAGTCCTGGCAGAAAGCGATGCATACGTTTTATAAATGCTTGTATTTTCAGGTCAACACTTATTGACCTGAAAATACAATTTAAAATATCATCCAGTTATCAATATATGACTATGGAGTGTTTAATTCACTAGCTTTTCTCTTACACTTGTGAGTTTTGCAAAGGACTTTTACGGGCTTTTCACAAATCACGGAAGTGATGTAGACGTAGCGGTAGCAGCAGAGAGTAGAAGCTATCAGGCAAGTGTTATTTAAATAAGCTCCTGGTGTAGGCTACTTACAAACTTTCCAATGCCTCGTTTAATGAGTACAGACCCTTTTTTGTACTACTGTAGAAGTTTAGTGATATTCCGGACATTATTATGGGGTAATTTACGAGATACACTTTTGGTTTTGGCAAGCCATTGGGCTGATACATAGACTGACAGCGCAAACTCGACCAATGTCTTGGGGCGGGGGGTTTGGCACTCGCGATGATCATGCAAATGACCCAAGGGTGAAATTCACTCTGAACCATTGCTTTAATTTAAAGGAGATGGGAGATGCGAGGTTAATCCACTGAATTCAAACATATCTAAAAACATATACTTTTGTTTGAAAAGTCATCAATTAAATGTATTTTTTTTTTGTCTGTGGTAAAGGACGCGGACTGATGCCCAGAGCCAGATGGAGAAAACCACCATCGGGATCTTTGCAATCAAACATGAGGGTGCCAATGCCTCCACTTGAAGATGTACATTATAGTTGAATCACTAACAATGTAACAAAACTACACATGCCGTGTTTAGCAGAGATATTTTTCTGTTCATTGCATTTCTATTTTACTAAAAAATGTCCCTGATGGATTGATGAGAATGGAGACAAAGGTTGCTGCTAAATAAATGCAGATTTGTTTTGAAGACCGTGTGTCTGTTTGCTATTTCAACACATTTGTTCAATTTTAGACATTTTATTTTATTTAGAAATGTTATGTAGAACAAATTCAACTTGTTTACTTTGGATTTACTTAAGAACTTTATGTTTAGCATGAGTTTACTTAAGAAAGTTTTGTCAAGTGTGGTTCCACGTAACTGTATCACTTAAACATAACTTAATGTGGATGTGTGCTAGATATCTTTTTAGGTTAAATTAATTGAACATAACAATGTGACTTTGATTGAACAGAACAGTATTAAGTTGAGTCAATGTAAGAATGCTGAATTAATTGAACATAACAGCATTAAGTTGGTTGAACACAGCCATATTAAGTTGAGTCAATGTAAGAATGCTGAATTAATTGAACATAACAGCATTAAGTTGGTTGAACACAGCCATATTAAGTTGGTTCAATGTAAGAATACTACATAAAAATAAAGGAATTCAATTACTTACCATCTACTTTATTCACTCTTGTTCAGTTAATGTTATTTATTTGGGTCAATCGTAAAGAATATAGTATCTTTAGAGTTATTTAATACAGTTTCGTGGAACCACTTGACAAAACATTTTTAATTAAATCCAACAAGATATTTTTTTGAGTGTAGGCAGATGGGTCAGGCCCTTGAGTCGTGGATCTGCTCGAGGTTTCTTCCTATATATATCTCCAATTCTAGGGAGTTTGTCCTCGCCCCTGTTACCCATGGGCCTCTCTCTTGCTTTTCTTCCTTTCTTTCCTTTTTTCTCTGATTGCCTACATTCTGTAAAGCGCCATGATACATGTGTTATGTTTTGGCGCTCTATAAGCACAATAAATTAAATTAAATATGCCAACCCAACTCTACCATATTACACCATGTTAAAGTAGGTAACATACAGTAACACTGAAGTGATTTAACTACGTCTGCCTATAGGTGAGTGTATAGGCCTAGTTGTAAACATGCGCTCTTATCAATCCCAGATCACCAACCTGCATGGCGCCTCTGTAATATGAACTGATGTGCCGAAGATGCTATGAAGAAGGAAGTGGGCTTTAAGGACACAACAACTCCTACCTTAAACTGAATTATAGCCTGCAGACAGAGGAACAAATCAAACTAAAAGTTATTTTTCATTCATTCAAGTTGTTTATTCAGGAAAGGTTGACTCTTTGTTAAGCAACTAGATACAGCAATGCACTGCATTCACATTAATTGTTATAGCCATTTCGTACTTTTCCTTGAAAGAATTATTATTATTTTTTTTTTTTGTAACATGGAATAGTTTTTAAACTACATATCCCTGCTTGATGTTATGGCCTGCCATCTTTGATGTGACACGTGGGGGCAAAGGGTATATGACGTCGGGCACAGGTATTAGTTGGAGGCCGACGGATAATGGGAGTGGGGTGAATCACACTGTTTTTAACACTCTCTAGTTTACTAACACTTAAGAAACAGTTTTTCGTTAAGATCATATATATGGACTCATTTACAACGACATTTGCATTCAGGATTATGTTTTGTACACGGACAATAAATCATTCTTGCAACGTAAACAAAGAGGTGCGTTAATCCAACCTGGCTCTACATTGTTCGCGGCCCATGGAACTTGGACATAAAAATGGACACTACAAAGTAAAAACAGTTAAGGATTAATGGATTTCGTTATCTGGATTCTGTGAAGGATACACCTGAAGTTTTGGAAGCTCGAATGAAAGAAAAACCGTGAGTAATACGGAGTTTGAGTAACTTCGGGCCGCCGCGTCCGACAAAGTTTGGCCTGTCATCTGCTGCGAGCAAGCAGGAAACAAAAGAAAACGTTTAAATGAAGTTTTAAGTCTTTCGGAATCTTGATTGCACTGTGAACTAAAAGAATAAAGTGTAAAGATGTCCGAACAAGACGTGGTTGATGAGGAGACAACGATAGAGAAAGAAAGGCAATTGATTAAATTAATAGGCACCCGTAGAGGAAAGCTGGGTGTTCTGACGCGAAAACGCAATGAAATAAACGCTCTTATTGAAGCGGGTGATACAAAAGATGAAGTTGAACAACAAATTGGGGATTTTATTCGTTATCTACAGGAGTTTGAGAAATTACAAGAAAGTGTCCAATCTTTATTGTCGGACGATGAGCGAGAACATGATCAAAATGACTGGTACAAGCCGAAAATGTCGCAGTTTAAGGAGTTTCTGACTGGTGTTGAGTTTTTTCTGAAAGCCGAAGAAGTAGAAGCAGACGAAATTGAGGAAGAAACTGATGTGGTACAGGGTGCTTGTGTTGATTCCGTGTCTCCACACGACAGCATTTCGCAGGCCTCAGCAAAGCTTCCTAGTAAAGTCTCCAGTCGGAGCAGCAAAGCCTCTGATGCGCTCTCAGAAGCGCGAGTCCAACGTGCCGTGTTAGTTGCGCGATCTCAGTCTGTGGATAAGCAGTTTGAGCTTGAGATGGAAGAGCTGCAAATAAAGTCGAAAAAAGAAAAACTTCAACTTCAAACTAGAATAGCTGAAGCAGAAGCGAGAATTAAAGCGCTTTCTGAATGCGACATTTTGCTCACAACTCCGTCTGGAACGTCAACTGAATATGTCATCCCAACGACAACACGAAAGCGTCAAACAAAGTAAAGAATATTTCCAGACCAAGGTAGCTCAAATGAACCCAAACATACCCAAACTGAGGTCAAACCAGAACTGCAAAGCTCGTTCTCTATTCAATCAAAAATGCCTATCCGAAGCGTAATGAAAGAACCGCTCAAAGAAATCCCCCGCTCAAAAAATGACGATTCTCTTGTTGCTGTTATGAAAAAACAAAATGAAATCACGGAACTGCTTTTAAAACAACAAGCGCTGTCCCAGCTTCCACAGAGACAACTTTCTGTTTTTCATGGAGATCCTCTTCAATTCAAATCATTCATCAAATCCTTCGAACAAATGATTGAAACTAAAACTGAAAACATGCAGCAAAGGCTTTACTATCTGGAGCAATACACATATGGAGAAGCAAGGAATCTTGTGCGCAGCTGTTTTCATTTGCCACCAGAAGAGGGGTTCAATGAAGCCAAGTCTCAACTCGAGTGGCATTTTGGAAATGAAATCAAAATAACATCTGCATTTCTGGACAAAGCACTTAAATGGCCTGCCATCAAGGCAGAAGATGCATCTGGTCTAAGGTCATATGTCATATTCCTGAAAAGTTGTCACAATACAATGCAAGAGATGGATTATGTATCAGATCTTGAAACACCAAACAACTTAAAGATCCTTGTGTCAAAATTGCCATTCAAGCTTCGTGACAGATGGAGAGCTGTTGCTTGTAACATCTATGACAAACACAAACAAAGACCAACTTTCAAGGATGTAATTGGCTTTATTGATAAACAGTCCAGAGCAATGTTGGATCCAATCTTTGGAGAAGTTCAGAGTCCACTGAGCAAAACCACAGAATCAAGGCAGACCAAAACTTTCTTAAAATCTAATAAAGGAAGTAATTTTGCTACAGCTGTTTTACCAATGTTAACACCTGGACAGACAAAAGTGCACTTGCAAATGAACAAACAACCTACAAATAAAAGCGATTCAAATGTGAACACAAAGACCTGCATGTTCTGCAGTAAAAATCATTTTATGGATGTTTGTGAGACGTTTCAAGCCAAACCAAATAAAGAAAAAGTGGAGTTCTTGAAAGCTAAAGGACTGTGTTTTGGATGCCTGGAAGGAGGGCACATAAGCAAAAATTGTCAAAAACGCATATCTTGCAATGTGTGTAAAAAGAGCCATCCAACTATTCTGCACATACAGTACCAGAGCAATAGGGAGCCTATAAACCCTGATGCGGTTCTCTCTCTAGCAACTGGTAGTGATACTGGGGCCGGCAAGAGAGAGTGTGCTCTATCAATTGTGCCTGTCAAGGTAAAACTGGAAAAAGGAACGAAGTGCATTAACACCTATGCCTTCTTAGATTCAGGAAGCTCGGCAACCTTTTGTACAGAAGAGTTGGCCAAACAGCTTCACGCCCCTGGAAAGAAAACGATGGTCTTGTTAAAAACAATGGGCCAAGAAAAACCTGTAACCAGCAATCAAATATCTGGCTTGGAAGTAGCTGCTTTAGACAGTAACACATTTCTCAAACTGCCTGATGTCTTTACACAGGAATCCATTCCTGTGACACACAATAACATTCCTAAACTTGCAGATATAAGAAAATGGTCGTACCTCAAGGAGGTTGACATCACCCCTATCGATGCTGGCATTGGGCTGCTGATAGGAGTCAATGCTCCAAGAGCTTTAGAACCCTGGAACATGGTCAACAGCATAGGTAGTGGACCTTACGCTGTGAAAACTCTGCTCGGTTGGGTTATCAATGGCCCACTTGGCTCTGATGGAAACACAAATGAAACTTGTGTTCATGTAAACAGAACTTCAATTGCCAACTTGGAAAGCCTGTTGATAAAGCAATATAACCATGACTTCACAGAACAACATTGTGATGAAAAGAATGAATTGTCACAAGAGGATGAGCAGTTTTTGAAAATCATCTCCGATTCTGCCGAACTTAAAGATGGTCAATACCATTTGAAGCTTCCTTTTCGTAATGCCAATGTGAGCATGCCCAACAACAAACAAATAGCCCAACAAAGAGCTCAACATCTATTGAAGAGATTCGAAAAGAATACAGAGTTCTTTACCGAATACAAAGCCTTCATGGATGAAATGATGGCAAAAGGCTATGCTGAAGTCATTCCTCAAAGTGAGCTGCTGTCCGAAACTGGCAAGCAGTGGTACTTGCCACATCACGGTGTCTACCACCCACGCAAAAAGAAATTGCGTGTGGTTTTTGACTGCGCTGCAGTGTTTGGTGGAACCTCTTTGAATAAAGAGCTTCTTCAAGGTCCTGATTTGACCAATACGCTCCTTGGCGTACTACTTCGCTTTCGTCAAGGTCCAACTGCTTTCATTGCTGATGTAGAAGGGATGTTTCACCAGGTTCATGTAGCAAAGGAAGATGTCAACTTCTTGCGCTTTCTCTGGTGGCCTGGCGGGGACATCTCTAAGAATCTGGTTGAGCACAGAATGATTGTGCATATCTTTGGCGCGGTTTCCTCACCTAGCTGTGCAACATTTGCCTTGCTTAAGACAGCAGACGACAACCAGAATCAGTACTCCGAAGAAGTCATAAACACAGTTCGCCACAACTTTTATGTCGACAACTGCCTGAAAGCAGTCAATGGTACAGAGCAGGCTTTGTTACTGCATCAGCAGCTCACTGAGTTGTGTGCAAAGGGGGGCTTCCATTTAAACAAATGGATCAGTAATGACCGCACTGTTCTTTCTGCTATTCCTGAAAAGGATCAAGCAAAGGAAGTAAGAACACTGGACTTGAGCAAAGAACAGCTGCCAATGGAGAGAGCTCTTGGTGCTCAATGGGACGTGGAAAGAGATTGCTTTACATTCAGCATAACCATCAAGCCTCATCAGATCACCAGGAGGGGCATTCTGTCCATTGTCTGTTCCATATACGACCCCCTGGGTTTTCTGGCTCCTATCACCCTTGTGGCGAAGCAGATCGTGCAAAGCTTATGTAAACTGAAGCTGACATGGGATGAGAAAATCCCACATGACATCGCTCACATCTGGAAAACTTGGATCGGCTCGCTTCATCTTCTGGACGGTCTTGGTGTCAACCGAAGCTTCTTTCCATCAGGCTTTGGGCACTTCACATCCGCACAGCTGCACCACTTTTGTGATGCTAGCGAGGTAGGCTATGGCGCCGTTTCCTACCTCCGGCTCACAAACCACAAAGGTGAAGTCTGTGTGTCCTTTGCCTTTGGAAAAGCCAGAGTGGCACCTCTTAAGTGCACCACCATCCCCAGAATGGAGCTTGCTGCGGCTGTTCTGGCTGTGCGTCTGGATCAGATGCTTAGAAGAGAGTTACAGTTTACGCTGGCAGATCCCATCTTCTGGTCAGACAGCATGACTGTTCTGCAATACATTGCAAATAGAAACAGAAGATTTAAGACATATGTCGCAAATCGCATCTCTGTCATTCACTCTCTGTCTAAGGTGGAACAATGGAGGCACATCTGTTCAAAGGAGAACCCGGCTGATGTAGCTTCACGTGGCTTGTCAGCCAAAGCCTTTCTCCAATGTCAAACTTGGTTCAAAGGGCCAGAATTTCTCTCAACTGACATGCAGTGGCCAGGAACAATGGAAAACATGGATGTCATTCCAGAGGATGATCCTGAGATAAAACAGGAAGTTTCCATTCATGCCACTTCTGTTCAGCCCATGAAGGAATCCTGTCCCACCAGCAAGCTGTTGTCTTACTTTTCAAACTGGATAGACCTGAAAAGAGAAATTGCATGAATCTTAAAGGTCAAAGACACACTTAAACAAAGATGTGATGGAAAGACTAAGACAAACATACATGTTGACATACATACCAAAGATAAAAAACCAAAGGATGAAAAGAAAAGGTTGACTTACCTCTCAGTGACAGATCTTGAAAAGGCTGAAAAGGCAATAATCAGTTTTGTACAAAAGCAATACTTTCCTGAGGAAATTTCAAACCTGACTGCGGGAAAACCCATAAAGAAGTCTAGTCATCTATACAAGCTGGATCCTACAATGGTTGATGGTGTCCTAAGAATAGGCGGGCGGCTGAGCAAAGCTGCATTGCCAGAAGAGGCGAAACACCCTGTCATCCTGCCGAAGAGTAGCAACATCTCTGAGCTCATTCTCCACCATGTACATAAGAAGATTGGACATGGTGGGAGAAATCATATCCTCTCTTCTCTTCGCCGACAGTTTTGGATTCCTCATGCCAATGCGCTAGCCAGAAAGATCATTAGGGAATGCATGACCTGCCGCCGCCTTCATCAAAGGCCTGGGGAACAGAAAATGTCCAACCTCCCGCCTGAAAGACTTGCAATGGACCTCCCTCCATTCACTCTGGTCGGAATGGACTACTTTGGACCTATTGAGGTCAAAAAAGGCAGGAATGCTGTTAAAAGGTATGGGGTCATATTCACATGTCTAACATGCCGTGCTGTCCATCTTGAAGTGGCCCATACTCTTGACACAGATTCCTGCATCAATGCGATCAGAAGGTTCATCTGTAGGCGAGGACAAGTCAAAGAAATAAAATCAGATAACGGAACAAATTTCATAAGTGCGAATCGTGAGCTGAAACAAGCACTACAAAACCTGAACCAAAACAAAATCCAGAACACTCTCAGACAGGATGGAATCAAGTGGACTTTTAACCCACCTCATGGAGCCCACCACGGTGGCGTCTGGGAACGTTTGATACAGCAAGTTAAAAGAATTCTTTGTTCAGTCACCAAGCAGCAAATAGTTGATGATGAAGCCCTCAGTACAATATTCTGTGAGGTCGAAGCTGTGCTGAACGACAGACCTATAACGCCATCCAGTGATGATCCGAACGATCTTGAGGCATTAACACCAAACCATCTTTTATTATTAAAGGGCAAGCCCATTCTGCCTCCTGGTCTGTTTGATAAGCAGGAAACTTATGGAAGAAGGCGCTGGAAACAAGTGCAATATATAAGTGACCTATTCTGGAAAAGATGGGCAAAAGAATACCTGCCCCTAATGCAACAGCGCCAAAAGTGGAACAGGCCCCATCGAAGCTTCTCCGTAGGAGACCTAGTCCTTTTAATTGATGAATCAGCCCCTCGAAACTCATGGCCATTAGGGCGCATTATAGACACAGTGGCAGATTCTAAAGGGTTTGTGCGTAGGGTAAGGGTCAAGACACAAACCAATGAATTTGAAAGGCCTATTACCAAGTTATGCCTTCTACTTGAGGCTGAATAAGTTTAAGGAACCCTTAGTTATGCAATTAAATGTAGTTTGCCTTTGATTGATTATTACATATTGAAATGAAATGTTGCTCATTATAACCTACTGTACTTGAATGCAAATAAGTCGGTTATACTGTACAGGGTAATGGGCATGATATAAACAGAATGATGATGATTATGATTTAACCGTTGAAAAGGTTATTCTCAGCTTTTGGATTTTGTGGACCTTATTTTTTTGTGGTCTGAAGAACTTTTTGATTTTTGCTAACTTTTGGACTCACAGTCGTGCGTACACATGCATTCACATACCCACATATATTTGAATGGACTCTTACACACACTCGAAAAAGACTTTGAAACTCTAATATGCCTATGAAATGGACATTCAACATGCAGTCTGAATATGATTATGCACTGTACTAGTTATGTGATGTTTGGATGATTAGGTATGCCTTTCTTGGATTGATTTATGATTTGTTGGATTCTGTAATGGCTATACCTGTATGATCTGTAATTTTGTTTTACAAATTTAGGGGCCAGTATGTTATAGCCATTTCGTACTTTTCCTTGAAAGAATTATTATTATTTTTTTTTTGTAACATGGAATAGTTTTTAAACTACATATCCCTGCTTGATGTTATGGCCTGCCATCTTTGATGTGACACGTGGGGGCAAAGGGTATATGACGTCGGGCACAGGTATTAGTTGGAGGCCGACGGATAATGGGAGTGGGGTGAATCACACTGTTTTTAACACTCTCTAGTTTACTAACACTTAAGAAACAGTTTTTCGTTAAGATCATATATATGGACTCATTTACAACGACATTTGCATTCAGGATTATGTTTTGTACACGGACAATAAATCATTCTTGCAACGTAAACAAAGAGGTGCGTTAATCCAACCTGGCTCTACATTGTTCGCGGCCCATGGAACTTGGACATAAAAATGGACACTACATTAATAAAAACACAAAAATAGCAAACAGCAGTTGATAAAATTATGAAAAGACAGTATAATAGCAATTGTAACACTGTATAGATTCTAAATATTGAACATCGCTAAGGTCAGTTCATTCTAGCTAGACCAATGCATACGGTAAGCAGTTTTGCTGAATGGAAAAATAAAAACAGAGATAGCTGCAACTTAGATTCCAACATCAGTGTGGGGATGTTTTGGATGGAGCAGATTGGTCTCTGCCACCAAGTAAGCTAAAAGGCTCACTGGTGTCCTGCAGAGCAGCAGAGCTCTGTAAGTGCTGATCATTTGATGATGCTGGTAGAGAATCTTCCTGAACAATTTGCCTTCACTTTTTGTTTTTGGATTTGAAAAATGTACACCTTATAGAAGTGATACTCTAGTCTACTCCATGCAAAACCAACCTATTTTTTGAATATGAACAATACCTCATAACTCAGTCAAGCATATGTTTTATCCTCTTTTGCATACTTAAGCACATTCATGAAAATTCAGCTTCAGATTTGCTGTGTCATGCAGATCAAATATGGACAAGAGAGGAGGGAATTAGTGAACAGCTGTGGGATCAAAATGTTAATTTGTGAAAGTAGCCTAACATTTGAAGAAACATAATTAAATAAAAACTCATTAGAATATTTGCAAAACTTGTTTCCATCAACCTTACCTTGGTTATGTTATATTCTACTTTATGCTAATCAAGAGTTACAGTAATTCACTCCCCTATAACAACTTAAATTTGTGTTTTCGCAATGGAATTGTATGTGAATTTCAAGCTTTTTCCACTCAGGATTTCTTATGCTATTGGTCAAAAAGTGCATTAAAAAGTTAAAAGGAAACCTGCTACAAACATTTAGTATCTCTTTTTGGAATGCATGCTACTCTCACACTCTTTCCCATTCATCTTGTGTGCTTCTGTGTAGTCCTTGGTCTTTGTTTTCTGGTTGTAGATTGCATGCACTCCAAGTACAATGCAGAGGAAAACAAGAAGACCCATGCCAATGATCTGTAAGACAAATGAAAAGTATCAGCACAGCAAACATTTATGAGGCTATTCAATATTGTTTTCCCTGAGTGAATAAAATGGGTTAAGAGGCAGACTGGAAAACACACACCCACACACAGAGAGACACTGAAGAACCACAAGTGACACAAAAAGAAAGACAGAACAGAGAGAGAAAGAGAGAGAGAGAGAGAGAGGGCATAGAGACACAAACAACCCCCCCCCCATCCAAGCCGTTAGCAACATCTACTCACCTGAGAATAACTATAGAGCTGTGTTGACCGACGCCTCTGTTCTTCAGTTTCGTTCCTGGGTCTGAATGTGGCGGTGGGGACCAATTGGGGATGTCGTGAATGCCCAGTTAACATTCCATGTTTGTCGGGTATAGTCTTAGATAAAGCCAACCTGTGATATATGTTCTCATGGATATGGCATAAACAGGGCACTGAAACAAAGCACTTCATTAGTATTAAGACCTTAGTTGCAACTGGTTGCTTGCTTATAATCACATTTATCTTGCACTGACCTTACTAACTCCATGTCTCTGATATGGTCATGCTTTTTGGGGCTTCTTAAAACTGTTCACCATTTTACGCAAAAACATGTGATGTACAAGAAAGCAAACTGTGGGTGCCTTGAATCAGCCTTAAAGACAACACAGACAGAATGGAAACTGTTGTTCATCACCTAGCGCACATTGTGGTTTCTGTGATCTACCAAGCACACATTCTCTGGGCCTAGCAATTGACTCTCTTGCACAGTTCAAGCAAGCATTACTAAATAACATGTTTATGAATCGTCACTTTCAATGATCAATAAGCATTTTATTTTCTTCTTCACAACCATTTTTATATACCATGGAAATATCTAGGCAATTTCAGTGCTCATATGCAAAGATCTTTTCATTAGACACTTTGTTAACAAGTCATACCGATCACAGTGCATGCCAGACGTTTGCTTTTGTGGTCAGAGCGTTGTACAAAAGATACTGCAGAGAGGCAGACCCCATGTTATGTTATGGCTTGCTGATTGGCTGAATGTTACATCTGAACACCCAATTAGGTAGAGTATCTTTGTTTAGCCCAATAGAGACACTGGGAAATATGAACATGTATGATTATGTGGTATAAATATGAATGATTCTGAATTGCAGAGATTACAATAGGACAACTAAGATAAATTGAATGCTCTTTTTTTATCATAGTCTAGTATCAGTCAAGGATGAGTTCCCACGAAACCGTGAAAAAAATAACTGAAACATTATTTTCAAAACTGAAAGAGTATTTAGGCAAAGAGCCTGCAGTCGTAAGCTTCATACTAATGGGGCTTGAGAAGCTGCTGGAGTTGGAGTTTCAGTGTCCCTGCAAACCCAATTGGAATGCTCTATTTTCTTCAAGTTTCTTCATTATCCCTCCCATCATGGTCTTCACAATAATGCTGATACTTCGAAGAGACATTTCTGAAAATTGTTTTTACAAGATTTTCTGCAGTTCTATCCCGGGATTCGTGTGGCTGCTGTTACTCTTCTTTGATGGGCGGTACTTTGCATGTGCAAAGATGGACTGGAATGGCACATATGTCGACGGTGATCTTAAGCACAATTGGTGTAACCCCATGAATATCAGTAAAGAAGAAATGCGCTCGGTGGACCTTTATGTTTATTCTCAGGTGAGGACATGTATTACAGGTGGTGGGGTGTTGTGAGGTCTGCGCTATCTGTGCTACTTTTCCAGTTTGTGTGTGTGTGTGTTTCAGTCAGCCTCTTCATGCATTTTCTTCACATGATATTTTATAACGTTTTCTGTGGCCTCATACATCTTCTCCGCTTTGTGTCTTTCAGGGCATAGGCATGGGTTTTCTCATTATCATCTCCGGTGGACTTATAATTTATGCAGTTATAATTTACACACGAGATGGAGCACAGAGCGCACAGGGCATACAGGGCATACAGAGCGCACAGGGGGCACAGGGGACTCACAGGGACTCTGAGGGAGAAGAGGATGTGGCTACTCCGCTAAATGTCTCCAATTTGGAACTTGATACTCGGCCGTAGGTTCCTTTGAACCTTTTTAATGCATATTTTGAGCATTGGAAAACAAAAAATATTAAATATTAAAATTCCGTTGCAAAAACAAAAATTCAATTAGCTAGAGGGCCGTGGATTAACTTGATTTACATGAAGTGGGCTATAATTTGACTGAGATGGATGGAAACATGAATTCGCATGTGTTTAAATTATGTTTCTGTAAACGCTTTTTGTCCTGAGTCCTGTCTTGATTTGAAGAATGTTCATCTTTAATTTGCATGACAGAGCAGATGGAAATGCGCTGTTCATTTTATGAAGTCGAATGATGTTCAATACAATCTAGATTACTGTTATCTCTGTTTTTTTTTTTTTTTTTTTTTTCATGCCGTAAAACTGGCCTAGCATGAACTGACATTTTAGCTATGTTCAAAATTTCAACATTTCAAAGTACAAGCCATTAGACTGTACAACGTTTGCATTTTATCAACAGCTTATTCCTTAATTTTATGAATGTGAACTCGGTGCATTGCTGTAAATGTGCTTAATGTCAATTTACTGTACCCTGAATAAACTTGAATGAAAGAACTGAATGACAAAAATCTATTTGCACGATTTGTTCCTCTGTCTGGCTAATTCATAGCCTGGCGAGCCAGACCCACATTAAAATGTAGGGTCTGGGCACTCACCGTTCGCAGTGCTCAGTCCGAGGGGCGGGATAATCAGTTGTCTTTCAAATTCCCTCTGCACGCAATAGGACGCAATAGGATATTTGTTTTCAAGTAGCAGGGAATTCAAGTCAAACCGTTGCAACTCTGCCATCAATCATTATGTTAAGCCCACCAACCGACTCTATACACGATTTCAATGGCCTGATTAAGTTTCAATTTCTGGAGCTCACAAGCCAACGGAGAGTTGCTAGACTAGCCCTGGCAGCAAATGTAATTGGACCATTGGACCATTAGTTAGAGTTGTTATTGAGTGTTTTTTGTGTGAGCCCCTGCCAGCCTGTAAAAGATCATCAGCACAGCAGTTCAAATTACAAAGGTGCAGATCTATAATCTGGGATTTATACCCAAATAATGCTTTGAATGATTTATTAAATGTAGGCTTGTAGACCAACATACAGGCAGACTTAGTTAAATCACTACAGTATTACTGTAGGTTGTCTACTTTTGTTCATCATTATCTCTAACTTCCAAGTGTGTGACCCACGTAGTGTTGAACCGCACGACTCAGCATGCACTCACCTGGACTCAAACCGCAAGCAGCAGTAGTCAAGAACAACTCTGATCCCCGACGCATGGCATCCAGGCCATCACAGCCTACAAACCTACTAACACCACCCCCGCTACCACCAACGCCTCCTTGCCTGATGAGATGACCCACTTGTATGGCCGCTTTGACAGGCACAACAAGGAGGTGGCCATAAAGGCTGTGGTCTCTGCAGAGCACCAGCCCCTCACACTCTCCCCCACCGATGTGTGTGCGGCACTGAGCAGGACCAATGCACATAGGGCTGCTGGTCCTGATGACATCCCTGGATGCATCCTCTGGGTCTGTGCTGTGCAGCTGACTGAGGTTTGGACTGACATAGCCTACTGTATTCAACCTATCACTAGCCCAAACATCTGTCCCCACATGCTTCAAAACCACCTCCCCAACCCACTAACAACACCCCCATTTATAAAATGTACTGTAACTTTGTTTATACATACAGGGTATATGCAGGAATCATAGTTGTTCCATAGTTTTCGCAACAGTTCCAAGGTCTCAGTTTAAAAGAGTCTGTGGGATGATTGTGTTAAAAGCAGAACTAAAATCGAGGAATAGCAGTCTCACATAAGTATCCTTGCTCTCCAGATGGGTTAGGGACAGGTGTACCACCGTTGAGACACCATCCGCAGTAGACCTGTTCTTCCTGTAAGCGTATTGATGTGGGTCAATGCTGGTGTCTATTTAGTTCTTGATTTGATGCATGACCAGTCATTCACACTTAAGCACTATCGGTGTGAGTGCTACCCGCCGATAGTCATTCAGACATGATATTGTTGGGGTCAATATGATGATGATGATGGTGGCGGTTTTGAAGCATGATGGTACAACTGCTTTGGCGAGAGGTGTTCAAGATGTCAGTCAGTACCTCTGAGAGCTTGTGTGCGCAATCTTTCAGGACCCTGCCGGGGATATGCAACTTTAACATATAAAAAATAAAAACAGAACAGTAAGAATAGCATGAAGAACAGTAGAATATAACTACATGTATTTATATAGTTATTATATAGTATATTACAGTGTACATTTGTAAAAAAAAAAAAAAAAATGACAAAGTACATACTTATATATTTATTTACAAATGTACATACTGTACAAAATTAGTGTAATTCCCCAAATGCGTCTTGCGCCTTTCAAACTGGGCTATCAGGTAACCTACAGAAGAATTCAAATTATGAAATATGACCAAGGCATTAAAATGCTGCTTGTAGGGCTGCACAATTAATCGAATTTTAATCACGATCACGATTTTGGCTTCCCACGATCAAATTTACGTGATCAAGCGATATTTCAAATGCGTGCTCTACCCATAGATCCAACCTGGCAACCCATAGAACGCTCCGCTACAAAACAAATCAAGCGCTCCTTAAACCTGTCTGACCATGTGCCTGCATGCAGCCTACCAATGACCGTGCACTGCTCAGCCTGATGCACTGTGGACTAGTGACATTATGTTAACTATTAGTAGGCTAGTTAGTGTGGTAATACGTTAGCTTCTATAACTAGGCTACCATGTATTTTTTGTATTACAGGTTACCAAATAAATGGATAGAACCAGAGGGCAGTTACAAACAGTCAATAGTTTATTTAGTCTCGTCTCTTTGCTTGTATTTGGCAGGGGTAACAAGATATAGACTTCAACATACGGTACATAATGACAAGGGACAAGAAAACAGAACACCTAACATAGGCCCAGAGGACCAACCCCAGTAATTAGTCGTACTGCTAAGATACAACTGACAAATCTTCAGCCATATGTGATTACTAGTATACTCATGCACACGCTAGTGCAGCACTGCAAGCTGCAAAACGCCCAAGTTAAATCACACGTTGATATCAAGAGAAATCACACAAGGAACAAACTTTGTATCGAAACTCAACCATTAAGAGAGTGTTTACACCGCAAGCTTTTAAGGGCAGAATAATGCCAGATATACCCACACAATAGAGCTATCCCTGGGTTAGGCCCACAAGACAAGGACAAGGGGTTAGGCCCAACAAGGAGCCAACACAGGTGAACAAACATAAACAAACACGAGACACGTGGCTTCAGCTACCTTAGTACATCAACCAAAAACAAACAAAAGAAATAAACAGAGGAAAACAGTGGTCAGACTATGAATGATGATCGTTTGTAGATCTTGGCTGTGACCGCCGTACAATACCACTGTTTCCAGAAGGAAATTGGAATGGAAGAGGACCCACGTTAACTGCTCATCCCTTGTTACTCCCAATACCAGGAAAAATAGTTCGCATGTAGGCTACGGGTCTCGCACCGGCACAGTGAAACGAGCCAGGAACTCCTAATGCCCAATGTAAAGTTCTCAAATAGCGTGCCCTCCCCGGCTTATGTCTTACTCCGACCAGCGACGGCAACGTGCAACTCAAACAATTCCCGGGAGCATTTCCAGGTTTATCAAAACGGATGTTACGGACTCATTAATCCTCATCTCCTGCACATTTAGGTGTCAGCCAGTGAACGTCTACGTGGGCTGACCCCATCACATTAGACTATACAATAAACGACGATCAAAAATCAAATGTGTGGCACAGCAGAAGGCCAAGAGATTGTCCCTCGAAGCGGATCATCCATAACCATCATTTGGTTAACCAAAAATATAAGCAAAGCAGGGCTCTCAACTCATACCGTGAAACACATCACATGATGTAAACCGCGCATGCCTTTTTTTATCACGTTAACTTTTAGTCCTTGTTTGCTTCCTCCGATAGCCTATACTGTAATAAGAGTTGAGCTAACGACAGAATCCGTGAATTTTATTCATGTATTTTATAAGCTACATGTGCAACCTACAATGCATATGCGTTTCAAGACACAGCCTACTCAAAACGAGTGAACAATAATGAAAATGTAGCCTACACGTCAGTGTTTAACATATCAACGAATGACTAAACCAGGGGTGTCCAAACTGCGGCCAGCCATGCACTTTATTCCGGCCCGCCGAGCATTTATTAGTTTATCATAGGCCGCTCGCTATTTTTTTCCAGCGATAGATGACGTTGTGGTTAACTTTAGGCTACTGCAAAATACTTTACACTCTTCTTAGAGAACGTTTACAATGTCAATGTCAAAACAGCTTGTCACATCGAGATACATAGTATCTCCATTGCAGCAGATCTAACTACTTTATGCTAGTCCATTTAATTGGGGACGTATTTGAGCGTGGGAGAGAGGGCGATGGCAACAGTAGTTCCTACTACTGACCATTTATAAACTGTGAGAGGGCACAGCCATAGGCACAGGCTATATTTGTGTGGAAATTTGTTTAAAATGAATTGCGCTGTCTGTCTGAAAAAGACGCGCTCGTGCAGTCAAAATTAATGGGAGTCTTCAGAACAGGCTTTCAGTCACCCTGACATAACAGTGTGTAAAGTAGCCTATAATGTGAATGACTTGTTATTTTATCAAGGATTTTTTTCTTTTTGACAATGATAAAATTGTAAAAGGACGTGACCGAAGCTGAGGCAAGCCAGGCAATAGGCCTATAGGCCCGACGGTAATTGTAAAGCAATTTACAAAAGATTCACTGAACAAAAATGCTGATGTGGTACATGAAAATGTAGCTAAAAATGTGGAGAATGCAATGCAATCAAGCATTTTGGACGATATATTTTCACAAGCTGGCAGAAAAGGCAACAGGCCGATTTGCGTTTTATTTGGAGACTGTTTTGCGAGACAGAGACTGAGTTTGCTGCTGATATTCTGGGGATAGGCTACAACATAGCCAATGTACGACTTTAGCCTTTTAATATATTTGCTGCATTGGATCAGTCTTCCTAGAACAGGCAAGGGCTTTCTAGCCTCACGTCAGCAGCGCTGCATCACCCATATAGCCTACATTAAAACAACCAGCGGATGGTGGGCGGGTGCCGTTTCGAAAATTGGTCAAAAAACTTTGGTGTTGATGGATGGCTGATGGATGATAAGTTTTGCTATGCAGTTATGGTTGAAATAATAGCCCATCAGCGCATCTCTAGTGTGTGTGCCTCTCTCTCGCTCAGAGGGGAGGGAGAGGCTGAGGGTCGATCCAGCATGGATTCTAAACTCTGTGGTGGATAGGATCTACAATTAGGTGTTAACAATACTACTACGCTAGGTCGAAGTACTCCCAAGTGCTATTGCGCCACACATTGTAGTTCTCCGGTTTATTCGCTTGGAAAATCGCCACGTTTCATGTTGCGTGGCCGTAGCATTTCTATCAACTACTCGTGCAACTGTATTTAAGTCGGTAAAACGTGGATGTTTTTGATTACTTCTACGCTTAGTTGCCGTCAAAGCCCGCTAGCATAGCAACATGCTAACACAGTCCAGCCGCGCACCAGAGCGTTTGAGTGCACGTACGGACACGGGAGAGGTATGACTCAACTCGTGAAAGTTAAGGTAAGAACATATATTACTACTGACATTGGGTGGCGTGTTCCTTTAACAGTACACATGTAATACTCTTTTTGTCCACTGGTGGTTGTTTCGGCGCTGTTTCATGTTTGCCATTGAAAACGGAATGAAATGTAGGCCTACCTGCAATCATTATAAGAGGCCTATGCTGACTGCATCAGTGCTCAAAGTATTCTAAAAGTTTATCAATTAATTGTTAATACTAACTAACTTCTATTCAAGTCATATTTGTAGGACTTTCTGGGATAGTTATTCATTGTTCACAAAGTTCTCATCAAGTGAGTGAAAGTTAGAATGGTGGTCATTTCAGATGTTTTTGCCAGCACTTCATAAAACTCTCATAGTTTGAGAACTTTAAATTATTTGTAGGATATTGCTGGTTCACAACTTGAGCTGTGTATATGCAAAGACACAGTTCAGAGTTCACACATTTTGAATAAAATACTTTTGAAACTCTCTGCTAATACTTTCGACAGTCTATGGGGTTTGCCATTCTGAGTACCGTTTCGGTCATACAGTCTGTTGTGTATGCACTGTTAGACTTTTTATTGTATGTTTACAGTAACTCACTGGCAACACTGTTGCCAGTGACTTACTGTAAGTAGTCTTCTACAGTAGCCTTACTGTATTCATTACTAATGTTACAAGTAAAAAAACAATACACAACACACTCTTACTTTACACATACAACACATGCACTTTCTCTCTCATTGCCACAAAAAGGGGTGGGTATGGGGGTAGTAGAAGGGTGGGTGGATAGTATGGAGGTAGTAGAGGGTGGGTAGTAGAGGGGTGGGTAGTATGGATGTAGTAGAGAGGTGGTTGGGTAGTTTGGGGGTAGTAGAGGGGTGGATGGGGTAGTAGAGAAGTGGGTGGACAGTAGGCTAAAAAACTTTTAGCTTTTAGCTTGCTACAAAAAGGCTAAAAAAACTACAAAACGCAATGACTTGCATACAGTATCTCTTTCTCAACACAAGCTCAATCACAACAATAACAACTTTTAAAAACTGTACGATTGAACCATATTAAACCTGCAATGAAGGTCTTCAACTACTTGCTCAGTCAATTCACCAGTATGAAGGTCTTCAACTACTTGCTCAGTCAATTCACCAGTATGAAGGTCTTTAAAAACTGTATGATTGAACCATATTAAACCTGCAATGAAAACTACAACTACTTGCTCAGTCAATTCACCAGTATGAAGGTCTTCAACTACTTGCTCAGTCAATTCACCAGTATGAAGGTCTTCAACTACTTGCTCAGCTCCCTTTCTCACGCACACACAGGATCCATTCCTTGTAGACTTTGAGCTGAAAATAAAATAAAAACGTGGATGTGTAAGAATAAGTTGTTTATCAGACTGGCAAAACTTTTAGACCAGGTTGAAGTCACAAAAATGTGCCTAAATAAAAATATTCTCTTTTGAGTAAAAGTTGGGAAATAGAGTATTCTAGGGGTATTTTTTATGCTGAATCCATTTTTGATATTTGCCAAGCTGTATCTCTTGAAACATGAAACTCAGTTGAGTGTAAGATCCAAGATGATCACCCCATACGCTAAAATGAGCAAATTTCTCAGGACTGGCTCAAAGATAAACATTTTAGAGGTATCTTAGATATTTTCACCTTGGAGCCTGCACTCTACTGAGTTTCACATAAGAGATAAAGCTTGGCAATCAGCAAAAATGGATTCAGCAGAAAAAAACACCCCTAGAAAAGTCTATTTGCGTGTTGAACAACTCTATGTGTTTAGAAAATAAATTTGATGTAAAATATAGTTTGTAGACCCTAAAAACCAACTGTCCATGTATGTGGACATTGCGCAACAGAGGAGTTAAATGACCAAAAATCTGACTTTGTAACTAGGAAGTTTTTTTTTTATTTGTATTGTTCAAATACATTTGGTAAACCTATTCATAAACTAGATGTACCGCGTAGCGGTACAAAATATGACCGCCGCTCAGTCCTGCACATCCATTCCGCGAAAATAAATCATATTAATGAATTTGTCTCCATCTTCTACTCCATCCCCCACTCTTGAAACTTTTGTGTATGCTTGTTTGGAATGTGTGTTTGCACACATTCCGCACACAAAGTAGCCTACTGGCGCTGCAAAGGTGAATAGATTTGTTTCTGGGCCAAAAAATCTGTAACATTGTTATAAAACCTTTAAAATCTCTAAACAATCACAAGTAGGGCAGTTCATCATAGTCCATCCATTGCAACTGGACTGATGAAAGGTACACCTGTAGGCTACATTGTATTTGGGAAAAGCAGAAGGTAGCAGCATAATGTATTTATTTATTTATTATTAAACTAAAACAATCCCTGTCAGTTCCATGCAGTTTTCAACAGCTATCAAGAAGAGAGGTCATGTCATGGATTTTTGTGAATGTTTCTTCTTCTACATATGCATAGGTTTAGTCATCTAGTTCAAATTATATTCAGCTTTATTGTCAATGCACAAATTAAATACCAGTAGTCTAAAACAAAATGCCGTTTTACCCAGTGGTGCAAATAACTGACATGTCCAAAAGGGCCTTCATGAAATGCGTTGCGAGACTGTTAATACACATTTTAACGGGCAAAGTTGAAGAGCTACTCTCCGTTATTGTTTGTGCAAATAATATGCTGATTCATGTTCCCTTGCATTTTGCAACCATGAGGTCCATGGTTAAGCTCAATCTTTTGACGCAATCTTTTGATTTTCACCCAGCCTAGTCCATGGTAGGCGCCCGATAGAAATATTGTTTAATTTTGCGATTGAGATATCCACGCACTGGCGCCCCCCCTGCGACGTGTTCGCCCCCCGGTTTTAGAGCTATTCTAAATGCAAAAATGCATAGACATTGCATGACAAAACCGTGACTGTTAACAAACTATAAGCTATATAAGGTAGGCCCTATGCTAGGCCTATTACACAACACAAATTGTCACCAGGCTATGCTGGCGACCCAAATAAAATCTCCGTTGGAACCAATGGCTTACACCTTACAGTATCAAGCTGCCACCTCTTGGCGAAAAGTTAATAGTTTTGCATATCAGTAGTAATACATTTCACGTAGCTGTGAATCACGGAAAGGGCGAATGAAGTGGACACTTCTAAATGGAACCCAACCCACTGTACAGTAACTCAAGGTCTGTGGCTAAAGCAGCCATAATGAAAGCGTTATCATTGTTTGGATACTTCACACACACGTGTTTTTTAATCGCATAGACTACAACTACCAAGCTGGAATCAAAGCACATCGACTCCCCTCTCACACCCTAAACACGCACTTCGAACAAACAAAAAGCGCCTCAGTCTCACGGAATAGCCATAGGCAAAACTGTATCTGACCGGTGTAACGTTGGTATTAAATCATCCATCGCAAAGAATGATTTTTGTAGCACGTGCAACAAATATGTGTAGGTACAGCCCTGCCCTGAATACATCTCAACGTGCGCTCTAAAACATCTGGTTTAAATGGAGATGTAGATCATCACGGGATCATAGACAGGTTATCTTTCAGGTAGCCTAGGCCTATATATTTTCCATTAAAAAACCATCACGTAGCGAACGTGTTGTGGCTAACTCACTTAGCTCCTGTTAGTAGCCTAGGTTATGGTCATAAGCAAATGAGATGACAGTCGAAAGATACAATTAGTGCTGTTATCGATTTGCTTGGTAGCCTATAAACGCATTTATGGTTTTCTACAAATACATCAATAATCAAATTGGCCTCCATCACTCAACCATGCTAACGGTAAAATTATTTTACCTACGTTCTGCTATTGATAGGATTAACGTAGCCTACCTGCAGTAAAAAACAAGCATGTCCGATAAACATTCTCAGATTTATTTCGGCTTCAAGAGGAAATGGGAATTACATTTCATGCAGAAATCATCCTACCCTTAGACGTTCTCTGCGGTAAACTACTGTAGCCTACAGTCTTGTCCTTGTAGGAAGCATAGTGTCTTTCTAACCCACTTTAGATTAACTTCCAACAAAATTACGTCTCACTGCAACGATGCGCCATCTAGTGGACAAACGACTACTTATCGCCAATACTGGAAATGCAGCCATGATGATGATGATGAATATTTATTTTGGCTTTCTTTTAATCCTACTGAATTTGTAATTATGTATCAGCCGTTCTAATACCGATAGTATGTGGGTGCCTGTGTGTGTGTGTGCATGTGTATATGTGTGCACCACCATCTACAGGCCAATGAGTGTAGAGTCACTAAATGTACACATAACTTAATTTTTTAGACCCCCCCATGGATGAAATTCTACGAAACTTGGCATACCCCCAGAGAATGTCAGGTTAATCATACACATAAACTTTGGTGCAGTTCTGAACGTCTTTACTGAAGAGAGGGGCGATTAAAGCAGAATGATATTGCATTTTCATTTTTTACCGGGGGGGTGCAAATCACAAATGAGTGATTATGGGCTAAGTTGATGTGGGCCCTTGAGACCAACATACCATAAAAATTTCTTCATCCTCGGTGCCACGGTTCAGGTAGTTATTTAGGAAAAACTGCATTTTTTGGGTTTCGGGGGGCCCAGCGCGGAGGGGGAGTGGCCCCCGGGGACCAAACGAAATTTTTCCGTAAAAGTCTAGTGGGGCTACATACCCACCAAATTTCATGTGCCCCGGTGTTTCGGTGCCCCGGGTATCGTTGACCAAAATTTCAGGAAGTAGATGACGGGAAAAAAAAAAAAAAAAAAAAAAAAAAAAAAAAAAACTTTGACAATCCCTATATGACCGCTTCGCTAGCGGCGGTCATAATAATGACCTAACTACATGTACATGTGGTGATGCCAAGGATAGTGGGCCAGTTAGTGCAGATGTGCCAGAGGAAGCAGGAGAATTAGTACACAGCTGATAGAGTAGGTAGTATGGTGGTAGTAGAGGGGTGGGTAGTGTGGAGGTAGTAGAGGGGTGGGTGGGGTAGTATGGAGGTAGTAGAGGGGTGGGTATGGGGGTAGATGGGTGGATATGGGGGTAGTAGAAGGGTGGATGGGGTAGTAGAGAGGTGGGTGGACAGTATGGAGGTAATAGAGGGGTGGGTATGGGGGTAGTAGAGGGGTGGGTGGGTAGTATGGAAGTAGTAGAGGGGTGGGTGGGGTAGTAGAAGGGTGGGTGGATAATATGGAAGTAGTAGAGGGGTGGGTAGTATGGATGGAGTAGAGGGGTGGTTGGGTAGTATGGGGGTAGTAGAAGAGTGGGTATGTGGGGAGTAGAGGAGTGGGTGGGGTAGTAGAAGGGTGGGTGGAAAGTATGAAGGTAGTAGAGGGGTTCTACTAAAAAAAATCTGTTGTTTTTAAAGCACTCTTTATCCTTTTTTACCCCTTTGTTGCGCACCGTCCACATACGTGGACAGTAAAAGAACTTCTATATAAAATCATATTTTAATTCAAAATGCTTTTCAATTTTAGGCTCATATAGATTAATAAAATCAATATAAAAAAAAATCTAGACATTTTTTTTTCATAATGCGTGCATGAAAGGGTTAAAATCAAACTTATTGTGTTCATTTATTTTCTGTATTTCACACATTTTGTCATTTTAGAGTAGTGGGAGGCAATCTGTTGCTCCCATATGTAATCCAAACTTACTTACTTAGTTTGACGTCATCCACTCAAATTCAGTGAGCCGTTGAATGAAGGTCATCACCCGGTTGTTCACACTTGTCACCTTTCTTTTGACAAAAGTCCTCAGATTGGACACACACAAGCTGCAATGTTTACATCGGTACATACTTGGGTGTGTTTTTTTGGTTGCCGCTGTTGGGACTGTTCTGTTTGGTGTGCCTCCGTCTCACATTATCATCTCTGTCATTCTACAAATAAAACAATGGAAAGTGAATACATTAATTCAGGCAAGTGATTAATTCAGACAATAATTTAATGTATTTTTACTGTCATGCCACAGTGGCTCATTTCACATGAATTATAAAACACAGAAAGAACAATATGCAACAACTGCATGCATTAAAAGATGTGTGGCCTATTTCTCCAACACAAAGTGGGCTCAATTATATTGGCTAGTAAGATTATATGTAGGCCTATGTTAGCCTAGACCAGTGTTACTCATTGCGCGACTCGCGAGCCACATGCTTGGTGGTTCGCATGCAGCTTTGGCGAGATTTCGCCAAATTTGGTTTTACTCATTTTGAGTGGGCCTAAACTGTTCGCCAAGGGCCATCATCTCTGGCCCCAGCTTGATAAAAACAAAAGTAGGCTCTGATTTAGCCTAGAGGTGATCTTTAATTTCGTTCTGCTTACAGTATCTCACTGCCACTTGCAACGCCTTTGAATGCAATCCGCTGCCCTGTTTACCGGCAATGCTACAGTGGACTTAAACTGCCACCTTGTGGCGATAAGTTGTAATACATTTCATGCAGCTGCATGTATCACGGAAAGCGTGAATGTGCTATGTGGCCATTTCTAAATGGGACCCACTGTAGGCTATGTGGTAACACAGCCAATATATTTTTTTCAAATGTACTACAAAATCGCAAACATCTGAATTATACTTCTTCCTTCACCCAAATAATGAAGGTGAAAGGAAGTTATTAAGCATTGGCTGTATATATTTAGCTGTATTGGCTGTGTTTTCTTTTTTTGTGGGATATTTATATGTAGAAATGCACATTTGCAAAGGTGAGTTAGTATGTTGTCATAAAAGTGGCTCTCTTTTTGATTTTGCACTGCCAATGTGGCTCTTGTGAAAAAAATAGTGAGGATCACTGGCCTATACTATTAGAATATGGATAAAAAAAAAAAAAAAAAACGATTTAACTTTAACTTAAAAAAAAGACGCCCTGAACTTTTCATTATTATTTCTTTGGGAAACCGTATCATCGTATTCAGTGATGTTACTAATGTTAGCATGTAGCTGCTATAATCAATAACTAAGTTAGCATGTTGCTAGCATGTTAGCTATCTTAGTAAAAGACGATGTTGCAGAAAAAACCCGCCTTTGCCAACTTTTGCTTGTCAACAAAATACTCCAAATGTGAACTTATAGCAATGCAAAGTTATTCATTTCAGACCTCCCTGACATTGACAACGCTACTGATGTGAACATTCTTAACGTCAAAAGCCCGCCTATTCCTTCAGTTAGCTATGGTTCTGCAAGTAGAACTGGTTAACGTTAACGTTACCATTGACTGACGCTGTTTTACCGGCGTCTGTTGTAACCTAACTGATTTAAACTGTTCACTTCAGCTCAGCATACATTTCTCATAGTTTGGAAGAAATAATAAATCACATTTACTTGCATTGTCCAAAAGAATTATGAAAAGAGCTGAAGGCAGACACTTACCTCCACCGTGTGCACGTTGAAAAGAAGTCAGCCAGACTGCGCTGTAACGTTAAAGCGGGCACATCATGGGCATGGGGCGTTCTAGTTTAGCGGAGCTGATGTTTTTTTTATTTTATTATAGTGCATGAAAATGTACTGTTCTTCCTAGGCAACTTATTATTATTCCGCTTACCACTTTTTCCGTACGCTATTTCTCTTGAACAGTTTAACTTAGAAACTTCATTCAAACTTTGTAACGTAGGTATTCAAACGGACGAAGCTGCTATGTCTTTTCAACTTTGAAACTTTTATACTTCTTAAACTATTAAAGAAAAACTTTTTAAAAATCCCCATAGACTTGCCGATTTTGACATCATAATACAGCCGTTAAGCAATTAGAATCCTATGGCAGGTGTTCAGGCCACCTGCAGCCTCAGGCTTTAAGCATACAATCTGGGTCAATTAAGACTACACATCCTATTCAACTGTTTCCTCTGCCCAAAACTGTTTTAAAATAAAAGTCCTCACTACAGTAATCCACTGTTAAACAATGTAACCCATTAGCACATCATCACTGTCATCACCTCACATACATACAGCACACTGCTTGCTACAGTAAGCCTCCTCTACATACTTGCTGCACACTGCCCCCCCCCCCCCCCCCACATACACAGCACATTGTCTTCAGGATCTTCTCCAACACACATCCTCTACATACGTACAGCATACTGCCCCCACCTACCCACACACACACTACACACACACACACACAGTCACTGCTCCACTCCCCTCCCGCCCACACACACATCTTCACTGTCATCACTCACATACATCATACTTGCAGTACACTGCCCCCCCCCCCCCCCCCCCTACATACACAGCACATTATTTCATCAGGAAGCTTCTCCAACACACATCCCCAACATACTTACAGCACACTGCCCCCGCCCCCCAATACACAGCACATTGTCTCATGAGGAAGCTTCTCCAACACACATATTGCACACTGCCCTCTCCCCACATACACAGCACACTATCCCATCTCCCTTGTCATCCCCCCAACACACACACCAAGACCCTTGGCAGTTGGGTTAGCCCCTTGAGCCGTGGATATGCCCAAGGTTTCTTCCTTGGTAAGGGAGTTTTTCCTTGCCCCTGTTGCTCTTGGGTGCTCCTTGTTGGTGCCCACCCCCCCCCAATCGCAATCCTCCCCCACCTTTCTTATGCAGCCCTTGCCACTTAATCTACTAAACCCCTCTTCTACTGCACTTTTTACCCCCCCATAAATGCACAAATAGGCTGACACCATACTTAATTTCACTGCATTTCTTACTTCCAGTAACTATATGCATGTGACAATAAACTTCCTTGTATCCTTGTATCCTTGTATCCATTAAACCTACTGAACTTTTTACATTAAACTTTTAAACGGTCTACATTTAAACTATCATTAAACTATCTATCTATTAAACTAACTGTCTATCAACAACTTTTAAACAATCTACATTCAACTTTTAAACTTTTAAACTATATACATTCACTAGCTGTCTATCAACAACTTTTAACTTGTCATCAACTATGTCAACACTTTTCATCAACTATGACTCCTACCCACTGTAGCTAGTTAACATGGTTAGCAGTTAGCATGTTAGCAATGCTAAAATTGTTAGCATTTTTAACAAAACGGCAAAAAATGATTAGCTAGGTTAGCTAAGTCACATGGTTAACATAGTTAGCATGCTAGCATGTTAGCATGCTAGTTGGCATTTTTAGCAAAACTACTAAAAATGATTAGCTAGGTTAGCTAAGTAACATGGTTAACATAATTAGCATGCTAGTATGTTAACATGCTATTTAGCATAGTTAGCATAACTGCTAAAAATGATTAGCTAAGTTAGCTAAGTAACATGGTTAACATAGTTAGCATGCTAACATGTTAACATGTTAGTTAGCATAACTGCTAAAAATTATTAGCTAAGTTAGCTAAGTAACATGGTTAACATAGTTAGCATGCTAGCATTGCTAACATATTTAGCATGTTTAGCAAAACTGCTAGAAAATGTTAGTTAAGTTAGATAAGTAGCATGGTTAGCATGTTAGAATTGCTAGCACTACTATAAAACATTAGCTAAGTAGCATGGTTAACAGAATTAAAAATCTTAGCATAACTGCTAGCAAACATTAAAGCCGTTCCAACTTTCAGTTATCGTCAAATATCTACCTATACACAGCCATTAAACTATTTGAATATCAACATTCATTAAACTGCTAGAAAACGTTAGCTAAGTAGCATGGTTAGCAGGTTAGCATTGCTAGCACTACTATAAAACATTAGCTAAGTAGCATGGTTAGCATAGTTAAAAATCTTAGCATAACTGCTAGCAAACATTAGAGCCATTCCAACTTTCAGTTATCATCAAATATCTACCTATACACAGCCATTAAACTATTTGAATATCAACATTCATTCAACTTCCAGTCTGTCAATAACTTTTAAACTATTTACCTTCAACTTTTAAACGGTCTACTTTTAAACTATCATTCAACTATCTGTCTATCAACAACTTTTAAACTATCTACTGTCTATCAACAACTTTTAAACTATCTACATTCAGCTTTTAAACAGTCTACTTTTAAACTATCAACTTTTATTAAGCTATGCAACCACCATGTCTATCCTAGCGTCACCGTAGTAACCATCTCTGTATTATCTGTTTTAACTATACATGATATTTTACATCACAACTTTAGCATTTTCATGCACTGGTAATTCCTTGGAATTGCATTTCTAGTTTTTTTTTATTATTATTTTTAAAATTATTATTTTTGTTTTAGTATTTTGAGTTGGGCCCCTAACATGAAGAGCTAGCAGTAAGTGTCAACATCATATTTTTTGAAAACTATGGGAGCTCGTTGATAGGAACGAAACCACTAGGGGCGCTGTTTTTCACTTTCCACCCCTATAGAGTGTCCCAGTGACTTCCGTTTTACTTCCGCTACAAGGGACCTGTCTTTCAAAAAAATATGAACGGGAGTTAATGGAGAGATAACAATTATTTTTTTGGTCCAGTTTGAATTGTGCCACGAATTTCACATGTGTGTGAATTTAAAAGATAATTTTTCACGTCAAGAAAGTACTGTTGTTCGATAGACTTCAAAAGTTATGTTGGTTTTGTGCGAATCCGCTCAGTGGACTACATCTCTCATCTCGAATGATGTACGTCACCAACGTAATGAAACGATAAGATTAGCATGCTAGCTGTTATGCTAGTTAACGGTTGCATCTTGCTGCCTGCTATGTCACTTAACAGTATCTAATGAACAGTCTATGGACGAATACAACTTACCTGATGTGTTTAATCCTCTGACTCATGGTATTTTCATCAGCAAGGAAAGCCCAATTAAGATCTGTTGCTGGTATGCTTGTACAATCTAGTGTGGCTGTGAATGAGCTAACGTCACTAGCGCGACTGATGTGTTTGTAGTCGTTGGAATTACGATCTTTCACAATGTTGTAATTCAATAGTTTACATGAAAAATTGTCTTTAAAATTGACAAACCTAAAACCTAGTGACTCCTGAGTTATTTCACGCACAGCAAACAACAACAATGGGAGGCCGTCATCCCACTGTTTTGCAGAATTGTAACAGTATGTGCGCAACATAGACTTCAGGGTTTGATGGAACCGCTCCAGAGCCCCTTGTGACTCTGGATGGTATGCACTGGATATCACATGCTTGATGGACAACTCCTGTAACACCTGCTTGAACAAGCGAGACAGAAAATTGGATCCCTGATCGGTTTGAACAACTTTTGGCAGCCCAAAGGTCGAGAAAAAACGAATAAGTGCTTTCACAACTGGCTTCGCCTTAAGCGAGCGCAACGGAATAGCCTCTGGGTAACGAGTAGCAGCACACAAAATAGTCAACAGGAATAGATGCCCCGATTTTGACTTAGGCAAGGGTCCTACACAATCTAAAATTATACGTTCAAATGGCTCACTAATGACTGGAATCGGGTGAAGTGGAGCGGGTGGAATAGCCTGATTTGGTTTCCCTGCTATTTGGCAGCGGTGGCACGAACGACAGTGTCTCACTACGTCAGACTTTAGGCCAGGCCAAAAAAAATAATGCAGGATACGATGGTAACTTTTCTTGATCCCTAAATGACCTGCAAGATCATGGTCATGCCCCAGTGTTAACACGTGCAGCCGAAATTTAGCAGGAACAACCACCTGATAAGCAGTATTCCAACCCAAATTCTCACTCTGAGAGGGAATCCACTTTCTCATTAGCAAGCCATCTTCCCAATAATATGCCACTGATTTCTTCCCTATTTTTTTCTTTTCTGCAGCTGTAGCACGGCACTTAGCTAAGGACGGATCTTTTCTTTGTTCACGACAGAGCAGCTCCCTGTCAACAGGCAGAGACAGAAAAGATTTCGAAGTTTCAGCGCCTCTGGAAGTGGAACCACGAGGTGATTTTGGAATTTCAGCACCCTCTGACGTGAACAGCAACCGACGTGCCGAATCCGAAGATTCGGGAGAAGACACAACTGGATTGTCAAATGACATAAATGAATCCGACAAATCGACAGAGCTGGACTTACGTGCCTGAGCACGAGTCACTACACACACTGGAAAGACTTCAGATAGGCTAGGATCTACATCAGTGTGCTCAGACGGGTTCGAAACGACTTCAGGAAGAGGAATTACTTTTTCATGTGCAAGTTCGTTTCCAATCAGAAGATGGATGCTATCCATGGGCAACTGGGAACAAACAGCTACTTTGACAAAACCAGAAATCAACTCACTTTTAATATGAACAGTGTGTAATAACCTTCAAAATTCCCATGTCAATTCCCTGCACTAGTACATCATAACCACAATAACTTTCATCAGAAAATGATAACGTAGAAGCCAGTATGAAACTCTGAGCGGAGCCTGTATCTCTTAGCATTTTAACAGGAATATTATCTTGCTCACACCCCGTTAACGAGACCATGCCTGCAGAAACAAACGGCTCATAAACTGGATCGATTTTCGAATTTGACTGAACTAAAGGACGGACAAAACCGGAACCTTTTGAATATTTTTGCTTCGGAGGGGGTTTCGAATTCTTCATTCTCAAAACAGGACATGCTGCAATACGATGACCAAGTTTGTGGCAATAAAAACATTCCCGCGACTCAATCTTCTGCGGTGGACTGTCAGACTTGGAATTTCTCCAGCTCTGCTGCGAACTGGGAGGCTGAGCTGTGTCACGCCGAGAAGAGGAGGAATTCGTCTGCACAGCAGCTTGCGCCAATGTTGTTACCTTTTGGTCATTTATATACATAGCTACTGAGTCTGGAATGCAGCTTTTAAATTCTTCTAGCAATATTAATTGACGAAGATGCTCTCTGGTGTGTGCACGCTGTGAAGTGCACCACCTATCAAATGCATTCTCTTTCTCTCGTGCAAATTCCACAAACGAAAGCCTGTCGGACTTGCGAAGGCCACGAAATCTCTGACGATAGGCTTCAGGGACTAACTCATACGCATTTAAAATTGCAGCTTTCACAGTATCATAATTCGAACTTTGTTGCACTGTAAGGGCAGAATACACAGTGTGTATTGTGCCTTGCCAGTCAAGACCGTTTGCAACAACAACGTCCAGACTTCAGCCGGCCATTTCAATGTAATAGCAACCCTTTCAAAATGTGTGAAATATTTCTCCACTTCACGTTCATTAAAAGGTGGAATCATTCGAGTGTTGCGACTCACATCAAAAGGTTGAGCTGGGGGCAATGGCAAAGGAAGACCAGGAGCAAATGGAAGGACATTATTGGGATGTCTTAAAGGAGCTGGCGCAGGAGCATGTACATCAGACGCATCTGAAGTATTCAGGGGAGCCGAGAGTAAAGGCGCGGTGTCAGAGCAGCAGAACCCGATCCCACCTGAGCCGACAATAGGCCTAGGCCTAAAGAAGAAGGACGAACAGGAGAGTGAACAGGGGAGTGAACAGGAGAGTGACTTAAATCTCGAGAGGGAACTGGAGGAACTGGCTGTGTGATGGTAAGTCTCTTATCCTCCAATTCTATCTCGAGCTCTTTTAGAAGAAAGTTATGCTCATCGCGTTCACGTTCGCGTTGGTGTTCGCGCTGACGCTTATTCTCAGCCGCTTCGTGCTCTAACCTTTTTAAATCAAGCTCGTGCTGAATCTCTAATTTCTTAATTTCAAGTTCTTTATCCAATTCCTTCTCTTTAACCACTCGATTTTCCCTTTCAGCACGTATGCGTGCCGCTTCTAACTGTAATTTACGCTCTTCAAAGGAGTACTCTCTAATTTTCAGTTCCCGATCAGAAGCATTGCTCGCAGATGACAACACAGGAGAAACTATACCTTCTCTAGGTTCTCTAGCAGGCAGAATATTTTTAACGACTAAACCTAAAACCATAGCTTTAAGGAGCAATTCCTTACACTTCTTGTCCTCCGAAGTAAGTGTGATTGAAAAATGCTCTGCAATTTTTTCTAATTGGTCCTTAGTGCAAGCCGACAAGAGATCCTCGGAAGGACTTTTAATGAATTCTTCAACCGCAGACATTGGGACACACACTGAAGAAAAATATAGCCTAACCAACGAATTAACTCAGTCTGCGGTAGTCAAATTTAACAAATAACGACCAATTTCAGTCGTTCACAAAAGGCTTATCTAATTTCTAGGCTACCCCCTCTAACCCAAAAACGAATGCTCGGACCAACAGCCACCGAGCAGAGGAAAAAAAAACCCTCAAAAGCCACGATCAAACATTTGCCACTTAATGCCACGAACAAAAAAAAACACACGTGCTTTGTAGGTAAACAAAGCAAACGAAGTCGCCACCAGACGCACATAAGCCAGAAAAAAAAAACGAATTTCAGCAAAAAAACAAAAATCTAATGTTAGTCTGCCCATCAAAAAAAAAAAAAATTCACAATTATTTAAAGGGTCACCAGGCAAGCCTGATGCTTTTTCTCTACGAAACTCGCCCTCGCTCGGTCTGAAGCTCTTTTCCTTTTCTTTGCATCTTCTGTCAAGGGTTTTCGCTGCTTCTTCGCTGGCTCTGCCATTATACACACGTTTGCAACAATCGCTAGCGTTTCGTTAGCCTCCCTCTGTGCTGTGGATGCAGGATGGAAACTGAAACTGCTTCGGTCGCCGGGTACGATACACTGAACTTGCAAGCGGGATATTCTTCCTACAGGCAGTAGGGGCGGGCAAGAGAGTCTTCATTCGCCCTGTAATGAGTCATTAACCATATACCGACTTACGAAGATGAGTAATTAACACGAAAACGCTGCCTGGTGTCCCTTTAACGTAAAGCATCGCTCTAACCAATAAGCCAGACTGGGCGAAGCTCTGGACCCTAATACCCATAAACTAAATAAACCTTATTATCTTCGAAGCGTACCAATTGGAGGTTCGCAATGAACCTCCCCCCGGGATTGCTTCACAAAACCATCACCAAATCAATAAAAAATACGAAACAATACGACGGCACAACTGAAGCGATACAAAAACTGGAGGGGGGGGATTTAGGCCCAAGTTGCTAAATTAGGAACAAAAAACCGGATAGAGCCCCCATTTGTTACATCCCGGTCTAGGGCTTGTGGGATATAACAAAAACGGGCAGACACAAAACTTAAGAAAATGGTGTACGCCTCTAGTCATGAATATTAACGACATGCTAATGAATTCACCTCTGATTGGCTAACAGCACTGTGACGCTCCCTCCAGTGCGTAGTGCAATCCAGTGAGTAGTGCAATAGAGGATTCTATCTGCCTCCGCTCCATACAACTTTACGGTCCTAAAACTTTTACAGTTTATGGCTAAAACTCGAGTCGAAAATGTCTTCTGAGATATAGCCTTATGTTTTTGATCCCGAATCCGAGGAGGAAGAAGAGATAGCAGAAGACCCGCTTCCTGATCGTTTGTCGATGAACGTTTCAGAATGGTAATATTCTTGCATGTCAACTTACATTGTCTTCTAAAAGAGATGAACGTTTGTGGCGATCATCATGCTTTCAAGTTGTAATAAACATTTGGAAACGTTATAAAATAAAGACTTGTTTTTTTACACTATCAACAGTCTTTGCAACCTTCCTCGTAGATATTTCACCTCACAACAAAGGGTTAGCACCCTGCTAAATGCAGTTCAGCCACTGCCTCGCTTGCTAATCCTATGCTAGCTACGGCTTGAACTCCAGGATACCATCTTTCAAAGACCATTTGATCAAAGGTCACCAAATATCTAAATGTTCTGAACAAACACACCTACCGACCTATATTTTGTCAGGTGTACTTGCGGGAATTGCGACAGAATGCCCACGGAAGCAGAGAATGTGTGCTGCAAGGAGACTCCTCCGGTAATGATATAACTGGCGTTGGTTGATGCAAGTTTGTTGACAAAGGTTACTCATTTTGTTTTCACGTGTCACACACATGCGTGCTGCAAGGAGATTCTTCTTTTAATGAGAACTATGGCATGGCTTTGGTTGATACAAGTTTGTTGGCATAGGTTACTCAAATTGTTTACATTCACGTATGACTGCTCAGGTGGTTAGAAGAATGGGCGACACCGGTACCCCTGTTGCCTGTATGACCCTCCACCCAGGATTAGAACCAGTCTGCCTCAACATATACTCCCTTCAAAATGCACTAAATATTTATAGAGCCGACTATGGCCCCCTGCGAGAGAGAGGATATGAAAGGTAAGATAAACCATCTTTAGCCTAAAAGAAAGAAAACAACCTGATAAATCTCCTAAAGCCAATATAGAAAAAAATGGGTCCATTTTCAACAAATAGCTTATTTTATTTACATACAGTAATTTTCAAGTCTAATAAAATAATGCAAACACAAAAGAAGAATATCCAAACTATGTACAGAATTTACAATGTCTTTTTTTGCCAGGCGATGCAGACATCTGGCCTACAGATCCTTTGTCAGCTGGTGCTGGGGTTATTTAGGTAGAAAAGTCCGAGTTGTTATTCCGGCTTGTGTTGTCCTACGGATCCGAAGACAGTTCCCCGACACAGAGGGCCAATATGTCGGCTTTAGGGCTGCCCTTGCCTAAAGCGAGATGTGTATGCAGCCACAGCTTCTGTCAGTGGAGGATGGTAGAATGCTGAGGACAGGGCATCAGGAACAGGGATTTTTTGGAGCTCCTCCATGTAAGGCAGGGGGTTGGGGACTATCTCTTCAAACACCACAGCAATCAGGTTGTGGACGTAGCCTGGAAGAAAATGAACAGTTTTATTTGTCTTTCAAGAATGGCAATAAATAGTTTGTGTTTGAGTTACTTACAGTGTGTTGGTGATGATTTTACTGGCTTCACAGTGTGCCCTCCCTTTTTGGCTTTTGGGAAATGTAAGCTGTACCTCAGTTTCCCTGAAGTTGTTCTTGCCTGAGTGCGGCCAGCGTTTTCATTGAAGTGCATTGCTGCCAGATATAGTCTAAAAAACAAAATAGGCTGTAATGACAAATCACTATCCTACCAATATTGGTTACTTCCAAACCAACAACATCAAATTGGATAGTAATTGATCAGTGCAGAAGATTACTTTTTCTCGTAAATGTAAGCATTTCTTGCAAAATCACTTTACACATAGTGGTTAATGTAGATGTGACAAAACATACCTGCACAACATCCCAATGAAAGGAAAGACCACACTTTTGGGTGTGAAGCGCAAGATTACACTGTGGAATGCCTCCAGTGTTGAGGTCTGGTACCGTGAGCTTAGCCTCTCAACATTACTGAGGACCCTCTTATTTGTTAGGATCTTCTCCACTTTGTAGAGGGCTTTGGAACCTAGAGACATGAAGCACAAAGTAAATAAGTATTCAAAGCTTATGTTGTCACAAAACATTGAGTACAACAGACAACTACACACCTGGTTGAAACCACTTCTTGCGATCTCTGCTCTGGCGGACTGGATGTTGGCATTGTGGGAAGAGAGGGTTGTCGTGGGTATGTTTGTTTTGCATGTGGTTTACCACAGATGTCCATTTGGCGACTTTCTCTGGCCCTGAGGATGAGGATGTTGCACACCAATAAACATGGTTGCTGATTCCACGCTGCCACTTCTTGACCACCTCGCAGTCCTTCTCTTTAGCCACTTTTCCCAGTTTCTTAGATAGACCTGGTGATCACAAAAGGAGTTGACTTACTGTGATGAAAAACATGATGTGTGTGCATCTAAACATTAACTCCTAATATTGGTACAGGGATATTGTTATCGCAATGCAATGCCATGTTGCAGTGTTGAACTTCTATGTTGAACCAAAGTAAGGCACTAACCTTTTTCCAAATGCCAGACATCATAGTAGTGTGTTATCTTTTGCTCACGGAGATATTTTTGTATCTGTGGATGACGGTCAGTGACAATGTAATCGACTGCCACACCCTTGGACTCCAAAAGCTGTAGGCTTCTTTTGAGTCCCTCTTTCTCCATGTTGTGGCTCCCGCCAACCTCATTGCTCTGTAAACAAAACACAAAGGGCATACAAGTTGTAGGAATTGTTGAAAGTCAAGTTTTGATGTGTGTATACAATTATGGTGGACTGGTATTTGTCTGTGAGAGTGAAAGAAAAAGAGACACCGATAAACTGTGCATTGTGTAACATTGATAACTATTTATCTTACATTTGTGAATCCACTCACCTGGACTAGTTGAATGTCGATAATGCTGTTGGTCTCCAGATTCATCAAACTGTAACTTCCATATTTGGCAGAGTGGCCTGCAAATACAAAATAGTTCTATTAGAAGTAGGTCATATTATTATTATTATTATAGTCATAATAGAATATGTTTCGTCTAACAAAAAGCGGAAGCTTACCCGGTGAATCTGCTCGCATGTCCCCTCCAATCTTGACTTTCCTCTGACTCAAGAACTCAAATTCTGCTTCTTGGTACTGGTGCCATTGGTGGATCACAGCTGTTTCCAGATAACTGTTTGCATGCCTACGGAATGTTGAGTAGCTGATGTTTTGCAGATGCATGGCTTGAAATATCTACAAATTAAAAAAAAAAAAAAATCATGCATGAGTACATTGTAAAGCACTGTATCGGGCCAGGCGTGTTGGTTGGCAATAATAACTTCCAAAATCATTTCCAGCCTCTAAGGGTCAGCATGAATAGTACAGGTGAGAACCTTCAAATGTAAATTAGGTGTGGGTCATCTGAGTTAATGTTGGCTCATTGACTGTTCGAGGCACTTTGTAATGTAACTGTTGTGTCTCCACTACAGAGTAGTGCCAGGTAAAGTCGAGAAAGTGGGGCAGGGGAAAGGTGTGACTAGGGCCAGTTAAAGTTGTGAAAGTGGGGGAGGGGACCGGTGTGACTATGGCCAGGTAAACTTGAGAAAGTGGGGCAGGGGAAACGTGTGACTAGGGCCAGATAAAGTTGTGAAAATGGGGGAGAAGCATCAAGAGCCTTACATCTAAAGTGAGCAGGGCCATTTGCTTGCTATCCAGCAGACCCTCCTTCTGACCAGGACAAGATAAATACTGTTCAATCTGGTTGGACAGTAAACATTGGGGTAAACTGTGGAGTGTACTATACCTTTTGCACTTGGAAATATGAGGAGGGCGTGAAATATATGGCAGCAGACAGTAGTATGTTGCCTACAGGGGAGCTTCCAATTGCTGGCTGGCTCTTCCATTGTCTGGAAAACTGGCAGTGATGGCATTTTTGGTCGATGGCCAAAAATGTTCCCCGTCTGTAGGTCCTCACATCGGCGACAGTCTGGACATGTTTCAAAAAGTTCTTCTCAAATACTATGTACTTGGAGTCTTTGTATCCAGTTGAAGACGTATCACTGTTTGAGACAAATGGCATTATAGACATCCACAATGTTAGTTTAACAAGCAAAATATTAACACAAAGATATTTATCAACAGAAACATTGTCATTTAGATGAAATGACAGCTCAAAACACATACGTGGGCTGTGATGCTTCTGTCACATTGCTGATTGACTGTGCTGGATCATACGTGGAGTCATGGGGTTCAGGTATAATTATGGAGATGTCACTTTCCTCCTCCTCCTCTTCATCAACCCGAGGTCTTTTTGCTGGCCTTGGGTGAACAGCCTTGATGGGCGTAGAGGTAGCAGGCCCCCATGGTGCATCAGAGGTACTTGTGGCAATACTCACAGTTCTCATAAAGGATTCTGTTTGGGTACCTAAAGTAAATGAATGTGTATTACTGTCAAGTTACAAGATACAGTATTAATAGGACACAGGACATTCAATATACCACACAAAATCGTAATGGCCCAATGGAAACAAAAAGATTTTAGTGACTGTGGTAAGATGTATGATGTACCAAGTAGCACACCCACAAAAAGAAGACATTCAGGAATATCATTAGGGCCCGAGCACCGAAGGGCGCAAGGCCCTATTGTTTTTGTAAGGATTATTATTAGGGCCCGAGCACCGAAGGGCGCAAGGCCCTATTGTTTTTGTAAGGATTATTATTATTATTATTATTATTAGGGCCCGAGCACCGAAGGGCGCAAGGCCCTATTGTTTTTGTAAGGATTATTATTAGGGCCCGAGCACCGAAGGGCGCAAGGCCCTATTGTTTTTGTAAGGATTATTATTATTATTATTTTTCACTATTATTGTTATTCCACTTTTTTGCTTTCCTGTTTTTGAGGTGGTTAACATGGTCGAAAACTCTTGAAATTTGGCACACACGTCAGGTGTCACGCATCGCAGTTAGGTACAAGAGCTTAACCCCGGGCGTGGCCCAGGGACTCGCTAGCGCCCCCTTTGGTGACTGATCCCGTGGTTGGCAAATATTTTGAGGTGGTTAACATAATCGAAAAGTCTTGAAATTTGGCACACACATCTAGTGATGCAGTGAATAGACAGGGATCAAAGCTTGGCACTGGGCGTTGCCCAGCAACTCCATAGCGCCCCCTTATGTCACTGTGACTTGTGGTTGGCATATAGTTTTAGATACACACACCAAATTTGGTGGGTGTATGTAAATCCCAAAAACAAACAACTTTTGTATTAACATGCCATTAGCCACGCCCACAGGAAGTGAGGTAATTGAGTTTTTGTGCGTTGTGGACATGATCAATTTTAACGTACTCCTCCTAGACGGTTGATCCGATTCATGTCAAAGTTGGTATACATGACGCCGAGATGTTCCTGATTAAAAATTGTGAAGCTTTTTTTTGATATGTTGTAATTTGACGAAATGGCGAAATTATTAATTTTAATACCCTTCCACATAAACAATAAATGTGTCATGATTCACCATGCATGGCTTGAAATGTTTTAAATTTCACAGGTCATTGAAGACCATGTTAAGGATAATATTCACATGCCCATAATGCATGTTTGGCATAGCGCCACCAACTGGCAACAGAAAGAATGACAATTATACTGATGCCATATGATCAATTTGAACATACTCCTCCTAGACGGTTTGTCAGATTCATTTGAAATTTGGCAAATATTATGCCAAGATGTCGCTGATGTTAAATTGTGAAGGGATTTTTGATAACTTATATATTTGATATGATTTTAATATCTCACCACATAAACAGGAAATGTGTCATAAATCACAGTGCATTGAATGAATGGTCTGAAACTTCTCGGGTTAATAGATATCATGATTATGATGTTATCCAGACACCCAATGGGCATGCCTGACATAGCGCCACCACCTGGCCAAGCAGGAAATGTGCCAGAAATGGACAATGCCTTAAGTGATTGATCTGAAACTTTATAAAATATCAGACATCATTATTGTGATGATATTCACATTCGTAATTCACAGGCCTAGCATAGCGCCACCATCTGGCCAAGCAGGAAATGTGCCAGAAATGCTCTATGCTTTGAATAAATGGTCTGAAACTTCTCAGGTAAATAGATATTATGATTATGATGATATCCAGACACCCAATGGGCCTGCCTGGCATAGCGCCACCACCTGGTCAAGCAGGAAATGTGCCAGAAATGGACAATGCCTTAAGTGATTGATCTGAGCGTTTACAAAAAATTTGAATATCATTACTGTGATGATATTCACATGTGTAATTTCCATGCCTAACATAGCGCCACCATCTGGCCAACCAAAAAGTGTATCAGAAATGTTCTTTGCTTAAAATGAATGGTCTGAAATTTCTCAAGTTAATATATATTATGATTATGATGCAAGGCAGGCCCACCCAATGGGCCTGCCTTGCATTGCGCCCCCACCTGACCAAGCAAGTACATGTGGCAGAAAATAAAATACAAAAACAAATAGCAGACGCATCAAATATGTACATTTCACAAACGCACCACGTCGGTGCTTTGTTGGATTCCGACATGTCACGGGTTGCGGCCCGCAGGTGCTCGGGCCCGCCATTGCCGCTTGCGGCTATATTTAGGGCCCGAGCACCGAAGGGCGCAAGGCCCTATTGTTTTTGTAAGGATTATTATTATTATTATTTTTCACTATTATTATTGTTATTCCACTTTTTTGCTTTCCTGTTTTTGAGGTGGTTAACATGGTCGAAAACTCTTGAAATTTGGCACACACGTCAGGTGTCACGCATCGCAATTAGGTACAAGAGCTTGACCCCGGGCGTGGCCCAGGGACTCGCTAGCGCCCCCTTAGGTGACTGATCCCGTGGTTGGCAAATATTTTGAGGTGGTTAACATAATTGAAAAGTCTTGAAATTTGGCACACACATCAGGTGTCACACAAAGCAGCTAGGTAAAAAAGCTTGGCCCCGGGTATGGCCCAGAGACTCGCTAGCGCCCCCTTATGTCACTGTGACTTGTGGATGGCATATAGTTTTAGATACACACACCAAATTTGGGGGGTGTATGTAACTCCCAAAAACAAACAACTTTTGTATTAACATGCCATTAGCCACGCCCACAGGAAGTGAGGTAATTGAGAATTTGTGCGTTGTGGACATGATCAATTTTAACGTACTCCTCCTAGACGGTTGATCCGATTCATGTCAAAGTTGGTATACGTGACGTCGAGATGTTCCTGATTCTAAATTGTGAAGCCTTTTTTTGATATGTTGTAATTTGACGAAATGGTGAAATTATGAATTTTAATACCCTTCCACACAAACAGTAAATGTGTCATAATTCATTGTGCATGGCTTGAAATGTTTAAAATTTAACAAGTCATTGAATACCATGTTAATGATAATATTCACATGCCCATAACGCATGTTTGGCATAGCGCCACCAACTGGCAACAGAAAGAATGACAATTACACTGACTTCACATAATCAATTTGAACATACTCCTCCTAGACGGTTTGTCAGATTCATTTGAAATGTGGCCAACATTATGCCAAGATGTCGCTGATGTTAAATTGTGAAGGTATTTTTGAATGTTGTAATATATTTGATATGATTTTAATATCTCACCACATAAACAGGAAATGTGTCATAAATCACAGTGCATTGAATGAATGGTCTGAAACTTCTCAGGTTAATAGATATCATGATTATGATGATATCCAGACACCCAATGGGCCTGCCTGGCATAGCGCCACCACCTGGCCAAGCAGGAAATGTGCCAGAAATGGACAATGCCTTAAGTGATTGATCTGAAACTTTATAAAATATTGGATATCATTATTGTGATGATATTCACATGCGTAATTCACAGGCCTAGCATAGCGCCACCATCTGGCCAAGCAGGAAATGTGCCAGAAATGCTCTATGCTTTGAATAAATGGTCTGAAACTTCCCAGGTTAATAGATATTATGATTATGATGATATCCAGACACCCAATGGGCCTACCTGGCATAGCGCCACCACCTGGTCAAGCAGGAAATGTGCCAGAAATGGACAATACCTTAAGTGATTGATCTGAAAGTTTACAAACATTTTGGATATCATTATTGTGATGATATTCACATGTGTAATTTCAATGCCTAACATAGCGCCACCATCTGGCCAACCAAAAAGTGTATCAGAAATGTTATTTGCTTAAAATGAATGGTCTGAAATTTCTCAGGATAATATATATTATGATTATGATGACACCCAATGGGCCTGCCTTGCATTGCGCCCCCACCTGGCCAAGCAAGTACATGTAGCAGAAAATAAAATACAAAAACAAATAGCACACGCATCAAATATGTACATTTCAGAAACGCACCACGTCGGTGCTTTGTTGGATTCCGACATGTCACGGGTTGCGGCCCGCAGGTGCTCGGGCCCGCCATTGCCGCTTGCGGCTATATTTATTATTATTATTGTTATTCCACTTTTTTGCTTTCCTGTTTTTGAGGTGGTTAACATGGTCGAAAATTCTTGAAATTTGGCACACACGTCAGGTGTCACGCAACGCAGTTAGGTACAAGAGCTTGACCTCGGGTGTGGCCCAGAGACTCGCTAGCGCCCCCTTAGGTGACTGATCCCGTGGTTGGCATATATTTTGAGGTGGTTAACATGGTCGAAAACGCATGAAATTTGGCACACACATCAAGTGGTACAGTGAATAGACAGGGATAAAAGCTTGGCACCGGGCGTTGCCCAGGAACTCCATAGCGCCCCCTTATGTCACAGTGACTTGTGGTTGGCATATAGTTTTAGATACACACACCAAATTTGGTAGGTGTATGCAACTCCCAAAACCAAACGACTTTTGTATTAACATGCCATTAGCCACGCCCACAGGAAGTGAGGTAACTGAGAATTTGTGCGATGTGGACATGATCAATTTTAACGTACTCCTCCTAGACGGTTGATCCGATTCATGTTAAAGTTGGTATACATGACGCCGAGATGTTCCTGATTCTAAATTGTGAAGCCTTTTTTTGATATGTTGTAATTTGATGAAATGGCGAAATTATTAATTTTAATACAGTTCCACACAAACAATAAATGTGTCATAATTCACCATGCATGGCTTGAAATGTTTTACATTTCACAGGTCATTAAAGACCATGTTAATGATAATATTCACATGCCCATAATGCATGTTTGGCATAGCGCCACCAACTGGCAACAGAAAGAATGGCAATTATGCTGATTTCACGTGATCAATTTGAACATACTCCTCCTAGACGGTTTGTCAGATTCATTTGAAATTTGGCAAACATTATGCCAAGATGTCGCTGATGTTAAATTGTGAAGGGATTTTTGAATGTTGTAATATATTTGATATGATTTTAATATCTCACCACATACACAGGAAATGTGTCACAAATCACAGTGCATTGAATGAATGGTCTGAAACTTCTCAGGTTAATAGATATCATGATTACGATGATATCCAGACACCCAATGGGCCTGCCTGGCATAGCGCCACCACCTGGCCAAGCAGGAAATGTGCCAGAAATGGAAAATGCCTTAAGTGATTGATCTGAAACTTTATAAAATATTGGATATCATTATTGTGATGATATTCACATGTGTAATTCACAGGCCTAGCATAGCGCCACCCTCTGGCCAAGCAGGAAATGTGCCAGAAATGCTCTATGCTTTGAATAAATGCTCTGAAACTTCTCAGGTTAATAGATATTATGATTATGATGATATCCAGACACCCAATGGGCCTGCCAGGCATAGCGCCACCACCTGGTCAAGCAGGAAATGTGCCAGAAATGGACAATGCCTTAAGTGATTGATCTGAAAGTGTACAAACATTTTGGATATCATTATTGTGATGATATTCACATGTGTAATTTCAATGCCTAACATAGCGCCACCATCTGGCCAACCAAAAAGTGTATCAGAAATGTTCTTTGCTTAAAATGAATGGTCTGAAATGTCTCAGGTTAATATATATTATGATTATGATGACACCCAATGGGCCTGCCTTGCATTACGCCCCCACCTGGCCAAGCGAGTAAATGTGGCAGAAAATAAAATACAAAAACAAATAGCACACGCATCAAATATGTACATTTCACAAACGCACCACGTCAATGCTTTGTTGGATTCCGACATGTCACGGGTTGCGGCCCGCAGGTGCTCGGGCCCGCCATTGCCGCTTGCGGCTATATTTATTCACTATTATTGTTATTCCACTTTTTTGCTTTCCTGTTTTTGAGGTGGTTAACATGGTCGAAAACTCTTGAAATTTGGCACACACGTCAGGTGTCACGCATCGCAGTTAGGTACAAGAGCTTGACCCCGGGCATGGCCCAGGGACTCGCTAGCGCCCCCTTAGGTGACTGATCCCGTGGTTGGCAAATATTTTGAGGTGGTTAACATAATCGAAAAGTCTCGAAATTTGGCACACACATCTAGTGATACAGTGAATAGACAGGGATAAAAGCTTGGCACTGGGCGTTGCCCAGCAACTCCATAGCGCCCCCTTATGTCACTGTGACTTGTGGTTGGCATATAGTTTTAGATACACACACCAAATTTGGTGGGTGTATGTAACTCCCAAAAACAAACAACTTTTGTATTAACATGCCATTAGCCACGCCCACAGGAAGTGAGGTAATTGAGATTTTGTGCGTTGTGGACATGATCAATTTTAACGTACTCCTCCTAGACGGTTGATCCAATTCATGTCAAAGTTGGTATACATGAGGCCGAGATGTTCCTGATGATAAATTGTGAAGCGTTTTTTTGATATGTTGTAATTTGACAAAATGGCGAAATTATTAATTTTAATACCCTTCCACATAAACAATAAATGAGTCATGATTCACCATGCATGACTTGAAATGTTTTAAATTTCACAGGTCATGGAAGACCATGTTAATGATAATATTCACATGCCCATAATGCATGTTTGGCATAGCGCCACCAACTGGCAACAGAAAGAATGACAATTATACTGATGTCATATGATCAATTTGAACATACTCCTCCTAGACGGTTTGTCAGATTCATTTGAAATTTGGCAAACATTATGCCAAGATGTCGCTGATGTTAAATTGTGAAGGTATTTTTGAATGTTGTAATATATTTGATATGATTTTAATATCTCACCACATAAACAGGAAATGTGTCATAAATCACAGTGCATTGAATGAATGGTCTGAAACTTCTCAGGTTAATAGATATCATGATTATGATGATATCCAGACACCCAATGGGCCTGCCTGGCATAGCGCCACCACCTGGCCAAGCAGGAAATGTGCCAGAAATGGACAATGCCTTAAGTGATTGATCTGAAACTTTATAAAATATCAGATATCATTATTGTGGTGATATTCACATTCGTAATTCACAGGCCTAGCATAGCGCCACCATCTGGCCAAGCAGGAAATGTGCCAGAAATGCTCTATGCTTTTAATAAATGGTCTGAAACTTCTAATGTTAATAGATATTATAATTATGATGATATCCAGACACCCAATGGGCCTGCCTGGCATAGCGCCACCACCTGGTCAAGCAGGGAAATGTGCCAGAAAATGGACAATGCCTTAAGTGATTGATCTGAAAGTCATTATTGTGATGATATTCACATGTGTAATTTCCATGCCTAACATAGCGCCACCATCTGGCCAACCAAAAAGTGTATCAGAAATGTTCTTTGCTTAAAATGAATGGTCTGAAATTTCTCAGGTTAATATATACTATGATTATGATGACACCCAATGTGCCTGCCTTGCATTGCGTCCCACCTGGCCAAGCAAGTACATGTGGCAGAAAATAAAATAACAAAAACAAGTAGCACACACATCAAATATGTACATTTCACAAATGCACCACGTCGGTGCTTTGTTGGATTCTGAAATGTCATGGGTTGCGGCCCGCAGGTGCTCGGGCCCGCCATTGCCGCTTGCGGCTATATTTTCTATTTGTAATGCAATTGACTTTCCAAACATTGACAAGCACATAAGCACCTGCTTTACTAGAAAAATGGTTCTAGACACTAGCACAACAGAAATTGAAAAACAGTCAGATCACAAACCTTTGCTTCTAACGTGATGACTTAATGTACCCATAGAAAGCTGTGTAGCCTGACATGCACAGCTAGGTGGGTCTGTTTGGGTGCTGGTATGAATGGGGGTTGTCACCAATGTCTGTGATGTGCTCTGGAAGACAAACACTACGTAAGCAAGTAATCAAACAAAACATTAATGTACAAAGACCAATGTAATAATAACTAGAAGACATAGAAGAAGTAGACTGAAGTGTAAATACCTGAGCTCTAGTGATATAGCAACTTAGCCTAATGGTGCACGTGTATAGTTTCCTTGTTCAGACTAAGCGTAAATCTCGTCAAAATGGATCCTAGGGTATTTTTGTGAATGCAATGTACCCGAGTCAAACTTTCGTTTAAAAGCATAACTACATCGGAAGGGAAGGGAAGCACCACTTTTCAGCTTCCCCGTGTTGTCATTTTCGGGTCAAATGGCCTTTTGAATGGCCTCTACAGTTTTGATACATGATCGCATCAAAATCGCTATTTTTAAAACACTAAGGCTCGACACAACATGAAACTTTGATCGAAGTATGATCGGTGTCTCTACACATCAACTCGAGCATTGAGAACATTGTTTGTGTACACATAGTTTACTAAAAAGAGAGGTTTTGGACAGCTCACTTCTTTCGAGCAGAAAAACCAAGTAGTTGTTCTTTTAGTGAACAACAATGGACAAGTGTAATTATGCCTTTAAACTAAAGTTTGACTCGGGTACTTTCACAAAAGCACTCTAGAATGCATTTTGCCGAGAGCTACGCTTTAGCTTAGGTTAGAAGATTATAGGTTCAACAAGCTAAATCTCTCGGTAACGTTAGGTGGGTTGATTTCTATGAGTGTGACAGCCTAGCTCGTGCCCATTTCATGCATGCTAACGTGAAGAATATGAACATGCTATTTAGTAACAAAAACCTTAGGTAGAAAAGTTTGTTTTTACTTACCCCCTGTGTGCTTGTGCTCGATCGTTGTGATGGTACAGATCCAGGTTTTAATAACAACTTCGATGCAAAACCACTACTGTAGGCACCGAAGTTGGAGAAGTCACTGTGGTTGAAATGATTTGAACACAGAACTAAATTAGGGCTATACTTCGCTGGTGGTGTTCCGAAGATAAATTCTAACCATTTAGTCCTCAATTCTTCTTTCTTGGGCAAGAAATGCAATGTTGATGTCTTATCGCCACAGATAAAACAAGCACGAATGTGTTCCGCCGCCATGTTAGCAAGTAGCTGTTCACTTAGCTTCTATGCAGAGATGGGCGAGGTCATGAATAATCATTTTCCCTTTGGCGTCATAGGGAAGGGCTCTTTCTGATTTGCTTGTTTTTCCATGTATTTTCTTTCATGGGCTAATGCGGGCAATGGGGCTAGAAGATAATTTTCACGTGCAGCATGCATATGCAACTTGGAGTGAGCTATAGTATTTCGAAAGGAACAAGTATTAAACGGTTTCTCGGTGAATGAGACCTTTAATACAAAAAAAAACAGTATGGAAAAATGTCTAAATTAAGAAAAAAACAAGGCCTCGGCGGCCAGGCGCTCACTCCTGGTCTCTCACCCCAGGGAGTGAGAGAGATGACGGCAAGTTTCACGGGCAAGGCCCGAGGCTGGCCCTAGTGGCAGCGATGTGCGGCAGCGACGGTGGCATCGAACGATCCCCACAGCTAGCAAGAGAGAGAGCTCAGTGACGTCAGCCCCCTTTTAAAGGGCCGGGCTACCCTGACGTCATAGGGTTTCACACCACCCCTCAGCTGCGCCAATCTGCCTGGAAGAACACACAACAAACATAACAAACACAAATAATAACCAAGACCCACAGGGTCGTAACACTAACAGTGTTTTACTTTTTATCAGAGACGCATGGAGACGCAGCTTGCATGAAACTAGTAGCTTCTTTTAATAAACAGCACAGAGCGGTAGCAGCAAAACAGGCATAACCAATCAACACAGGATCTCATTCTATAGGCATTACTAATCGCCAACTCTTACAGAACTGACTGCTATAACGACACCAAAACACTACACAGTCTATGGTTTCGGTGGTGAGCAATGCAGACACAAGCGACAACGAGCGTTCTGGCGGTGAAATGCACCGCGATGCACAGCAACCCGACGCAGAACCATAAATCGGTCACAATGCCGAGTGACGGCATAGCTACGCTGTGGAGTTGATGCAGAAGCATGTTGAGCCCTTTAGTACATCTGGCCATCTGTGTATTTCAGCTTATAGGCATGGTTCTTCTCTTCATAGAGTATCAGAGTATGCTGTTAGAGTGGAGAAGTGGAGCATTTCAAAATTAAACCTAAATGTTGTTACATTTTTCCATATATTCTATTTTCCATATATTCCTATTGTATTTTTTTTTATCTATCTTCTGTATTTGTGATGGGATCTGTGAAAACCCATCACATTGTGAAACTCACCAACTTATGATTCTGATATACTGTACCATCCTAGTAACATCCAGTATTTTCCACAATTGATGTAAAGTATTTCAATATCTCAAGAGCCGTCTAAGCAAATATTTAGAAATTTGGTTGGCTTACTTGCACTGATCGGTCTAACATCCCTTTCTCTGATATGGTCCTGTTTCCTGGGGTTTCTTAAAACTGTTTACCATTTCATGCAAAAACATGTGGTGTACAAGAAAACAACAATGGAACTGTGGGTGCCTTGAAACAGCGAAGAGCAACCAAGATATTGTTCATCAACTAGAAAGCCTTGTGGTTCCTGTGGTTGACACATTCTCACGGCAATCGACTCTCTTGCACTGTGCAAGCAAACATTACTAAATGACATGTTGATGGATCATCACTTTCAAAGATCCATAAACATTTTACTTTCTTCTTCCCAACCTCTTTTTTATAATATGAAAATATATCAGTTCAATTTCAGTGCTCAAATGCAAAAAGATTTTCATGATATAGCGTTAACAAGTCATACTGGATAGCAGCATGTGTCAGAAGTAGTTTTGTGGTCAGAGCTTTGTGCAATGTAGATACAGACGTACTGAATGTGCAAAAGATACTGCAGAGGTGCAGACCTCATGTTATATGGTAGATAGCATGTCTTGCTGATTGGCTGAATGTTACATCTGAATACCCAATTAGTTAACGTATCTTTGTTTAAGCCAATAGAAATGCTGTGAAATATGAACATGCTGCTGAATCACAGAGATCAAACCACTCATTGTCAAACTATCCAAGGTGGTGGAATTGAATCATCTTTTTTTCAATCATAGTAGTATAGACCAAATATGGACTCAGATGAAACCAATACAAATCCAAAAAAAGAATGGATTTCAAAACTGAAGAAGGTTTTGGGCAAAGAGCATGTTGCCTTAAGCTTCATCCTCATGGGACTAGAGAAGCTGGTGGAGATGGAGTTTGAGTGTCCTTGCAAGCCCAATTGGAATGTTGTTTTTTCCGCAGGTTTTTTCATCATACCTGCCCTCATGGCCTTCATGTTGATGATGCTATTTCGAAGGGAAGTTTCTGAAACATGGTGTTGCAAGATTATCTACAGTTCTGTCCCGTCAATCATCTGGTTGATGTTACTCTTCTTCGATGGGCAGTACTTGTCATGCGCAACGGTGGACTGGCAGGGCGCATATGACAAGAGTGACCTTACAGACGCGCAGAAATGGTGTAAACCTGAAAATTACACAAAAGAACATACTCATTCGAAGCAGTATTATTTTTATTCTCAGGTAAGGACATGTGTTGAAGATAACGGCTTGTGGGTGGGGTGGGGATGCTGGGGATGTCAACATATATGCTACTTTTCTGGTGTGTGCTTGCACCTGTTTGTGTGTGTATATGGGTGTGTGTGTGTATATGCGTGCGTGTGTGTTTCAGGCTGCCTCTTCATGCATGTTCTTCACTCAAATGACATTGAATAGCCTACAAAAAGTTTGCTACAGGCTAGTACTGGGCAATTCCATGCAAAGGTCATCCTTACCATGGAAAAAAAAAGTTGTGCATACGCAAATAGAACTATTGTTAAAATCTTCATTTAGGTCTATATTTTTTGTTTGTAACTGATCTGATTGAATTTGATGGAGAATAACACTCTTTTTACATCATAAATATGGTGTGCAAACATACAGAAACAACATATTTCACATGGTAATATTATACATATTTCAAAAGTAGATAAATGGACCCAATGTTCAAACAAATTGTGTCATTTGACAAATTCCAGATTGACAAGGGAATGGTAGAGTAATGTCTATGCTCAGCTTGCCTTTAAGAGCCCAACTCCTTACATTTGTAAGTCTTTGTTTTTAAGTCAGCATGTTCCATGGCCATGTCACATCCATAACGTTTTATAGGATAAGTTTATGCTACACATACAGTGTTGATGCGACAATGTCCATAGTGTCTGTGCAAAGCTGATTTATATCAATGTAAAGTGTGATGACCAAATTGTGCCCCTTTCTTACTTTTAAAACCTTTAAAGGTGCGTTATGGATGTGACGTTATGGATGTTACATAATGTGAATTTACAAGACTGGGGACTTTATTATACCTCAAAGGTGATAAAACATCTGTTCTGGTGGCATGTCAGTTCAACGCATTTCAACTTAGTGTTTACAATTGACATTTCAAAGATTATTAGGTTGATCAAAACCACAGGGAGGCCTTGCCTAACCATTAGCAAAACAAACATAATATCAAAATACCTCCAGGGATTAGCCTAGCCATAGCCTATTTTCAAGTGACCTAATAACGAAAATCTGAGCAATTATCTTCCTGTAACTGTCATACTAATGTTGTACAGTAACTGGATTATCATGTTAGCTGGTGAAGATGGCTGACTTTGCAGCTGGAGTTAACATAGCAACCTCCTTCTGTTGCAGATCTGTTCAGCCTGCCGTTCATGTCTGCTTAACACAGTTTCATTTTAAATGTGACGCGATATGACAGCATTTGAAGTGTCAGGACCTCTATACAGCTACCCACAGAGTAACATGAGTAAGGGCAGCAATAAACTAGATATACCGCATAGCGGTACAAAATATGACCGCCTCTCAGTCCTGCATATTTTCTTAAATAAATCACGCTAGTCAATTTGTCTCCATCTCCTACTCCTGCAACTCATGTGCATGTAAATGTGTGCATATGTGAGTTTGCTTTTGTTTATAAGAGTGTGTGTGTGTGTGCATGTGCGTGCCTGTGTTTGTGTGTGTGTGCGTGTGTGTTTGCATGCACACATGCATATGCGTGCCTGTGTGTGTGTTTATGTATCTGCATTCATGTGGGTGGGTGTTTGTGCTTGCCTGTCTGTATGTGTTTATGTGTATGTTTGTGCTTGCCTGTCTGTATGTGTGCAACTGTACGTGCGTGCGTGCGTGCGTGTGTGTGTGTGCGGATGTGCGTGTGTGTGCAAGTGCGCGTGCATGTACTTTATGTGTGCAAATCACAAATGAGTGGGTATGGGTTAGGTTGATGCGGGCTCTTGAGACTAACATATCATAAATATTTTGTCATTTTGGGTGCAACGGTTCAGGTAGGGCTAGTTATTTAGGGGAGTGGCCACCAAGTTTCATGTTCCCTGGTGTTTCAGTGACCAAAATTGATGACAGTAAAAAGAAAAAATAAATTTCTTTTTTATATTTTAAATGACTTGTTGTCCTGATTCTTCCTGTGGATCTTAGTGGGCACTGTGGAAGCAATAATTTCATCGCAAGTTTTTCATGATTACTATTTCAATTGTTTCATATCAAAATTCACTACTTTTATGTAGTTTGTCGAGGACTGGTTCAGACACGTCACATCCATAACGTAAAACCGTCACATCCATAACGCCAGTTTTTCCTACATAATGCATTACGAAAATGACGCATAGTTTCAAAAACACACTTTTTGTGTTCATTCAAGTCTCCTTCATGGTACATATATCATAGTTTCGGCAGTTTCCTTCAAAATTCACAGAGTTTGTAGAAAACCTGTAATCTCTCACAAAGGTGTGTCCATTTCATGTCAGGGGACTCACGGGGTACAGGGGACTCACAGAAGGACTGACAGGGACTCTGAGGGAGAAGAGGATGTGGCTGCTCCGCTACGTGACTCCGTTATTGAACTTGATACTCGGCCGTAGGTTCCTTTGAAACTTTTTAATGTATATTTTGAGCATTGGAATAAAAAAAAATCTGTGGCAAAAACACAAATTCAATTAGCTAGAGTGCCGTGGATTAACTTGATTTACATGAAGTGGGCTATAATTTGACTGAGATGGATGGAAACATGAATTCGAATTCGTTTAAATTATGTTTCTGTAAACGCTTTTTGTCCTGAGTCCTGTCTTGATTTGAAGAATGTTCATCTTTAATTTGCATGACAGAGCAGATGGAAATGCGCTGTTGTATTTTCTAAAGTCGAATGATGTTCAAATACAATTTAGATTACTGTTATCTCTGTTTTTTGTTTTTTTCATGCCTTAAAACTGCTTACTGGCATGAACTGGCATTTTAGCTATGTTTAAAGATTTCAATATTTCAAAGTACAAGCCATTAGACACTGTACAACCTTAGCATTTTTATCAACTACTGTTTCCTTGATTTTATGAATGCATTGCTGTGCTTAATGCTATGTCAACCTACCCTGAATAAACTTATAAGAACTGAATGTTTTTTGTGTGAGCCCACTTCTGACAGCCTGTAAAGGACTATCAGCACAGCAGTTAAAATTACAAAGGTGCCATGCAGGTCGATAATTACCCAAAGAATGCGTAATTTAATACATGTAGGCCTATAGACAACATACAGACAGACTTAGTTAAATTACTACAGTATTACTGTAGGCTGTCTACTTTTAAAAGGTGCAATATGATAGGGTTGGCCAAGGGGTGTACCAATCTTGCATTATTTTGCTTTGACCCATAAAGGCCCTATAGGTGTCACAAACACTTTGGACACTCCAGAGAGTTCCTTGTTCAGCATTATCTCTAACTGTAACTTCCAAGTGTGTGACCCACGTAGTATTGAACCGCACGACTCAGCATGCACTCGCCTGTACTCAAACCGCAAGCAGCAGCAGCAAAGAACAACTCTGATCCCAGACGCTTGGCATCCAGGCCATCACAGCCTACAAACCTACTAACACCACCCCCGCTACCACCGACGCCTCCTTGCCTGATGAGATGTCCCACTTCTATGGCCGCTTTGACAGGCACAACAAGGAGGTGGCCATAAAGGCTGTGGTCTCTGCAGAGCACCAGCCCCTCACACTCTTCCCCACCGATGTGTGTGCGGCACTGAGCAGGACCAATGCACATAGGGCTGCTGGTCCTGATGACATCCCTGGACGCATCCTCTGGGTCTGTGCTGTGCAGCTGACTGAGGTTTGGACTGACATAGCCTACTGTATTCAACCTATCACTAGCCCAAACATCTGTCCCCACATGCTTCAAAACCACCTCCCCAACCCACTAACAACACCCCCATTTATAAAATATACTGTAACTTTGTTTATACATAGCCATATTTTACCGTTCTTTATGCTGTTCATACTGCACATATGGTGTTGTAAGAGTAGTAAAACATGTATCTGTACATACTGTTCAAGGATTCAAGGCCAGACCTGAACACCTGGTACTGTATACTTTTGTGCAAATATTATATGCAAAAAACTGTAAATATAGACTGAATAAAGTGCTAGAGCAGTTCATTAGCATAAAGTTTCAGGTGTGAGCGTTTATGAGCCTAACAACCTCTGGAAAAAAATTGTTCTTTAGCCTGGTTGTCCTGGCTCTGATGCTGCACTGCCTCCTGCTGGAGGGGAGGGGGGCAAACAGTCCATGGGCAGAGTGGGAGAGGTCCTTTATGATGCTGCGCTGCCTCCTGCTGGAGGGGAGGGAGGCAAACAGTCCATGGGCAGAGTGGGAGAGGTCCTTTATGATGCTGTGCTGCCCTGCTCTTGCATCTGGTGGTGTAAATGTCACTGATAGCAAGGAGACTGCTCCCTGTGATTTTTTGCATAGACTTGACCACCTGCTGCAAGGCCTAGAAGGATGTGAGGCCTGTGGTGCCCATCCCAGCCTTTTTGAGCCTCCTCAGGAAGTACAGCCATTGGTGGGCCTTCATCACCAAGCTGCTGCAGTTGGTGTTCCACAGGTGTTATAATCCAGTCACCAACCAATTTGTCTGCTGCAGCTCAACCTTGTTGCTAGAATGGCTCCTACACACATGCGTGCATCGCGTTGCTGGAGACGCATCCCATTCACTTTACATGAGCTCACGTGATCCGTTGCCGAACTGAATTGTGGGTCCGTCGCGTCACGTTTCTCCCGTCGCTCGCGTTGAGAAGTTCAGCTGTTGCTGCACCGACAGACGGCACCGGCCAATCAAGCCAATCTACGGACGGCACCAACCAATCACATTACGGTTTTACTTCAAGTCATTTTGCATAGCTACCGTCGGGAACACCCACTGGCATGCGTCGACGGAACGCAACTGTGTGTAGGAGCCGGAAGTTAGCCTACGGGGACTATTTTCAGCTGCTGCATGATATCATTGTGCTGCTGCACCCATGGTGTTCTTTGATTATTATGCTGGAATGAGAGTTTAGTTCCATGTCAAATCAGCCACGTTTGGTTGGGTCCCGGATCTGGTGGGTCCACCAGATCCGGGAACATTGGCTGAGTAACAAAATATGAACACCCAGGGGTTAATGCCAGCCCACATGCTACGTGGGTCATTGGTGTTGAAGTGACACTCGATCTTAAGAGCATAGCCAGCCTTGGCCCTTTTAACGCCGCCATGAGGCTTCTCCTTGCTTCCCTAAGTACCACTGCATTACCAGTCCTGAATGCTGAGTCTCAAGGGATTGTACATGTCTATATTGTTCATACCGCATATCCATATTTATTCTGCTCGTACTGTTAATACACTGCATACAGCCTTACTGTAAACCATACCACTTGCTTAACTGTATTTAACTGTACTGTCACTGCACTGCACTATACACTTTATATTGCAGCGAGGCAGCTACAGTGTTACAGGGGCATCAGTATTTTGTATTTTTTCTGGGAACAGAGCACAGTTGCCTGCCTAGTGTAAGCATGGGTATGTCTACAAGGAAATGTCTTAGTGCGCTTCGGGGGTGGCCACACCCCCACTTCCAACATCACTGGCTGCCTGATAGGTGAAGAGAACCAGAGATGGAGAAACATCAACGCAGTGCCTTGGTAGGCCTGATGTTATTAGGATGGATTTTGTAGTTAGGCTACTGCAAATGTAACACCCTCGTTTCTATGAAACTGGAAACAACTGAACCAGGAGACTTTGTCACAAGACAAAACGGATGTCTCAAAGCCCATTAGATTAACATGAGCCTACTGTGGTTTAGATTTGTATGGCAGTAAGACAAATATTTGGTTAGACTAGGCTAACTAACTTTACACTGCCACAACGTAACTTAATGCTCTGAAGTCGCAGTCAACATGAAATCCAAAACTTTTTGATCACCAAGTTGAAATTTCCAGGTCAACCACAAATAATTCCGATTGTTTTTAATATCATCCAATAACTAATTCAATGTTGATTTAGGCCTATAGGCCTAACTCGGCCTACAACACCATTGAACACTTAAAAGTTCAACGAAGAGTTGCCATTGCTGCTGCTGTGCTGAAGAGATGTGGACGGCACGGCAGGGCACGCCCAATGAAAATAAATGAACGCAACACAACACAGACCCCGCTTCTCTCGCATCAGTCACTGATATGAACGCACAGAACCCGCTTCTCTCACAGCAGTCACTGACAGTAGCCTAGAATAAATGCATGGGGAAAAACACTTCGATGATAAGCGCTGCGCAGCAGAAGTTTGTGACGTTGTTTATTAGTGTAACCTCGTGTATGAAAACTAGTATTGCCAGGCAATACTAGCCTTCTTTGAAAAGTAGTATTGCCGTGGCAATACTGGTGACGGCGGCCATGTCCTGAAGTAGCCTAAACATGTAGGCTAATAAATCCTAAAACATACCAAATGAAGTACATTCTGTGGCTATTGAAATTTGGGTACTATCGTGTTAACTGTAACCAGAGACTTTCTAATGAGGAGACACAGCACTCAAAAAATCCTCCATAGAAATGCATGGGGTTAGTTTGTAACGCCAATGTCTACACATATCCCACCCCTTCCTCGGCAAAACGTCCACATGTGAATACCAATAGCCAATCATGTGGTGTGATGTGAATACATTGAGCCAATCATGTGGTGTGATGTGAATACATTGAGCCAATCATATGGTGTGTTGTGAAGACATCGTGCCAATCATGTGTTGTGAACTTGCAGCTGGAGCAAGGTTGGTGCCGTGAAGCCTTGCACACGCGCATTTTTTACCGAATAGGATGCCCGATGAGTGCCCAAAAAGCGTTGCAATATGGCCGCCGAGTGGAGGGACTTGCCTAAAAGGACTTTGCTGTAACCCACCCTCTGAAGCCTTTCATGACACATAGAAAATACTTTTTAATGAACCTGACGTGTTCTTCATTCTCTGATTCAAAAAATTTCATTTTTGAGTCATTAAAACTTAATACAAAGTGGTTTTGAGCCATTTTAAATCGCTGAGCTGCAGCATCGCGCGTTTGTAGACTGTGCGCTCCTCCTCCGTCTACTGACAGCCAGGGCATATATATTTCTTCTATGGCTGCAAACGGGATTCACTCGCAGTTAACCAAATATTTCTTTATTAGGGCAGGGCAGGCATATTTCTGGCTATTAAATGATTTCTAAACCAGTCTGCTAAAGTCTGTGTAGGGTTTTCCAGGCTCCATTTCTTTTTACGAGACACCCTGCTCACAAGAGCCATCTGTTGGTTGTTTGGGTTGTTGCAGTGTTGTTGCAGCGTCACTGGAGAAATACAAATTAATGTCACGTGATCGCACGTGAGGTAAGTAATGCCCTCTGCATATGCTTTGCTTCGTTAGCGCGGCCATCATAATAAAAGGGAACGATATCATTAAAGTGTCCATAGAAACATTTCAATGCAGTAACACAATAGTAATGTAACATATTACTTTCCACAGAGAAGTAATGTAAGGGATTGCATTTTTGTACAGTTGCAAGTAATGTGTAATACGTTACTTTTTTAAATGACCCAAACACTGTTGAAAACTGACATGGAACACAGCCATAAGAATGATCAGTAACAATTCATGAATCTGCATCAATTTATGCAGATTCAGTCTTCATTTACAATATGACTATGTGAACTAGAAGTGCATTTTTTTGCATTGAACACTATATGGTATATGGCATATTTCAGACAAATGTATTGACAGCCAACTCGAAACAAGACATTCAAGATTCAGTGTTGGTACACAGTACGAGACACGAGAGCAGCTCCCTGCTAAAACCTCACACATCTCACTCCCTTATGGAGGAGTCCCTCCTGATGGACCCATGGTTGAACAAACACTGTTAATGCCCTCAAAAGTGCCCTATTATCTGGCCTTTAGTTGAGAAAAATGTTTCAGTGCCACTTGTTACAAATGCTTGGCTCAAAGCATAGAACATAGGGAAGTCCACAGGTAAAATGTTATTGATTGGATAAATGTCAGTATAATGAATAGAAAAGCAAAATGTCATTCAAATATATGTCTAGGGGTATGAATCAAAGAAACAAAACAACGACGGAGGTAAGGAGAGGTATGTTTCTGTATAAATATAAACAGCAAAACCTCACTAATCCACTGGTTTGTGTTACGATGCTGCACTCTAGTGGCAGACTTGAAAGTATATGGTACAGTGTAATTCAGTGGTTCTCAGCGTGTGGGGCGGGCCCACTAGTGGGGAATAGAGACATGACAGGTGGGACGCATGAACAGTCAAGTCAGTTTTATTTAGTAGCTATAGCGCATTTAACATGCACAAAGTGCAACCCAAAGCGCTCCACATACAAGACATTGACAAAAAAACAAAAGACAATAAGACAAAAAATGCCAGACGGAGCGGCATAGTCGCCAGCGTTGACACCACGTGACACCACATTTACAGGAGGAAATTAGTTTTTTGTGGAAATAATGCTTTTCTTTTTTGACAAGGAAGATCATAGATTCAAAACAAAATAGCCACACACAAACATAGAGTCATAAACAGACCGACATATGAATTAAAATAACATCTAATCCAGCAGGCCGACATATGAATTAAAATAACATCTGATCCAGCAGGCCAAGAAGGGAAATGTGACGTGGAACCAAAATGCAAAATAAAACATATTTTAACGTTTTACCATTTTGTAGGGTTGGAGCCAGGTGGGTTTTGGAAATTCCCCACCTCCAAAATGGGGAATGACAGAAAAGGTTTGAGAACCACTTGTGTACTGTAATTGCAGTTGTTTTGCTCCATGACTGTAGTTTTGTAATGGCCTGTTTAGCCTAAACTATAGATTGGTAAATAGCAGGTCTATGTGGGTTTGGATCCCATATCTTCCACCTGTGTGCCGTCATGATTTGAACTGCTGTGCTGTAGTTACTGACAAGCTGCTCTCTCATGTCACTGCATTCGCATTTCCATGCTTGATGGAGGCACTGAGGGCAGGGATGATGAAATCTTAAGGATACATTTGGGATCAACACAACAACACATTGCATTTATATAGCGCCTTTCAAGACAGTGAAGGGGGAACCTCACTAGTCATCACCAATATGTAGCACCCACCTGGGTGATGCACAGCAGCCATTATGCACCAGAGCCCTCACCACACCAGCTTGAGGTGGAGAGTGAGGGAGTGATTGAATGAGCCAATTACACTGGACACTCAGACTGCAGCAACTTCTCGGGCCGAAGCTATGTGAAGAAAAAAGACTTCTGCTGAGTTCATTCCTCAGTATTGAGAAAACCATATTTTCCACATACATGATTGATACTAAATAATGGATAAAAAAGATTATTCCTTCTGGCTTTTTGGATTTTGAGCAGGAGGTGTCAGAATAGTTGCCACAAGCATAACTGGCTTGTGCGTTCATAGCGACGTGACTTTTTGATCGTTCGATGTTGGCTCTTCCTATCATTATGAAGCAGAATGCACCAAGCATTGGATTGTTCACCCACAAATAGGAAACGTGAGCTGGGTTAGACCGTCGTGAGACAGGTTAATTTTACCCTACTGATGATGTGTTGTTGCAATAGCAATCGTGCTCAGTACGAGAGGAGCCACAGGTCCTGACATTCGATTCCAGCTCGTCAGATAGTTTTCTTTTATATGGCTGGCAACTGCCAAATTCTTTCAGCATCAACCATTGATATTCACACCTTGGACTGTATACTTAGAACTGGACATAGTGGCTCCAGTTATGTTCTATAGAATTGAAGCCACCGTTGTGACGCCATCTTGGGAAAAATCTTGGAGTATGCGCAGTGAAGAGAAGTCAAGGTCAGACACACCCACTTAGCAAGTGAAACACGCCCCTTATCGAATGAAAGACGCCCCTTACTGAGCAGACAGAGGAACAAATCAAGCAAATTCATTTCTGTCATTTAGTTGTATTTTTTTCTTTCATTCAAATTGTTTATTCAGGGATGACTGATTTAGCATTAAGCACATTTACAGCAATGCACCGACTTCACATGCATGAAAATAAATAGCAAGAAATAACAAACAGCAGTTGTTATCAGTTCATGCTTGACCAAAACATAAGCAGTTGTTTTGCTAAATGAAAAAAACAAAGATAACTGTAATTAGAGGGGATGCATCCCCTCTATTGAAATCCGAAAACTTCTTATTACAGTGCATGAAAATGCACTGTACTGTTCTTCCTAGGCAACTTCTTCTTCTTATTATTATTATTCCGCTTACCACTTTTTCTAGACGCAATTTCTCTTGAACACTTCATTCAAACTTTGTAACGTAGGTCTTCAAACAGATCGGGTTGCTATCTCTTTTCAACTTTGAAACTTTTATACTTTTTAAACTATTAAAGAAAAACTTTTTAAAAATCCCCATAGACTTAACATTGCCGATTATGACATCATAATACGGCCATTAAGCAATTAGAATCCTATGGCAGGTGTTCAGGCCACCTGGATCTCAACTGCCAGTCTCAGGCTTTAAGCATACAAACTGGCCCTATTAAGACTACACATCCTGTTAAACTGCTTCCTCTGCCAAAAACTGTTTCAAAATAAAAGTCCTCACTACAATATTTCACTGTTAAACAATTTAACCCTTTAAACTACTGAACTTTTTAACTGTTTAGCCATTGTAACTGTTACTTGTCATCAACTATGACTCCTACCCACTGTAGCTAGTTAGCATGGTTAGCATGCTAGCAAGTTAGCATGCTAGCATGTTAGCATGCTAGTTAGCATTTTTAGCAAAATTACTAAAAATGATTAGCTAAGTTAGCTAAGTCACATGGTTAGCATAGTTAGCATGCTAGTTAGCATTTTTAGCAAAACTGCTAAAAATGATTAGCTAAGTTAGCTAAGTAACATGGTTAGCGTAGTTAACATGCTAGTTAGCATTTTTAGCAAAACTGTTAAAATGATTAGCTAGTTTAGCTAAGTAACATGGTTAGCATAGTTAGCATGCTAGTTAGCATACTAGTTAGCATAGTTAGCATAACTGCTAAAATTATTAGCTAAGTTAGCTAAGTAACATGGTTAACATAGTTAGCATGCTAACATTGTTAGCATAGTTAGCATGTTTAGTAAAACTGCTAGAAAATGTTAGTTAAGTTAGCTAAGTAACATGGTTAGCATGCTAGCACTGCTATAAAACATTAGCTAAGTAGCATGGTTAAAAGAATTAAAAATCTTAGCATAACTGCTAGCAAACATTAGAGCCGTTCAAACTTTCAGTTATCGTCAAATATCTACCTATGCACAGCCATTAAACTATTTGAATATCAACATTCATTAAACTGCTAGAAAACGTTAGCTAAGTAGCATGGTTAGCAGGTTAGCATTGCTAGCACTGCTATAAAACATTAGCTAAGTAGCATGGTTAGCATAGTTAAAAATCTTAGCATAACTGCTAGCGAACATTAGAGCCATTCCAACTTTCAGTTATCGTCAAATATCTACCTATGCACAGCCATTAAACTATTTGAATATCAACATTCATTCAACTTCCAGTCTGTCAACAACTTTTAAACTATTTACCTTCAACTTTTAAACGGTCTACTTTTAAACTATCATTAAACTATCTATTAAACTAGCTGTCTATCAACAACTTTTAAACTATCTACTGTCTATCAACAACTTTTAAACTATCTACATTCAACTTTTAAACAGTCTACTTTTAAACTATCAACTTTTATTAAGCTATGCAACCACCATGTCTATCCTAGCATCACCGTAGTAACCATCTCTTTATTATCTGTTTTAACTATACATGATATTTTACATCACAACTTTAGCATTTTCATGCACTGGTAATTCCTTGGAATTGCATTTCTAGTTATTATTATTATTTTTCTTTTTACCTTTTTGTGCGCGCTATTCAGCCCAAACCGATTAACGTACAAATTTGGTTCAAACACCGTTCCGTAGATCTTCCAAGGCTTTACCGTCCTATCCGTTTTTCATTTTTGAGAAGTTTATACTTTTTGAGATATTTGTAATTAAAAGTGTATTTTTCCCCCATAGACTTGAATGGGGGCTGTGATGTCATAATAGAGCCAGCTGCGCTCGTTAAGTAGTTCTCAGAGCAGTTCCCAGGCTAATCAGAACACTGGCACAGGTGTCACCTGTGAGGAATTCAACTGTCTCAGCTTCTAAGCATACAATCTAGCTCTGCCTGAACTACACATCTTGTTAAAGTGTTTCCTGTGTGTCAAAATAAAAGTCCCAGCCATATCTCATGCATTCAGCATTATATCTCCAGAAAGGCTTGACGTACATGCTTTGAATTTGGTACGAGTGTTTTTATGGACTCAAAGATGAAGTGAGTTGAAGTTGGAGGTTGAAGGTCAAATGTCAAGGTCAAAAACACCTTGAGTATAATATCTCAAGAATGCCATGTCACACAAGATTCAAATTTGGTTACTCCAAAAGCACCTTTGCAGGTATCACAATTACCCTACCAAACAGCTAGCAGCAAGCTCAACAGCCTCACCAACACCAGCAGACTGCATCCCCTCGTGTAATTCCTCGGAATTGCACTTCTAGTCTAGATTTGTAATTTTTCTTCACCTTACCTTTACCCTATATAAATTTGTACAACTAGGTCTGAGACAAAATGTACGTCTCAAAACTCTAGAGCAATAATCTAAGTGAGACAAAGTACTCAATATATACTCTACCTATCAAGGTTCAACATCCCTGTGCACAGCCCTTCTTCCTCCAGGTGTGCTGATGGTGTGCACTATTGAAAAGTCAAGAGGTAGTATACATCGCACACTAGGTATTTTGCTGACATTATTTGGCATGAACAATGCCTGAACCTGATGAAGCAAATTGCGAAACGCGTTGTTCACGCCAGCAAAATACCCTGCAGTGTGCAATACTACTTCTTGACTTTTCATAGGCTACTCTACCTATTTTTGAATGATTTTGAAAAATGTACACCTCATAGCTCAGCCAAAAATATTTTTCTTTTACAGTGTACAGGTGATGCACACAGGAGAGATGTTAAATTCCTGTAGGTAGGGGACTTCCCACAGTGGCTAATCAACAACCAAGCCTATATACCATCAAAAAACAAAATCACAAAGCAACCTTTGGAGGCAGAAAACATCACCAACAGAAAAGCCTTTGAGAGCATCTCACTGGGGTTATCAATCAGTCACTTATCTTCAACATATACAGTATATTTATTCATATTTGCTGGACTTCCATTCATATATTTAAGTGCAGTCATAAAAATTCAGCACCAGAAAATACAACTGTGTGTGTTTCCATTTGCTGTATGCAAATTAAAAAATGTACGGAAACATTTCTACATTTCCACATCGTTTCCATCAACCTTAGTCAAATTACAGCCTATACTTTATGCAAATTGAGAGTTAATCCACCTCCCTCTAGCGTATCGGATTTGTGTTTCTGCAATGGAATTGTATGTGAATTTTGAGTGTTTTTGCTCAGAATTCCTAATTCAAAAAAGCATATTTAAAAATCAACTGCCAACATTCATGGTTTCATTTCCAGACGCTCAGAAGACTCCTCTCCTTTATTACTCTGCCGCTTTCCTCTTGAGTCATCAGTCTGTATCTCCCTCAGGCAGCACTTTTGAATACCATACACTACAAGTCCCCCACAGATGACCACGAGAAGAACCCAGCCTATGAGCTGACAAACACAGAGCAGAGAAGAAGTAATCAGCAAAACGTTGTGTAGGCTATTCGTATCTTTTGACTTGAGTGGAGATTATGCAAAAAGGCAGACCAACAGCCGAGATTGTGACACAGTCATCCAACACATACAAGCCATTACCCTCTACACACATCCTCACCTGAGATTGATAATAAAACTGCTTTGAGTGTAGCATCACTGTTTTGACATCAATTGTAATAATCCCCAGTGGATTATTTGCAAAGGGTTTACACCATCTTGGTGGATTCCCTTCACTCGCAATGACATACCTGCCCTCCCAGTAAGTCATTGCACATGCAAAGTACCTCCCATCAAAGAAGAGCAAGTCCAGCCACACAATTGCTGGGAAAAAAGTGGCATTACCAAAAGAACATGTTTGAGAAAACCACATCAGAACGGAAGCCATGAGGGCAGGAATGATGAAGAAAGCTGAAGAATACAACGCATTCCATTTGGGATCGCAAGGACACTCCGGCTCCAGCAGCTTTTCTAGTCCAGCAAGGATGAAGATAAAGACCACATTTGTAGCAACAAGCCTGTTCCTAAATGTTTTAAATAATACGGAGAACCATGCACTTCCCATAATTGGTTGATACTACACTATGATGTATAAAATATACCCATGTATGTATAATGATGTAATTTTCAGACAATCACCAAGACGTGCTACCTTTAACATGAGGTTTGCCTCTCTGCAGTGGAAAATGCTCTGTTACTAACATGTAGCAAAGACTTCCTTTCCCTTGCTATGTCCCCCCCCCCCAACCCTCTCTCTCTCTCTCTCTCTCTCTCTCTCTCTCTGTCTCTCACTCACTCTCTCCTCATTGGCCCTCACAGTTTCTCCCTCAGACAAGGACGTAGGTTTGGTCTCAACTTTGTACATATGTAGGCTAATAATAATATGTAAAATATACATGTCTTATGAAATACTACCAATTTGATGCTCTTTAACTAATTTATAAATGGTTCACTTAGGATAGATAGATAGATAGAAAGATAGACCCAGCAAACACGTCCATGTGGGGCCCACATGGGCCTTACTTGGGTTAGTTGGGTTTCAGCTGGGCATGGGCTTAGAGTGGGCTTTGATGTTGGGGCCCACATGGGCAACCCAGATAAAATCCACCGTACTAAAACTAAACATGGGCACTACATGGGTCCCAACTGGGCCACAATAAAATATATATATATATATAAAAAAAAACATGATAAAGTATGTTGATATGACATGCTGGTTACTGCAGTTATATAAAATTAACAATATATATTTATTAGTATTCCGTAATGAGCCTTAAACCATTTTAATGTGGCTTTACAATCTGTTTAGCTTTTTTTACTTAGTTAAACTTAGTTTACTTCGTTAAAAAAAACTTAATAGTTTTTGATTTTTCACCCAAAGTTCTAGTGGTAAGCGCCTGCGCAAAGAAACTCCTCCCCAAGAGCCGTTGGAAAAGTTGAAACGTGACAGAAAAAAAGGCTAGGCTGTGACTAGTTTTGTTCTTCTCAAATCTCCACGATTACCTACTTGGACGCACTGGAAGAGGCTGCTTTCATCTCGCAAAAGGTAAGAACAACTGTCCTTGTATAGATAGGCCTAATAACTGAAAAATGCTAGCATTAGAATCTACATTCTGTAGAAAACTATCATGGCATAAGTGAACCAAACACTTGGCAAGTTGGAGGGAGTGACAGTTGGCATAACGTTAACGATTACCGTTAGTTCTACAGCTAACAAGGCGAAAATCCTATTTAGCTAGGCTAACGTTAACGTCATGCCATCCTACTCTAACTTAATTTTAACCATTTTAACCGGTGAGGTCAATGACCCTCTTTTCTGATATTGATGTTGAAAGTGCTTATTCGATATTAAAGATTATTTTGAATAGCTGACTTGTAGAAAGCAATAGCTAACGTTAACGTTAGCTCTAGAACAGTGGTCTCCAACACGGTGCCCGCGGGCACCAGGTAGCCCGCCGGGAGCCTATGAGGCGCCCGCGGTGGATGTTCTAAAAATAGCCATTGGTTGACACAGAGTTCTAAATCACATATGGTACATTTTTTTTTAAATAATATTTTTTAATGTTTTCATGTTTTAATACGAGTTTAGCTATAGAAGAAAACAACTTTTAAGATTTCCTACAACATTTGAAAATGAATTTAGTAAAGTTATTTAAAAAATATATAATTATACCGCCAAAAGTTAGCCTATACCGCCACTGCGCAGACTCCCCTTGACATTAATTAGAAGAAGAATGTAAACAAGAAAGAATTCTGTATGTGTATTTCGCGATGTCTGAAATCAAGAAAAAGAAATCATACCACTTCCAGGAGGAATGGGAGGAAGAGTTCTTCTTTACTAAAGTAAAAGACAAGAGCGTATGTATGATTTGTGGAGCTGCCGTAGCTTTGGCTAAGAGACACAATGTGGAAAGACATTTTTCTACATTACACAGAACGTTCAATGCTAGCTACCCACCAGGCAGCACACTGAGGGCAGAAAAGGCGCGTGAGCTCAATGCAGCTTTGGGCAAGCAGCAATCATTTTTCATAAAGCCCGTGAAACAGTCGGTAGCTGCAACTGAAGCCTCATTTAGGGCAGCACAGTACCTGGCTGTAAACAAGAAGGCGTTTTCGGATGGTGAGGTTGTGTGTGGAGTAATGTCCGTGGTAGCAGACACCTTGTTCAAAGATCACAAGAACGGAAAAGAAATCATTGCTGCTATCTCGGATGTCCAGCTAAGTGCCAATACCATTGCCAGGAGAGTGTCAGCGATGTCCACAGACTTAACGCAACAGCTTAACCGTGAACTGGGTACATGCAAATGGTTTAGCATCCAGTGTGATGAGTCTGTGGACAACAGTAGCACGGCGCAGCTGATGGTCTTTGTTCGAATGGTGTTCAGCGATTTCACCATAAAAGAAGAAATGCTGACTTTGCTACCCCTGAAGACAACAACAAAGGCTGTTGACATCTATGAAGCCATGAAGCGGTATTTCACCGAAAAGAATATCCCGTTGGAAAAGTTGGTATCGGTGACGACAGATGGAGCCCCCGCGATGACCGGCCGTCATTCAGGGTTCATTGCGCGCTGCAGACGAGATCCAGATTTTCCACGGTTTCTAAATGACCACTGCATCATCCATCAACAGGCAATATGTGCGAAAGTGATGGGTTTTGACCACGTCATGACTCCGGTCGTAAAGATTGTGAATAGCATCCGCTCCAAAGCCACACAACACAGGTCATTCAAACTTCTCTTGGAGGAGCTGTCAGCTGAATACGGTGACCTCTTGCTGCACACAGAGATTCGCTGGCTCAGCAGGGGTAGAGTTTTGCAGCGTTTTCTGTCACTTCTGGGTGAAATAAAACAGTTCATGGATTCTAGAGGTCAGGACACTACTTTGCTCCAAGACACTGAATGGAAGCTCGACCTTGCCTTTCTAACGGACATCACAGGGAAACTTAATCATTTGAACTGTGAGTTACAAGGCAAAGACAAGAATGTCACTGACATGATCAGTGCTGTGAGTGCATTCAGAGCCAAGTTGAACATTTTCTCTGTGCATTTGCAAAGTAAGAAGTTCCTTCACTTTCCATCTGTGCAGTCAATTCTAAATGTAACTACTCCTGCATCTGGGGCATTGGACAGGGCTACAGAAAAGTACACCCAGCTCATATCTAGGCTTGGGCATGAGTTTGAGGAGAGATTTCAGGACTTTGACAAACTGCAGCCATGTGTGACATTCATTTCCAATCCCTTTTTGCAAGTTGATATCTCATGCATTTCAGAGCAGTTAGGTGAAACATTTAACTTAAATGCAGGTGAGCTAGAAATGGAAATCCTCACGTTGCAAAATGACATTACTCTCAAAGCCCACCAGGGTTCCCCTCACTTTTGGTGTCTTGTGGACTCAGAGAAATACAAAGGTGTGCATACAGCAGCTTTAAAAGCTGCTTGCTTATTTGGTTCAACCTATCTGTGTGAGTCAGCCTTCTCTAATATGAGCTTCATTAAAAACAAACACAGAACTCGTTTAACTGATACTCACCTTGAGGATTCTATAAGAGTTGCTGTGTCAAGCTACACCCCTAACTACAGTGCACTGGTGGGCTCCCTGCAATGCCAGGCTTCCCACTAGCATTGCATATAACAGCTTTAAATGTCATAGATGTGTTGTGTGTTAAAAGGGCATATTTATCACCTTTTGTTATTGTGCCTCTGACATTTCCAGAAAAACACTTTTTTTATTATTTTATTTTTCTATTTTTATGTTACAGCTATTGATGTGGAATTTGTATATTGTAATATAACAGCTTTAATTATCCCTATATGAGATTACTAGAAAAAAAAGAATATATATTGGATTTCTTTACTGATCTTCAATTTTATGTACATTTTGGAATTATTGAAAAATAAAAGTTATTCATATTATTGAGTAAGATTGTTGAGACTATTAATAATTCATTGTTCATGTTTAAATGTCTGTCTTCATTGATTATTAGTGATTAACACAAATAATCTTACATAGTCATAGTTTTATAGTGAAATGAATACGTTTATTTTATTTATTTATTTATTTATTCGAATAAGTAGCCCTCCGACTAATTTTTCACCCTCGGGTAGCCCTCGACCCCAAAAAGGTTGGAGACCCCTGCTCTAGAAGCTACTTCTCAAAGGAATTTGAAGCCTTTGGCAGGAGTAACTAAGTTAGCATTTTCAGGCTGTTTAGAGTTTTTTTGCTGATTCAACAACTAAAATGTTTTGGAAGATATTGGAAACCCTATTTTGTTTGATTTATTTACTAGCCAATGTTAGCTGGTTAGCTGCTGGCCGAAACATTTTAGGCGGCAATGTTTTTTGATTCTGACACAGGTAGAATCTAGCCTAACTTTAATAAACATTCATAAAGTTAATCGACGCATGCCAGCCCAAAAAAATGAATGATTTAAACATGTAATTTCGTCCATGTGATTTAAAGAATTAGATTTGATTGCAAGATAGCCTCCTGTCAGATGTAATATCAAACCACAACCATTAACGTTATGGCAAGCGTTCAGTAAATGTGTCTTTTTTTACGAATGCCTTTCTATGACCGTTGCTGCTGTGATGCTGCCCTCATCCTTGTCCTGGTGTTATTCTGCGTTCGGTAACGTTAGCGATTGTATTGGACCGTAACGTTAACCTAGGTATCACTAGGCTACTTAATGGCTTGTTTATTGCTGACAACGTTTTCACGACGTCAGAATAAATAGTTCTAGATATTTAAATACAGTGGAGAGCAATTCACCTCAACACAGTTATGAGGTGTTTTTGGCGGATGGTTTTCAAAATGGAGAGCTGCATACTTCAACTAGAATGTAATGCCAGAGGAATTACAATAGTGGATGGAAAGCTGCTGGGTTAATGTTGGTGGGGAGATTCCTGAAAAAAAAACCATTGAATCACTTAATCTTTGAGTTCATACTGTTGTATAAAATTATCCTAGTTGTAGACATCATGATGAGAGAACGAGTTTGAAACTGTAGAGCATGTATTCATATAACCTTAATCATAATCAAGTAATACACTGAAGTTATTCCTAACCATAATACTCTTATAACATTTTAAATAACAAGTTTAACTAATACTATTAACATACTGAAGCTATTCTACCAGAATTCCCCCTACGTGCGCTCTGTATCCCTATGTCTCTTTTTGCTGCCCTGTGTCTCATTTTGTTGCACTGTGTCTCATGCTGCCTTAGCCTAGGCCTTTTGAGTCGGCCTTGAAGCTGCAAGATACCGCATACACAGGGCGAGCTCTACTCATAACAACCAGTAGGAGGGTGCAGGGGGCGAACGATATTTAACCCATCACAATGTATGACCTGTGATCACTCTATACTGTACACCCCTGAACTTTCCATAAACTTAAGGTGAAAAGTTCGTTCGGGGTAGTGTTGTGTCAGCATTTTGGAGGGGTATAAGTAAGAGAGTTCTACCTTTGTTCGGGAGTGCGATCGTGCGATCCACTCAGGCTTTGCGCTATGTAGTCATTAAAGGAATTTTTGCACGGAACTCTGCCGGACTTTTGCGCCTTCTTTTTGGGACAAGTTTTTGACTTCAGCACTTATAATGGTGTATTTTTGTTACGTTGTGGGCAAGATGTTTGGACTTAATTTCTGGCCCGAGTCTGAATATCTGCCACGACATTTGGCGAGCCTAGCCAGGAGAGATAACGAGACACCCGAAGCTTGGGGGGACCAGCCTGCACTACAAGACACCAAAATTGAATACGAAGTAGAGCTTTTTGTTTTCTGTGATTTTGTTGAGTGTGTTGGAGTGCAGGACTCCACCCAGGTTGACGGTAAGAAATTGTCTCTCCTCCAAAAGAACCTAGTTAAATTGTTAAACATAAAATTAAGAGTATTGAAAAGAGTCGCTGGCAGAGTTTGGTGCAAAATATATGTGTAATAACCCCGCATGTGTGTGCTTATGTTTTGTAAACTAACAACCGTATTGTGCAGTAGTAGGCTATGAATGAGAAATTACTAGGAGTGCTGTTTGGCATCAGATCACAGTTTTTGTGCTTATCAGACGATGACCTTGAATATCCCGGACAGAAAAGTGCCTGAGCTCAGTGAAAAAAAAAAAAATATATATATGGTTAGAAATGACTGAAACTGTTTGGAAGTGGCGGCATAGGTTATCAAAAGGTTGATTGATGTATATACCATTAGAAATTAAGGCGTAAATAATTAGCAAGGATCAGTTTTGAGAGCGTGTGGGCGACATCGGGTGTGTGCATTCTCATAAACCATAAACTTTCCTGTCGACTGAAAATACATGACAAAAGATATAAATAGGGCTTTCAGTCTTCTGCAATCCCTTTGTATGTCCTGAATTACATTTGAATAGCTTAAAAGATGTTTGTCTCATCTTTCCCCATGAAATAGGTGAACCATAGTCATACAATTTGTTCCGTTCAATAAGTTTTTTTTTTTTTTTTTAATCTCTTTGTGCTTATTGCCCCCTCCCTATATACTGAGCCTTAAAGGAGCCGCACCATTTTTATACCATACCAACTGGATAGATATTTGAAAAGAATGTAAAAAAAAAAAAAAAAAAAAAAAAAAAAGCAAAAGTTTAAGAAAATGAAACAAAGCTGAGCCTAACATCTGAGAGTAAATATGGATGAAGAGCAATGGATGGTTAGAATATGGATGAAGAGCAATGGATGGTTAGAATATGGATGAAGAGCAATGGATGGTTAGAATATGGATGAATAGCCTATTAGAAAAAGCTTATTTGTGTGTTTAATTGTGTCTTGCATAAATGTTAGCTACTGCTGTGCTTGAATACCAGCTGTTAATTCGCTTTTGTAGCTGTAAGTTAGTTCACTAATTGACACAAATCTAATTATATCCCTGATCATTGCAAATGAAGTGTAAGATTAAAGGGCTTTTGTGAGACGGGACGCCTCTGCTATTAGCTCTTGACGAATAATGGGTCGGGTGAGAGCTATAGTTCAGAACCTAAAAAGATATAATCGCGATGAATTCCGCACGACAAAGATGTCGGATTTCGGGATTGTCGCTTGATAGAATCTTAATCGCGGACTAACGTTTCAGTGACATAAGGGTCGCATGAGAGAAGTCACGCTGAGTACTGCGGTGGGCTGCTCATAGACATTGATGTTGTCGTGGGATAGCTGCCGGCAGGTAAAAATTGCCCTAGTCGCTCAGTAAATTTTATGTTTCACATGAGGACAGGTTTGCAATAGTAATTGCTATCCACTCGAGGCGCGCACGGGTGGAGAGGCTGGAAATGGCACACCTCATAGTAAGCTAAAGGATAAGAAGGTATTTGTGTTGGTATTGAAGGGCATTGGTGCGGGGAATAATTGGTGAAATAAAGGTGAATCAGATGTGGTATTACTGCACCTTACTGTAATTGCTTTTACTAATTTCAGTCATTTGAAATTAGAAAAATGTATGCTACAATTACTAGTGTTGCTGAGCATATGTTGTTATGAGTTATTGTTGAGTTTAGTTTGTATTTTCGTTGGTTATTGTTTGTTGGTTATGTTTTTTGAAACAAAGTAATAGCCTGCCTGGTGTGTTGTGGTACTGTCATTGGTTAGTGCAGCGTAAAATCAAAAGAAAAAGCAATTGATGGAAAAGAGAACATTTTGGCTGGAGAGATAATTTAGAAACGTGAGTGATATAAAACATTTTTGGAAAAGGTTGATGTAATATCTCATACTAACCAATGTAAGTGCATGCAAACCGAGGGCAAGTAAATGTTTCTGTGTGTCTGAGAAAGTGAGTTTATCTAACTTCTGATTGCTGTAGAGGTCTCCGCCACTGAGCCCTGACTCCCCCTCAAGGAAACCGGGAAAAGACTGTACAGCAAAAGTTAAGCCCAGTGCCTTGGACAGAATTTGTGCTGTGTCCAAGTGTATAAGCGGGTGTACCCGGGTTGAGGTGGAAGCATGACTCATGTGCGGATGGACACTGAATTGAGAAAATGGAATTGGAACTTTTGACCAATTATTGTGTTTAGTCACCAGTTTCAGTTAACTTGATAGAAAGGAAAGGATAGTATAACAGAAAAGAACATAAAAATGAATATTGCATTCTAGAAAAAATCATAGTCTCAATTGTTCCGGTCAATATTGGGATCACAATCGTTTGCCACAATTATGCCATCCATCTTCTGAACTTAAAGTGAGTTTAATTGAAATGTTGAATACAATTTAATTGAAGAACTAAGATTATATACAATAAAATAAAAATGTTTTAAAAGGTTATCCTTAAAATAGTTACCACAGTGAAAGAAATGTACTGAATTGATAAATCTAAGAAAAAAAAGAGTAGAGAAAGGAAATTTCGAAAAATACTTTGATTAAGTTGTTATTAGGATAAAAATCTAAATTGAAATTGACAAATTGACTAATTGACTAACTGCACAGTGTAGTGTCTGTTCTGAGATACCATCATAATTTGGGGAATTATATGAAAACCAGGGTATTCTTTGAAACAAATGGGGTTAATGTTTTAGATAAGGCAGGGTACAGAAGCAGGGAAAGATTAGAAACTAACCACTGACTAAACACAGTTTTGAGTCTGTCTACAGGCTGTGTGCCCTCTGAATCCGAGACCCAGGCCCTGATTACAGCCGACCGACATGTCACCCACACCAACGTCTATCCATGTGATACCAATGCTAAGACTGTTTCAGAGACGGTTAGCCACTGCTGCCAGACTCCAGGGGGAGGAGCCACAAGTCCCACCTCGACAATAGGAGTGGACCACAGCAAGAGGGAGGAGCATTTGCCTTCGCCTGATACTGCTCACTGGGCCTGACTCCTTTTCAACCGAGCCTCATTTTGGAAAAAGGAGTGAAAGAACACAAAAAGGCAAACAGCCTCAGCAAGTGAAGTAAGAGACTACCAAAAATACACCAACTATGGCTGGAACTGTCTTTATGGCATTCAAAAAAAAAAAAAAATCATACTCATCAGAACATGAGTGGGAGAGGGACTATGAGGTCCCCACTTGATCAACAAATGTCAGCTGTCAACCAAGGTGCAGCAAATACCAATGCAACAAGTCTCGATGTGGCAACAATTAAAGAGAGTATGATCGTTGATGAAAAGGAATGAGCATGGTGTGGGATCTCATCAATCTCTAGAGTGGCTGTCAGGGCTGGATCGGACCAGAGGTACACTTCAGTTGGACATCCACCAATATTCAAGTCACAACTAAAAGACGACACACATGTACTAACCCCCACCACACCTTAAGAAGGGACAGAACGATTGACGGCATGTTCTTCAAGGATACTGAGGATTGAAATGTAAGCCAGGAGTCTTTAAGGATGCTCTGGCTCAAAATTCAAATCATTTTTAATCCATGTTTCTGGTTGCCAGGCCAGTCCAGAATCAGTCTAAATTTGCATTCATGGCTTTAGGATGCCATGGATATGAATCCATAGCCAGTAATCCCCAAGAAAGGGTTCAATCTGATGTGTCATTGAAGAAGAAGCTCTACTAGGGCTTAGAATAATACACATGGTCAACACACATTGATGATTAGGGAAACTGAAAGGGCAAGTAAAGGCCAGAACAATTAAGTATTCTTCAATATTGATCTCATAACCGATTAAGGAGTGATGGTATTAAGAGCAGTAGGTAATAATGGACACTTTGCTGTGCTTCCCAAATCTCATAAAGAGTGAGAGTATGGCTTATGACAATCTATATACAGTAGGAAAAACTACAAACAATAATAGTGTAACAGTTGCCTTATAAAAACAAAACTTTCATTATTTTTAACTATGATATGATAAATGTCATATGCTGAATGAACAGACAAAGAAAATGTTAACAGAATAAATTTGATAAGCATAAAAACACTCTGTAGAGCGCTATGAGACATGTGTAATGTTGTGGCGCTCTATAAGTGAAATTAAAAGTAACAGAATAAACCAAAAAATCTAAATAAATAATCGCTTTATAATAATCAAAAAAACATAAACTATTTACATGAAATAATAAAATGAAATAATAAAATGAAATAATTAATTAGTTACAAGGAAGGTGGAAATGCCTGAAAAGTTGGTAGGATGATTGTGATCGCTTAGTATTGATTGACGGTTGACATGAGAAATAAGGATGTGGGTAGTAGGGAGTGAATACCCAAAGCAACAATATTTCAGAATAACTAATAGCATAAAACCTTGCCATCCTACTGGAACTGTTGGACGCAACAGGGTGGGGCAGATTAGCTGTTACTGATTCAGAATGAGGCTTGAGTGAGTGACAGGTGAGTGAAAGATGTAAGAGTGAGTGTGCATGCAATGTGTGAATGGAGCGACGTACCTGGGGTCTTAATCAGACTGACAACCAGGAGAATACGAGACCTATCCCACTTTTTGTTGACATTGAAAAATGTCAAAAGGAGGGAGGGATAGGAAATTTGAATAACAGTATGTAGACATTGATTGCTACGAAATATTACTGTTATTAACCATTACTAACTATTAACTAACTACTATTACTAACTATTAATCTAAATATTAATCTAAATATTAATCTGTGTGTCATATAATCTAACATAATCTAACTAACTTTGGTTAAATTGTTTTACAGACTTGATAACGACTGACTTAAAGAAGGACTTATGGGCTAAATCTAACTGATTGTATGAATTTCTTCATCTGAAAATCTTCCAAGTTCCCAAATGGTTTAGGATTTGTGTGGCTGTATGGGTTGTGTGCTGTTTCTTTTTGTTCTATTCTGCTCTCTCTATAAATCTGACCAGGAGCGCTACATTGCTTGAGCGAGGTGTGAGAATTTGAGAGTCTGGGGGAGTCCACCTGTAACTGTTGCTTTCAGCTCAATGCGGCTACAGTCATCTACTCCAGTGGCAATGTCACACAATGTCCACAGCCAGATGACTTCAAACTACGACCAGAACCCTGCAACCAGATGATCTCAACTAAAAACCTCTACACCCAAATGACACCAGCTCCAGGCCAGAGGATTTCAACTTCACTTCCATCTCCAGTCCACGCCCCAAGCCCATTCCCTACTCCTAGCCCATTCCCTAATCCTAGCCCATTCCCTACTCCAAACCCATTAACATACTCAAGCCCATTCCCTATTCCTAGCCCATTCCCTACTCCAAACCCTTTAACATACCCAAGCCCATTCCCTACTCCTAGCCCATTCCCTTTTCCTAGCCCATTAACATACCCAAGCCCATTCCCTACTCCAAACCCATTAACATACCCTAGCCCATTCCCTACTCCTAGCCCATTCCCTATTCCTAGCCCATTCCCTACTGCAAACCCATTAACATACCCAAGCCCATTCCCTACTCCTAGACCATTCCCTACTCCTAGCCCATTCCCTACTACAAACCCATTACCACCACCAAGGCCATTCCCTACTCCAAACCCATTACTATCCCCAAGTCCATACCCTGCTCCAAGTTTAATACCTATTCCAGGTCCAGCCCCAGTCCTACAACAAGATTGTGCTGGACTGGGATATGCGAGAGCATGAAAGGCCAATAGGGAATTCTGAATTAAAGCCAAAGCAACGTGATTGACATGAGACCACAATCACCTAAATCCAACAAACGGCTCAGATGAGGAAGATTCATACACCGCATTGTACACATCTAGGGACGGTAACACCAGTTTCTGATCTTCTACTCTAAGATAAAACCATCAAGGAAGAAACAAACAGCATAATACCAAAGAAAGAGAAAATGCCATTATAGAAGTAACAAAGATCCCATTCATGACCACATTAATGCCTGTAGCATAAGCAGGGCCCACACCAAAAGAACCATGAAATGAACACAAGGTACCAGCAACAAGATCAGTAGGAGAACCAACAACTCAACGACCAACTATGCAATGTGACTTTGCAGCTTATAGATTTAACCGTGCTGGTGAAGACCATCAACAAATGGCTTTTTACCTTCAACAAGCAAATCATGAGTGTGATACTACATTAAGTAGTCAGTATGTTGTTTTTAAAGACCTATTGTACATATGTTCAAAACTATCCATAACTCTTTTGTGTTGAACGAAAAGATACAATCAGTGTGTATGAAAAGTGTGTGTGTACTAGTACTGCATTATCTTGTGGGTGTATAACATCAAAACCATATGTTGTGTGTATACCATGATGGCTTAGTCAAAAGCGAAAATACGACACAGAAATGCATGTTCACTGACATGTTAATGGTGATATTCCTTCTTACCTCTACCCATTTTTGATACTCTTCAAGTGTACACAGTCAGAGACAGTAGCCAGTATAAGAATTAAGAATCAGAAAGGAAGGATAATTCTTTAGTTTGTGAGACTATGCAAGTCTCAAAGGAGGGAATGTTGTATAAAATTATCCTAGTTGTAGACATCATGATGAGAGAACGAGTTTGAAACTGTAGAGCATGTATTCATATAACCTTAATCATAATCAAGTAATACACTGAAGTTATTCCTAACCATAATACTCTTATAACATTTTAAATAACAAGTTTAACTAATACTATTAACATACTGAAGCTATTCTACCAGAATTCCCCCTACGTGCGCTCTGTATCCCTATGTCTCTTTTTGCTGCCCTGTGTCTCATTTTGTTGCACTGTGTCTCATGCTGCCTTAGCCTAGGCCTTTTGAGTCGGCCTTGAAGCTGCAAGATACCGCATACACAGGGCGAGCTCTACTCATAACAACCAGTAGGAGGGTGCAGGGGGCGAACGATATTTAACCCATGCACAATGTATGACCTGTAATCACTCTATACTGTACACCCCTGAACTTTCCATAAACTTAAGGTGAAAAGTTCGTTCGGGGTAGTGTTGTGTCAGCATTTTGGAGGGGTATAAGTAAGAGAGTTCTACCTTTGTTCGGGAGTGCGATCGTGCGATCCACTCAGGCTTTGCGCTATGTAGTCATTAAAGGAATTTTTGCACGGAACTCTGCCGGACTTTTGCGCCTTCTTTTTGGGACAAGTTTTTGACTTCAGCACTTATAATGGTGTATTTTTGTTACGTTGTGGGCAAGATGTTTGGACTTAATTTCTGGCCCGAGTCTGAATATCTGCCACGACAATACAAACCCTTGTACCAAAAAACCTTGTGCGTCAGGCATTCTTGAGATATCACACTCAAGGTGGGTTTGGCCTTGACATTTGACTTAATCATTCCATACAATCCATACAAATGTTCACACCAAATTTGAAGCATGTGCGTCAAGCCGTTCTGAAGTTGTGACACAAGCATGAAAGCTGGCCTTTGGAAAATGTAATTCAGAGTATGCAATGCAAGACTACTGTACCTGCAAAACGGGGCTTTCAGTTGGTGTTGATGACTGTTCATTCTGCAGCCAGCTAACAATTACTTTGTCAACGTTAAAATAATTGAATCAACGTCGCACTGCCACATTTATTCTATATCACTTTTGCACCCTTCATTAATATTAAAGCAACGTTGAAATTCTAACTACAGATCAATGGGATTTCAATGGTATTTCCACTAAAATGAATATTGAAACAATGTTGAAATTACAACCAAACTAAAGATCAACGTGATTTCAGTGGTATTTCAATTGATATTAAACCTCAGTAAACCACTATTAGCCTAATCTGGCAAAATATTGGGAAATTCATATCCTGCTTTATCTACAGCCAGGATAAATTTGTTTAGGCTACACAAGCTTGCATAAATAACCATTGACAACTTGTTATCAGTTAAGCAAGTGCATTTATTCACTCTTCATCTAGAAATTCGTGTGTACTGTGTTTTCCTGCCATCCATAGCAGTTGCAGTCAGCCTGATACTTCAGTGGCAGAGTGAAGCGGCACCTAACAGAAATAGAAGGAGGGGGGGGGGGGGGGGGGACAGCTGTTAGATAAATATGTTCAACTGAGCAACAAACTAACAGCTAAGCCTACAATCAAGTTATTTTACGCCAGTGGTTCTCAAACTTTTTCTTTCATTCCCCACTTAGATCAAGGGGGCATTTTTAAACCCCACCTGTCCCTCATCGCTCTAAATCAGACGTTTCAGCGATTTCACTCAAATTCTCAAAGGCATAATACTGTCGCTATCGAGGCGCCTGTCCCATACCTGAATGCAGTAATCTTAGATCTGCTAGGTGAGGTAGGTGCTTGTCTTAGCCTTGTAACTGGAGATTTAACTCATTGAGCCACTCATATACAAACGTAGTTCAAAACGAAGGCCAAGTTTCAGCCAGTGATTGTTTGCCATTTCCCTTGTCAGCTGGCAATTTGAGTGCTTAGCTAGCTGCTACCGCCTCCACTGCACACAACCGCGAACCTAGAAACATGAACTTACTATGTTGCTAAGCTACAAGTTTGAAGCTAACGCCAGCTTGCTTACTTGATTAGCCGAGTCGTTTTAAACAGACTTCACACACTCCATTCAAATACAAAACACAAATATTTAACTTACATTGGGTGTGGTAGGAAAACGTCCGTTTCGTCGTTGTTTGTTGGACGAACCAGACAACAAGAACGTAAACTTTCTTCAAGAGGATGCTTGACAGCAGCAGTGCCTGTAGAATCGGTAGGAATCAGAGGCAAGGAGAACGCTACTGCGCATGCGCACAAGTTAATTGGGATGTGTAGTTTTAGGGAGCCCCAGATTGTATGCATTAGAAGCTGAGACCGTTGAATTCACAGGTGACACCTGTGCCAGTGTTCTAATTAGCCCGGGAAATTCTCTGGGAGCTTAACAAGCGCAGCTGGCTTTAGGCATGGCTTTAGGCCATTATGACATCACAGCCATACAAGTCTATGGGGGAAAAATTAGCTTTTTGTCATTTTTAATCCCCTATTTCTCAAAAAGTATAAACTTTTTTAAAAATCTGAAAAAATAACTCTCTTGCCCCACTCCAGACCTACAAAACGGTTATTTCAACATGTCTGTACGTTAAGCGGTTAGAGTCGCATTAATTCTTGAAAAGGTAAAAAGAAAAGGTTATAAGAAGAAGAAGAAGAAGCAGCCAGGAGATTTCAAGATAGTGGATTCCATCCACTATAATTACATTCACACCAAGAACGATAATTCGATGGGTTCTTCTGATTGGCTATTAGCTTTTTATTGTTCTCAAAATCGCTCAGAAAGTGATCCCCAATGATATCGTTCTTCATGTCGTTATCGTTATAGTTTATGTGTGAACGTCGTCATTCATAATAATGAGAACGATATTTGTTTATAGTTATTGTTATCGTTCTTGGTGTAATTGTAGAGAGAATGCATACAGCCAAAATGTGAAAGTTTGTGAACCCCTTGGAATTATTTGGTTTTCTGCATAAATTGGTCACAAAATGTGATCTGATCTTCATTTAGTGTCACAGAAATAAATTGTGAGAATTATTTCAGATTTTCATGGTCAGTTTAAATAAAGGCTATTATCATAGCACACACACGGTTTGAAGTATGATAAATGAATTGAAGATATATTGCTTTTGCAATAAATGAGCAACTTTGCTTAATTTAATGTAGGGCTGAAAGCGTGGCAACATTGGCACCACCGTCTCTTCTACCCCAGAGGGTTTCCCCCTAAAGACCGTTAGGGATGTGGAAGTCATGGAAGGAAAACTGGCAAATCCAAACTTCATGTCCAAACTGGTATGTATGTTAAGTCTAGGGTGATGCAACTCAATTTTATTGGGCAGTGAATTTGATCTGAAACTTCCTCAGTGTGCTCACACCCATGCTTCTGGATGTTCATGTTGGGTGGTTTACTCCAGTGAGCAATATAGATAACTTTGCTTTGTATTGTCTTTGTTCCCCCTCAGGTTGCAGCTGTGACTGACATAGGGGGGACAACTGTTGACGAGGCCACAAGAAGGATGATGACCTTCCTCCTAGACCATGGCCTATCCAGGCAGTACAACTTTGTGGGCCAAAACGGGAAGAGAGTTCAAGGCCTTACAACTGTATGAGGTAGGTGTGCATGTGGATAATGTTTTAAGTTATACTGATAGGGCTGGGAAGGTAACCACATTACTGCAATACCGTGGGGTAGTGACGCCTGCAAAATAAAAAAAGGAAAAAGAAAAAATGTGAAACGTTTGGGGGATTCGACTTCATGTAGCCTTCTGCAGAGGTCTTAAGCTGACCGCATAACGTGATTATTTCTGAACTTCTGATACGTTTTCAACCCAGTTGAAAACGTATCAGAATCTCAGAATTAAACTTAACAGCGACATATAGGCTAGCCTAGGACCTACCTTTGTTACAACCTGACGCAGCCATTAAAATGTGCGGTACCCTACTTTTGTAACAGTTGTAAACACCATGAATGTAACAGTTCTAAAATCGCGATAGCCTTGTTGATAAACTGCTTTCATGTCTGAAGTATTTGGTCTAGTGATCTTTGAAGTTCCTGCGGCTGTCTAAAGCTTAACTGGCTGTTTTTATTTATTTATAGGGTGTCCCAGCCCTATGTACTGATACTAGAAAGATGTCACAATACCCTAATGTTATAAACAGGTCCATTTTTGTTGTCCTGGCTGGGCAGTGTGTTTGCACGTCTCAGTTGCCTAACTTGTGTGTTCAAGAGTATGTGTGTAGTTCTTATAATCTTCATTTATATAGCGCTTTTCTTAACATAGTTGCAGTCCAGGCTGAGAGTTGTGTTAGACAATACAGTATGAAGTAAGTGACCGTTATATTTGTTTCTTGCAGGAAGTTTAAAGAAAAACGGCATGACCAGCCAAATCACCCGTAAAGATGCCTAAATAAATGATACATAAATAAAAAGGTATTTAATTATATTACTAGTCTCTTTGTTATTATAGCTTTTTTAACACTTGTAAGGTGTTTGGGTCTGTGGGACCCACTTTCAATGTTTGCTAAAAAGAAAATTATGCTATTTATTATTTCTTCTCACTCAAACTCATTGGCTTTCTGCATCTGCTATCCCCACACAAAGTTACAAAACTTACATTAAAGCACTTTCACCTGTTCTGATTAAGTTCTAAGAAATAAGCACCAATAATGATAAAAGAAAACTTGTTTCTATTTATCTTTTTATAATTGAATTTACTTGTTTTCTCACAAAATGATGATCCTAAATGTGATGACTTAAATAGCAAATAACCATAAATGAAGTCTATCATTGGTAACTGAGCTAAAGCAAACATCTGTCAAGTATTTTTACATACATTGTTATGCCTGTGTTGAAAAAGCCTTATAATGTGGTGGGTTCAACAGACCTGGATTGGCTGTGTAACAAACATATGAACACAAAATGAATTTTACCCAGAATAGCAGGAACCCATAATCAGCCCAGAAACCTAGGTTGGCCATGTGGATTTTTAGCTATAGGACCCATGTGAAGCCCACCTTCAGCCCATCTGGGCTAGCCCACATGGGGCCACCATGGAACCCCCGGACAAAATTAACTGGGACCCAGCTGGGCAGCCCACATGGGGCCCACTCACCAGCCCATGTCCAACCCATATGGGCCCCACATGGGTGTGTTGACTGGGGATAGATAGATAGATACGTAGCATACAGACATCACACACACCTTCACTAACAGCAGAAAAAAAGTAATTAAATGTATATAATATAAAAAACACATCTAAGCAATAACGACAGTAGAAGATAAAGAATATACTAAATATACTAAAATACAAATTATAACACTTAGGGCCCTATCATGACATTCTAAAGTGCATCGTCACTCGTCAAAAGTCAAATTAGGGTGTCCAGTTCACATTGGGAGGGGTTTCGTTCTCAAAAGTGGAGCGCATGGCGTAACAAGGTGTTCCTAGGTTTTTTAATCAGTGTCACAAGGAGCTCTTTCGGTACAAGGCACCAATGCACCACACCACACACAAACACCTGACTCCACCATTACACACCATGCATGTTGAGCTACTGCTAATTACCAGCCAAGCTAACTTTGTGGGTGCACACACAAGTTGTTTGTAGTAGCAGTTTTTTTTTATAATAAAAGTACCTCATAGTTAAATAATCACACAGGTTTCAATATTGTCTTCAATAACTTATCTGAGCGTGGTGAGTGGGAGCCATGCTTGTTTGTTTGTCCTCTCTCTACTAGGGATGTGACGCTCGAAGCTGACGTTTCGAAACGGTGTCGAGCTTCCGAAACGCCAGTGTTTCGAAGTGTGGTTCAAAACGCCCATGTCACGTGACCATGGCTTAGTGAGGCTTCGTGGTGTTTCAATTTGGTTTGGACAGGTGTACAGCCTTACCGCGCGAGCCAATTACCCGAGTAAACACCTGTTTGATCTAAATTACAAAGTCCCAGAATGCTTAAAAGTCATTCAAACACATCCTATCTTTGTGGTTTTTTTGTGAGGAGAGAGATTTTGAGAGATATAGCGACATAGAGACATATAGAGATATAGCGATTTATAGTGCATTCTTGTAATTGATAGGTTAGTGATATTGATTAATTGACAGGCTAGAGACAGACAGTGAGCGATAGTTTAGATAGATTCGGTCTAGTGACGTTAATATTTAGATAGTAGCAGATTAGTGCGAGGTAATTTTTTCCAAGGCTGGGGAGGTTTATTCAAAAACAAGAAACAGATTAAATGCCAAGACGGCAGAACAACTGTTATTTCTAAATAAAAAGTTATGTTGACATACAAAAAATATTTTTCCCATGTTGTACCTGTTTAGTCTAACCTGCTTCACATGTATCCTTTATTTCCCTACAACATGTTCCCAAAAAAAACCCTGGGCCATAAGCATAGCCTACATTTTAAAACCATTGTAGCATTTTCTTCTCCAGCATATTCCAAAGGATAATGTACTATGAAACTGAAATAACAAAACATCTAACTGGCAGATATAAACATGTTCAAGTTACTGAAGGCATATACTAGTCTGAAATTTCTTAGCACCAGCAGGGTATCGAACACCGGCCGCTCCGGCCGAATGCAAGTGTGTTAACCACTCAACCACGTAGCTGTGGACAAAATCTTGCGTTCCATGTTGGCTATTTATATTCTTCGTCTGAAGCAGTTGTGCTTCACGGTCAAAATGTGATGGTGACATCTAGTAGCTAGTTTGCTAACATGGAGTTACGGGTGTCGGATTGTTTCGAAACCTCGACACATTCCGGCGCAATTCGTTGTTTCACAAAGCCTCGTTCTGCCCATCCCTACTCTCTACTGCAGCACTTCCGGGTGACCAAAGGACCCGAGCTGTGGAAGCCAGCTGGCTTTGTAGTGCCAGCCTCGTTATGATCTGTGATTTCATCCAATTGTTGTTAATTAAGTGTAAATTAAGAGTTGTGAAGAAATCAAGGTTTTGTCATGTGAATGGATGTGTTGTATGTAAAATGTGTAACCTTTTGGCTATTTTGAAATCTTCCCATTGTTTTGTAAATGGGAGATTAGTGGAGTGTTGTATGTGTACAGCTGTTTGGGGTTAATTGTAGGGGAGGGGCTTGTGGTATTTAAGACCTCAGGAAGAGGTAGCTGTCTCTGCCCATTTTCATTGCAGTCTGGTTTGTGGTGCTGGGCTGTGCAGTTGTGCTCTTCAGACTGGCAAGTTTTTCTTTTCTTCTTTAGATACATTTTGTTTTTCTTTTCTTAGTTCATAGGCCTACAATATTTTGTACATTTTGGAAACTTCAACTTTGTTTCTTAGTTTTTTGGTCACTTGCTCACTTTTGGAGAACCTTGGACTGTAAATAAAACCCTTTCCTAGCACCGGAGTTGCAAATCTTGGCTGAGTCATCATTTCGTCACAGAACCCATGTGACAATCAGTCATATGGGTGTGTTTGGGGCGTAACATCATTTTAAATCAATGAGAATGACATCTGTCATTCCCTTTAACGGCGCAACGGGCGATATGTCAAATAAATGCATCGGTATTTTGGCATTCAACGGCGCATTTGAAGGAGGCTGCTTGCAAGACCGTATGGAATAGTCATTCTTAAACCATGCTTTACTAAAATCTAGCATAGCCTTCACGCATTTGCACTCGTCTATTATTTGAACTCATTGGCAAAGTGAAACTAACTTCACCAAGGAGTCAGTCAACGACAAGACAGTTATATGCAGTTACTTTCACTATTGACTGACAATGGGTTACCATCGAAAACATAGGCTGGAAAAAGCAACACTTACCCTAATGTTGCTCAAATGACTGAATAAAACAACATTTATCTTGCAGAGGAGTTGCTTATATCTCGTGACAGTGCGTCTTGCTCCATACGTGTCTCTCGCCTCTCCCCTAATCACTTTTAACAGTCATTACCAATTTGCAAATGATGGTGAATAACTACTCATTATGAGATGTACAGTATTTCGTAATATCTTTATTCTAATTATGTTTCCCATTGTAATCGTGCAATTTGTAATGGTTTGCATGGACATGCGCTGGTGTGCGTTCATGAATGATAGAAGGATGGTGCGTGCACCTGCCAATATGACTGTTGACATGCGCTCTTAAAATAGCATATGAACAACTCGCCATTGACTTCTGACCAGGTTTAGGTGGTGTATGATAGCGATTTTTAGACAACGCGCTAGGTCCCTCCCTAGGTTGTTAATTGCCACACCCCTGGGCGCAATGCTTAAAAAATAAACGTGCAAAATACCGAATGTAACTTTCCGCGGGTGAATAACGAGTATTACGCCATGCGCTGGTGGCCCAAAATACAGCCCCTAATCTAAATCAATTCTAAAAACAGTATCCATATAGTGGGTGATTAATCAAGAGGCAGGGGCGCAGCTACCCATTTTTGAGTGGTATGCAACAACAATATTGGCGCCCCCCCCCCCCCCCCCCCAAAAAAAAACACAAACAACTAAAGCAAAACAAAAAATTAATTTACACTATTGCTGTGCATTAGTGTCTATTGAATATGTTTTTAAAGAAATGCTGCCAATTTGATGTTTAACTTGATGTTATACTTGATAAGTATTGATAAATGGTGCATTGCCACTTTAAGAGAGTCTAAACGGTTCTCATAACGTCCTTTTGCCAGCTATTGCTCACAATGGATAAGGCTGATAGGCACTCTAGCCTTGTTTGTTTGCACCACATTGACAACACAATATTAAGTTATTACAAGGAGCCTTCATTGTTAGGATATGGAAACATGTAATGAGTTGCTGCTAGCATGACATTTCTGTTTGCAGTTGGCCATTAAAAGTGCAGTATGAGCATGGTAGCCACCTAGCTATCTGAATGGAATAGGCTATGTTTCAATCGGCATTATGCAACAAACGCTAGTTAGTCTGTTAACATTCATATTTGCAAGCCTCCAAGTACAGACGTCATCACTTTAAATCCTACCTGTTGCCTTTCACCATCCACTTATTTAACTGCTGTTGTATCCCTTGACATGCCATCTCATTTTCCCTCTTTCTTTTTCTATTTTAAGTCATCAACAGCTTTTTTTTGCTGTATCCATCTTTTTCCATAGACGGCAACTCACTACTCGTAGGCCTATCTGCTCGCCCAGCGCTCATGGCGCCCCCACTCCCTCTTCTGTGTCAAAATTCTATGATGGAATCTTATGAGATAGGGCGCCTACTCTAGCCTGTTAGTCCTCTAAAATGTTATAGAACATTGAGAAAATGTTGAAATGATTTAGAAACGGACAGCAGTAGCTACATATAGAAAATACCAAATATATAATTTTTTTTTACCATCGCTTTGGCGCCCCCATGGAGCTGCGCCCCTATGCGCCGCATATAGCGCATACACACTTTTTGCGCCACTGTCAAGAGGCGCTCGCAATGACTGAGGCAGGGACTGAGCCTGTGATTCTCTGTGCATAGTAAGGTACGGTAAGGTGCTCTGTGTGAGTGTCATGGTGATGGTGCAAATGAGTAAGTCCAACAGTGCAACAGTGCAAGAATGAAGTCTAGAGACCAGCATAAAATAAATATGGACATATCAGGGAGTAGGCAAGGTAATCTAAAAAAAAACTATAGAAAAAACTATATCTATATATATATATACTGTATATATAATATAACTATATTAAGAAAAAGTATAAGTGTGGCCACAATTCGGCTGTGGCATGGAGGGAGGGGTTATGCATATGTGCTAATATAGCACGCAAACATTGAGGCAGTAAGACAGTGGTAAAAAGTGGCTAGTGGACAGACAGTATCCAAACATATTTACTACAATTACTTATAAACTTAATAAATAGTCCTACAGGTGCCTCTCATGGAATATAATAAGTATTTTTTTCCCATAATTTATTTCAAAAAGTGTGAACTTTCTTGTAATCTAGACTCAATACATATAAAAAATAATATTTCAAGCCTCTTTTTGTTTTAATCTTGATTATTCTAATCTTGTTGATTACGGTTTATAACCTAGCTAATGAAAATGAAAAAAAACCTGAATCTCAAAATAATCATTTATAATACAGAAATGTCAACCTGATGAGCTAAAGGTGAAAACACTGGCAATGGTTTCCTGAGCCTTTAATCTCAGGGCAGGGCAATGTACTTACGATACTCTTTTTCTTTTTTAAATGCACCCGTACAATCGAAATTCTGATTAGTTAATGCCTATTTTCGAAGCTGGCATTAGTTTGTTCATCCAGTGTACCTCAGCTCAACAAGATAATGTACCCTAACCAATGCTTATTGTATTGAGCTGTAACCTGCTGCCTTATGGGTTAAGAAAAATGTGTTTGTCGTCTTCCACTCATGTCTTGTTCACACCTCATTTACATCTCATCACACCACTACAGGAGTTTTTCGGGTCTGCACTGAAGTACCTACCCCTAGGTAAGTACTTGTTTCAGCCCCGTTGCAGGGCCATTCTGGTAATGGAGCGCAAACAGACAAGACCCTGTAAAACTAGTTCCTCTGGAAACCCAACCAAAGGCCATCTGTTTCCCAGGTCTGCCTCTTTCCCTCCAGTATAGTTTGCTCAAGGCTAAAGTACAGAGAAAGGGTACTCATTTTGACAGTAGCCTAAATCTGTATCAAAATTGCACAAAGCTATGATCACAAAAGTATACTTCTGTGTCTAATGAGGTGTCATATTGTGCACTGTTATACAGTCAGACTTGATAAAGTATATTATGAAATGGGTTTTGAATGCGTACTGAAATTGCACCTCAGCTCAAATATTTTTTTGTAAATAAAATAGAGGCTGTGAAGAAGAAAGTAAAATGCTTGTTGATCATTGAAAGTGATGATTTATCAACATTTAATATGGCTTGCTTTAACAGTACAAGTGTCAATTTCTAGGCTCTGAGAACTTGTGCTTGGTAGTAACCACAAGATGCACTAGAATTTGTTCCTCTTTGTGGTCTTTAAGGCTGTTTCAAGGCACCCACCATTTTATTTTCTTGTACATCACGTGTTTTAGAGTAAAATGGTGAACAGTTTTGAGGAGCCCCGGGAAATATGACCAGTAGGTCAGTGCAAAATGGGAGCAAATGTGACCAGCAAATGTGTAGCCAAACACAAATATTTGCTTAGACAGTTGTTACGGCTTACAGTTGTAACTGTAATTCATTACAGTTTTTTTTTTACAACTGCGTACACACATTGTCAAAGCTTTGTGTCTTTTTCAAAACTCTACGTACACACAATTCCAACTGTTGCTCACAAATGCAACATGCCGCATCCCCAAGCAGCAAAACACGTTATTTGAACCAAAACCAATGTCTGATTTTACTTGTAAAGGTGTGAAAAAAATAATAAATTGTGCTATTTCTACCAATTATTGTAAGATAGGCAGAAAGAACCATAGCTCAATATCTTTCAATAACTGAACAGTCTTGAAACAAATCTGATTGTGAGGGGGGGAAACAGGTTTGCATTAAAAAGAGTAGTGCAAATTGGCCTTATTTGGCTCCAAATGTAATGTCAGTATATTAAACTAATTCCTCACAAGGACTTCCGGAAGACTGAGGATTTCATCGATCTGATACACATTTTGTACACATCTTCTCTGTGCTTATCAAGTCACAGGCATCACTGTACATGTGGCCAGATTCTGCCTATACTTCAGAATCTGGACAACCATATCAGAAATTCTGACACTTTGAATCTCCTTTAATTCTGACTCAGTAGGCGGAAATTAACGATTGGAGGAAGCAGCAATGAGAAAAGTAAGTAATCATCAAAATGTTGTTGTTTTTGTTGTAATCTTCTGATGTAATCTCCCTCTCAACTGTCATTGGGGGTGATAAGGTGCCAGTGCTTAGGATGGGGAAGAGGATGTAGAGGAGGAGGAACACGTATGTTATACCTTATTGCTATGTGTTTTCACACAATAGCAATACGCCTAACAAAAATATGGTACATTTTACACTTCAGCCTCCCATGTCCAAGTAACCCAGACTGTCTACCCTACTAGAATAGCTTTTTGCACAAGAAGACCAGTATGTGAGCATATGTAATCTGTGATCATGTGCAATCACTGAACAAAACTACCAAAGTCTGCCTTGCACCCATGTGTATTTTACTGTATGATTTCCAGTTTTTCTTTCTTAGTTTTATTAATTTTAACTGTGTTTTATTCTAGGTTGCCTTTTTAACAACTCGGACAACAGATGAAAATTACCCCATAAGGTTAACTCTGGTATATTTACAGTACCCTGCGTGTTGGTTAACAAGCACGGTCCCCATTAAATAAATAAATAAATAAATAAATAAATAAAACACCCGACATATTGATTGTTTTTTATTACAGGCGCAGGAGTTGACAAATTGCCAAAATAACCAAATAAGTGTGTCAATGAAAAACTAGGAGTGACTGACCAAGAAAGACCTGGTAAAGTGAAATGGGCATGTTGAGAACGCAATGTCAAAAACAAGTGTAGTTATATTTTTTATCAGGCTATGTTTTTTTTATTGTAAAACAACATAATGCAAGGATGGTGGTGTTCAGTGTGGGTATGCCAACCATATTACACCATTTTAAAATGGGAAACACACAATCAGTCGGTCTATAGACCTACTTGTAATCTACATGCAGTACACAATTGGGTATCAATTCCAGAATATCAACCTATATGCAGCCTGTGTGATGTAAACTGCTGTGCTGATGCTATGTGGGCTATTGGAGGTGAAGATGCTCACATAAAGGACACATTATGACAACAGTCATAAACATCAATAATGTGTCATTAATGTGCATGGCATGTGTCATGTCATTCTTATGACGGTTACATGTCACCCTTATGTAGACCCCTTCAAATAAAGTGTTACCGAAATAGCAAACAGCAGCTAATAAAATAATAAGAAATATCGGTAAAACAACATAACAACCAATCATGATGCTGTAGAAGGAGAGGCACAAATCACATTTTGTTGCTTGTGCTAGTGATTGATTCTTGCTAGCATGATCTCCAGTCACCAGCCATTGCGTTGTACAACAGATTTCTGTTTGGACCAGTGTAGGGCTGACCTACTGCATGTGGTCAACACAGCACAGGATACCTCAAATAGCCTCAAACAGTGATGTACATTTATTATAAAATATCCATAATATTACAAACCATAGATGCCATGCGAGCCATATGGGCAATACATGTATATACATCAATCAAAACATGAATTAACAGCCAATCGATCAACCAAGATGACAAGCACTTGTAGAAGTTTGTATCGGGAAAAAAATAGGGGGGGGGGGCAGCCTATAGCCATGCACTTATACCTTTTAGGCTTTGTAATTAAGTCTCAACAGTGTTTAACTTCTAGAAGCTGATCGCCATGGTTTACATGGTTTCTAGCAAATCGAATTTGTGTTCTTGCAATGGAATTTTTTATGAATTTCAAATGTTTCTGCTCAGGATTTCTTATTTAAAAAAGCACATTCTTTGCCAACATTCATGGTTTCATTTCCAGACGCTCAGAAGACTCCTCTCCTCTATTACTCTGCCGCTTTCCTCTTGAGTCATCAGTCTGTATCTCCCTCAGGCAGCACTTTTGAATACCGTACACTACAAGTCCCCCACAGATGACCACGAGAAGAACCCAGCCTATGAGCTGACAAACACAGAGAAATTAACAGTTATTAGCCAGCAAACTTTTAGGTTATTTAATATAATTTCATCTGAGAGGACAACCATCCCCCACCCCCACCCCCCACAGACACAGACATACACACACTCAAACACACACACACACACACACACACACACACACACACACATCCTCACCTGAGAATAAGCATAAAGCTGTTGTGCCTCACGCATCCATGATTCATAGCCCATGCCATATAATCCTGCATAATTCGCAAGCAGAATGGGATGACACCATTTCCGTGGTTCCGCATCAGAAATGTCCTCATAAGTGCCATTCCACTGTCGCGTGTACAAACTATCTGCTTTTGCACACGCAAAGTACCTGCCGTCAAGAAAGAGCAACTCCAGCCACACGATTACTGAGACAAAACAGGAAATGGTCTTGCAGCATTTCCAACTGCATTGACATTTGGATCTTTGACTAATCAGCATCAGCGTGAAAGCAAAGATGGCAGGAATGACGAAGAGAGCTGAACAACACAATGCATTCCATTTGGGATCGCAAGGACACTTAAACGCCAACTCCACCAGCTTTTCAAGTCCCGTAAGTATGAAGCCAATGATCACATTTGAAGCAAGAAAGTTTTTGCAAAACACATCCTTCAATTTTGACAAAAATGCTTGATTGCCTTCCATATTTGATTGATATCAGCCAATCAGCCTCTCTGCAGTGGAAAATGTTCTGTTACATGTCAGAGACTTTGTTTCTCTTGCTATGTCCCCTCCTCTCTCTCTCTCACACACACACACACATTCACATCGGCCCTCCCTCAGATGATTTTGAGTGCCACTGGTGCACAAACACTCAATATGTAGCAGAAATCATCATCTATTTCTTTTGCATGTTATTTGGGGCAGCAACTTGGTAGGCCTATGCTTTCCACTTCATGTGACTGATACATTGTATTTCCTCGAGCGCTGCTGTTGTAGCACTGCGCCGGGATTAGTGTGTGCTTCACCTCACTGTGTGTTCACTGTGTGCTGAGTGTGTTTCACTAATTCACGGATTGGGATAAATGCAGAGACCAAATTTCCCTCACGGGATCAAAAGAGTAAATATACTTACTTATACGTGCAGCGGAGGGATCTTGACCGGCGTTCTACATTATCCCGCTTATTACACGGCTACTTGCCAAAACGAAATACCGTAAAACTCCAAATAATAGCCCGGGCTTTTATTTTCCCAAATCGCCAAACTGCACCGGCTAGTATTAGAGACAGGCGTCTATATGAGGCAGGCCTTTAATTCCCTTTACACAAAACTTTTCCTCTGCAAAGATGGAAAATATTATCGAATTAATTATTTCAAACACACTGAATGTCTACCTATATGACTAGGCCAGTGTTTCTCAAACTTTTTTTCTGGGGACCCACTTTTTAAAAATGACAGACTATCGCGACCCAACTGATGACAATTAGGCCTACGGATCATCATTCATTTAGTGTTGAGATGTTGTTCATTGAGTGAGATACAGTAAGATCCAAATAGCATAGCCAGAACAGATTAAACACATTTTAATTAAACGTAATCTAGAAAGAGATCGTATCACACTGAAAGCTCATATTTTGTCACTAGCAAATAGCCTATATCGGTCCTTTGTCAAATACAGTTGCATTATCAGCTCTGACCAAAACCGTTCAGGAATTATTTATGCAACGTGCTTAATGTTTCATTCTCCCTCCTTTTCGGCACGAATGAAACAGCATGAGAGAGCATGAACCATATTGTTTCTCCCATTTTGCCAAATTTGACAACAGTCTACATTCAAATCATATACTTCCAGGCGCGTAGGAACATATTTTTGACCAGGGGTGCTGAATAATAAAAATGATATAAAAGCTTGACTTTCAAAAAATATATTGCAAATCATATCTCAGAATATTCTAAACAATTCACAGTATAGAGGAAGAGATTAAACTGTTCCTGGTCATGATTATTTTTTAGATCTATAAGTCATAAGTCATGGGGTTCATTTTGAGATCCTTGGACATCTCCTCTCCATATGGACCTTTTTTCACAGCAGCCATTTTGGCATGATATATATGGCAGGCCCAGGCCCTAGGTTACTAATGACAAGGTTCTGATTCTGCTAAACCTGAACAGGGATTCAACTGTCATTGCAGAGGATCTCTGCTTCGGAGCTACGGTCGACCAATCACAGGCTCAGCCTGCAAATTTAAACTGTAGTCCTTTATTTCGGTCATATGGGTACTGGACCAATTCTGAGTACTGGGGAGTGAGACAATTTTTCACAAGGAGGAGTCAAGAATGTTTCATTGTAGCAATAAGCAAAATTAACTAACAAAATGGAATTTGCACGACAACTTTCTTACCGTGATTCGGCTTTTAAATTGAACAGATTTTTTCTGTTAATATAAACGGCAAAACCTCACTAAACCACTAGTTCATGTCATGATGCTGCACTCTGGTGGTGGTTTTGAAATAATGACAACTGTATAGTGTATGGTCCAATATAATGAAGGGGGAACCTCACTAACCACCACCAATGTGTAGCACCCACCTACGCCAGAACACTGATCACACACCAGCTTGAGGTGGAGAGTGAGGGAATGAATGAATGAGTCAATTACACTGCGTAAAGACACTCAAACTCCAGTTCCACCATATTTTGGCAAAGGCTACATGTGAAGAAGAAAGACTTTTGCTAAGTTCATTCTTCAGTATTGAGAAAACCATCTTTTCCACATACTTGATTGGTACTAGATGATAAAAGTATTGCTCAATTCCAGTCCATCGGATAGTTTTCTTTTCTATGGCCACTGCCTAACTCCACCATTCATTAATCATTGACATTCATACCTTAAATTATAATGCATATTATTGTACATATCCATGTGATATTTCCATGTGTATTCAATTGTGGCTTTTAAATATATTCTATGCTAAAATTCAGCTAATCAGCATGGAACTTCTCTGCTCTGGAGTGTCCTTTCATCTCCCTTATAGGCAGCCTACAGCACACTCCTACTCATCACAAGAGGAGCAATTTTAAGCCTGCCCAAGAGCGGCCTATTTTGTATTTTGTGGTGGTGGATATTCAATAGATTTTTCTTTTATTTATTACTCCTCAAGAGAAACATTACAGTCATATGAGTGTATCACATTAGACTACAGGAGGATTAAAGATGAACTGAACTGATAGAATCAACATTGATAATGTGTTGATTATGACAATTAAAAATAAATGACACTAAAAAATGTAATTAAAAAAATCAATACGTAGCCTTTTTTAAGCAACACCAAAATTGCGTTTGTTAGTATTAGAGCGCTGCCAGTTTCAATGACGTCACTGGCATGGTAGGACCTGAGAAGTTCTATAGGCAACAGCTGCAGCATATTATGTATACATGAAAATTAGTCATTTTAATGGCATGGGTTACACATTTGAGCCTGTGAGGGACAGGCCTGTAGTGTCTTGACTACCACTAGATGGGGGACGATCGGTTTCAGGCTCCAGCTCAACCTTCAGTAGGATCATTTGGGTGAAAATGACTGTGTGGGCGCTGCCGGAGCACTGGAATCTATCTGTTGCAAAGCAGTGGCGAAACGTAGGGAAAATGTTCGAGGAAGCCAAAGTAACGGGAAAAATATGTTTATTTATGTATGTGTTTATTTCGGGGGGTATACATTTTGTGCAATGTACAACATAGATACATTTTGTGCGGCACAACATAGGCTACTGTAGACCTAGCCTACAGGTCATGTAGAAAACTGGACGAGGGGCGCTTGAGACAGCAACACGCACGCTGTCTCTCTGTCTCCCTCCATCCCTCACACACACACATTGCCTACTGTACATCCTCCACACAACTGCATACTCACTCACCACCACTACATTAGGCCTATGCAAAGCTACGGTGCATGTACAAATAAACTATATAACACGCATTGTCACGGCAATGTAGGCTAACGCAGTCTGGACTACTGGCACTCGTAACAGCAACTCACACGGGCTCTCTCTCTCCCTCCCTTGAAACTGTTAAAAACTTCGTCACCCCAAGTTGACCCCAGATACATGGAGGATACACGAGTTTGCCGTTTATTTTAGGCTAACATTAGTGGAGAGTTTGCAGATTTTTACCTTGTGGACGTTGATATTGCACGAGTCTCTTGGATAGCAGTACTGCGAGTTAGCATGCTAAACTCCCTCGCATCAACAATCTGCCCTGAGACGGTGAACAACTGGCTTCAGGGTGAGTAGAAAGGGACATTGGATTCTGTTTACAGACCCGCTGTGGTTTAGTTACCAGCTAGTAAATGCATTATTATCGATCTGTGATATCGTCGGAGTCATGGTTTATACTCTCTATGGTCGGAGTGCTAACTTGTGGAGTTTGACATAAGAGTGTTTCCAAGGTGTTTAGCTGCTAGCCCTTTCCTAGGTTGGATCGTATGGTAGCCTATCTAACACTGGACCTCATCTGAGGCTACTTCGAGATATTATTCCAAAGGGGACAGATAGGCTACTGCACTTAAAACTTTAAAAGATTGAACGAACCTTCCCGGACTTTGTAATTGCGACCAGTGACTGCATTGGGTGAACGAAGCCGAAGTTGAAACTTACAGTAGGCTCCATGGCACATAGACTGTGGGCTCGCCCTTCTATGAATTGAAAAAGACTACAAGCTGCCCCACCGAGTTTGCGATAAAGTAAGCAAGAAAAGGGTTTTTTAAGTCAGGATATGGCGAGTCAATGGCATTTATTCGTCCAAAGTTACAGACCAGTTTCCATAGTGCACATCTTATCAATAGTTTGAATGTCGTGTGTGTTTCTGCTCATTGACAAAATAGCGGTATTCATGCCCAATTAATTTCCCCTGTTAAAGTGTTCGCCTTTGTTTCACTAGTTTGGTTTCATTTTGTATGAGATTTTGTGATGTAGGCTAGCCTATGATAAACAGCTTATGGCCAATATGTAACTCAGCTAGGCCTAATGTTAGTTTCTTTAGCCATGTCAGCTAGCCTCAGACTCATTATCTGCTATGGCTGCTAGTGCTAGTGCAGAGTAGCTTACCATGCCAGTGACGTAGCCGATTGTTGAAATCCAACATGGTGGCGCCCATGTAACAACAACAACACTTTCAACGTACAATTTTATCCCTTTTAATAAATTCAGCCATTTTAATCATTGTACCAATGAGAAGAAATAAAATACATCTGTTATATCACCTTTACTTCAAAATCCAGTTCAGTTCATCTTTAAGGCACATCATGGCACCTTGTGTGGTTCTGCTTCAGACCCACTGAGTTCTGTCCCTGGCATTATCAAATACTGCATTACTGCAACAACAAGGAACTTTCCAGAGCGTTCAAAGTGTTTAGGACACCTGTGTCACTCTGGGTATAGGGTAAAGCAACATAATGCATGACTGGTACTCGCCCCTTTTAATGTGGGTAAGAAAACCATATATTTAGAGATGCACCGATAGATCGGCTGGTGACCGGAATCGGCCGATTTTCACGTGATCGGCCATGACCGGCGACCGGCCGGTCAGTCTGAGACATGCCGATTTTATTCCGGTCAAATGCACTCGTGCGCCGCAATTGTAACAACACCCAGCTGAGTTTGCAAAGTTTGAAGAAGCTAGCAACCAACACTCAGGGCTGTAGGGCTACAAAGAAAGCGCTAATAGGCTACTGAGTTTTTCTATGCAGCAAACGCTGTGCTTTGCCATTGGCCTACTGCGTGGAATTTACTAAGCTGTCACTTCATTAGGCTACGTAAACATCGCTCATCACCGCCCGTCACTGCCGCTAATTGCGTGCCCGCAGCTGAACCACAAGCGCTGCTGAAGGGAGATAACCGATTGCGACATTAAAAACAATCAAAGTTTAGCGATCATAGGCTACATAATAAGATGTCAACAAGCAGGGACATACAGTAGCCCTAGTAGTTCTACTCCACTTAAAAAAAAATACTCGAAGTACAGTATTTACTGCACGTAGACTAGGGCTATGCCTTAAAATACCCTAGTCTAGCAGATTGAGAAGTGGATGTCGTGAAGTGAACAAACAATAGCCTATTAGAAAGGCAAACAAACGTTAAAGGAGAAGTTCGGTGTGAAATTGACCTTAGCTGTACTGAAAGATGTTGCCGAGTACTTACATGTGTCCAATAGGCACCTTCGCTCACCCCCTAGCATTCCGAATTACGCCGTTTTTAGCCAAGTAGCTGTGGGGGGCATAGCGTAGCCTATGCAGCTAAATCGCTATTTTTACACAATTAAAAAGGTTCCAAGACCCTCAGAAGTCTACCAATGCAGTGTGGAGTTACTTGGAACCTTTTTAATGGTGTAAAAATAGCGACTTAGTTGCATAGGCTACGCTATGCCCCCACAGCTACTCGGCTAAAAACGGCGTAATTTGGAATGCTAGGGGGTGAGCGAAGGTGCCTATTGGACACATGTGAGTACTCGGCAACATCTTTCAGTACAGCTAAGGTCAATTTCACACCGAACTTCTCCTTTAAAGTTGCTTTTGACATAGTAGCCTACAATGAAGAAAATTGATGCTCTGAATACTGAATCAGCCGTCTCTGAACGTTTATATAGCCTAATTGATGCATTTAACCGGAATTTGGATTTAATTTTTTCACCGCAAAACAGACGTGCACTGTTTTCATATATGGTGGAGCACCTAATCGCTATTAGCACTTCTCCCCTGTTGATTGCGTGATAGCCTAGGCTACTACCACTTTTCCCTCGCCCTCCCATAAATTCATCAATGCATATGAAAATATGACATGGTAGCATGTTCAAATGTAGGCCTATCATGAAAATTGTTCTTATATCTTTAGTTGGATATTGGATGTGAGAAGAATAAAATGGGTGTTCCATAACTTAACTTAATCCATAATTTGATACTGCAGCTGAAGTTAGACTTGAAGAAGAATCTGTCTGCTCACCGGTTCCATTTTTTTTAACAGCCATTTCATAAATGATAAGTTGATTACATGTCTATATTAACATGTTCTATCAAAGAAAAGATAGAAAATAACTATTTGTGTGTGTGCTGTAAAATGGTTAGAAGAAATGAAATCGGAATCGGCTAAAATGGGTATCGGCAGGTCAAACTCTATGAAAAATCGGAAATCGGTATCGGCCCAGAAAATTGCAATCGGTGCATCTCTACATATATTGCATGTTAAAGTATGTTGGAGCGAGGCAGCTACAGCATTACAGGGGAATCAGTATTTTGTTTTTTGTTATTTCCTGAGCTATAATATAGTATAATATGTAGTTTGTAACAAAATATTTTTTGATGTAGGTGTGCCCACCTGTGGCTGTAGCCATGGTTTCATTCTGAGTAGCCTATATCGAGAAATAGCTTGCATTGTTTCACAACCGCCACCAGAGTGCAGCGTCATAAAGCGAACTCATGGATTGGTGACGTTTGCACCAATTATATTTTTTATTGTAATAGCCTATAGTTTTTCTGAAATATGTTCAATTTAGGCCTACAGATAAAGTTACAGTAAGCAAGTAGTCATGCAATTTCATTTTTCATCAAGTTCTTGCGGCAATGGAACATTCCATAAATACACACACAAATATTTCATTAGCCTATTGTAATTAAATGCAATGTATTGTAGTTACAGTGAATGTGAATCAATACCTGAGCATGAATATGCCTTCCCGACACAGTCGTGCCATTAAAACGGTCGCCTGGTTTTGTGTTTTGGAGGGCCAACCATAGACAGTAAAAACAGATATCGACAGTGGGCATTCTATTATACTTCCGGTTTGATGACGATGTCCGGTGAGAACGCAACTTGAACATGCTGAGTAAACCGTCATGGCTGTCCCTACATTATTAATATTAAGTATTTATATTAGTACTAATAATTAGCAGACCCTATGCATTTGTTTTTGACCACGACAGTGTACTTCAGGGGAAGCAGCAATGTCTGCGCCAAGGACAGGGGGCCAAGGATTGGTCGGGGATCTTCGGAACAAGAGCAAAGAGGAGCTCTATGAGCTACTCCTACGTCAGGAGAAATTACTGAATAACAAGTAAGCTTCGCCGTGAGTTTGGATTTAAACGACAAGTTAACTTTACCACTGTCCTCCATCTGATGTTCTGCTAGCTTAACTGAAGCATGAACGCCATTGATAACACTCTGGCTACTAGACTTGTTGGTTTAGTCGCTAGCAGCAGGGCTCGGTTCTGCTGTGTTGAAGTTGAAAATGATTAGCAGCTACTGTATGTGCCACCATTATCAGTGAAATTGTCAAGTATGACCTGTGTTGATCATATAAGGCAAGTTGTTTACTATATTCTATAAGATTAGAATAACGTGTAGTGCATTATACGAGGAACAGTCCCGTTCAGAATAAGCTTGTAAAGTGTTGTGTTTAGCCATGTAACTGAGGGTGTGTCTCTGGTTGACTAGGAGGTTCATCCACACCCTGCCTGATAAGGGGAAAAAGATCTCGGAGTTTGCTGAGCGCGTCCGTCAGGCCCTTGTCCACGTCGAGGAGACAGAGAGGAAGCAGAATGACCTGTCCTCGTTGCGGACCGAGTTCCAGGCCCAGTACCAGGAGGCTCTGACCCGCCGGCAGCCTCAGCCCAGAACCTCAGCACCAAGCCTGGGCAGGACTGAGGGGGCCACTGGGGCAGATGGACCACCGGAACCCAAACAAGCAGGACCCACACCTCAGGGTATAGCCGAGAGCCATGACAACAGAGACAGGGTTGCCTGGCAACAGAGCCCTATGGCCCCTCAAGCCATGGAGACCGTCCCAGATGGGGAAAGCAGCGCCCCCCGAGGGTCAAAAGAGAGTGACCTGGTGGAGGCGCTAGCCCGGATCGCGCTGTCAGAGCCGTCTGGGACAGAAGCTTCCGGAAGGTCCAGTGGCGGCGGAGGAAACCCGTTCCTGGGCGGGCCGAACCAGAAGAAATCGCACTTTGAGGAGATGATGGAGAGGACGGAGAGGTCTGGCTCTGCTGCCAGAACCAAGTTCAAGCCCAACCAGTTGAGTGGACACAATCGGTTTGCATCCAATTTCCATGAGGTGGCCTGAGAACAGCTTAACCAGAGCGTGATTGATGATGATGATGATGATGGTGATGGTGGTGGTGATGGTGATGATGGTGGTGATTAGTTTTATTTTAGACACAGGTTTTCCACAGAAAAACATGTCTGACATAGTTGGCATAGTCATCAATAATTAAGTACGAAACATACAGATATAATATTTCTCTACTGGAGGGATTCACTGATAGTTCTTTTCTCAGCCTCAGTATGTAGTCCTGATGTGTAGGCTACCGGCTGGTAATGAGCACTGATATGACTATGAGAGTGTACTACAAAAATAACAATCAGCTTACCATCAATGTGCTACGAACGTGAAGCTTTATTTTGATCAGTTGCACTCTGGTTGACACACGATAAACATAAAAATAACTATATAAATATGAAATAAATTGTATAACAGATATATATTTCAACCAGAAACAAACTTTAACTTGTTTATTTGTGTTGGTATGAAGTGGTATGAGTGCATGGTATCTGAGTATCATGAGTACCAGTACAGGGGCACTGTATACCACTCAATACTGTCTCAGGCTGAGGGGATCGCTGGTGAGGCCATCCTTAAAAATATTTTCGTTTGCCGTAACCCGACCGACCCTGTCAATTTAGAAGCGACCCAAATATTTATTTTTTCCCCTTTTAGTCCGACCGACTTGCCGGTTGTTGCGTTAATACAGACCGATTGTTTTTTTTTTACTCTAAACAACAAATACAAATGCAATAAAATAATATTTATTTTAGTAGGCCTAAGTATTGTGAATATAAATTGCCTATATGCAAACGTAGGCTCACTTAAATAAAACCCTGTGGCGTCATCTCTACACCATTGGTTTTATGCATGTCACACTATGGCCTATACGCTTCATTTCATTCACACAAACTGATAACGCTTTTACTTGGCACGAAGTTCTGGAAGAACTGTGCCCAGATCTTTTCCCATCCGTTCTCCCCTCTAGTCTAACGGTGACGGTGATTTCGAAGTATTGAAATTGGTTGTGGTCTTTTCAGCATTTCTCAAAATATGGGTCCGCAACGTGGAGACTGCTGATCCGCGGAGTCGTGGAGTGAAATTAGGCCCGGTGCTTCATCTGATAATTTGCTGCGCAGTTGATCAAGATACTGCGGACCGACAAAAAAAGAAAACAAACGTTTCTGCTATCGATGTCATTAAACATGGAGCCATGCAATGAAGTGGTGGTATGAGCATTCATTCAATGCAGGCGTCTGCGCGAGAGAAACTGAAACTAATCGATAACGTTGGTATCAAAGCTCCGCTTCAACCTGTTGGAAGGCTATTTATTTATTTAACGACACTTAATAGAACAACGTTGTTTTTTGGAACTTCCAAAGAAACAGAGCAGCGACTGTATAATACACTGTATAGCATTGAGTATTGTATAGTAAAATTTCACTATAACGTGGCCAAGAGCTATTGTAGCCTTCTTTCTGGGTACATGTAGATGAGCCCTATGACCCCAAAGTCTGCCATGACCGGGCCTAAGGTCAAAGAAGTTAGAGAAAGGCTGGTCTATATAACCTGCATCAGATTGAGGTTTGCAATGGTGTTCCTGAAGGCACAGGTTGAGGACCCAGTCAGTTACGTCACAATATGCACATTTGTGTAAATTCATTCCTACGTAATCACCATGACCAAAATTGTACTTTTTTTTTTACTTTGAATCTTGAAAAAAAAATATTGACCTACCTACCGACCCATTTTTTATTTTTTTTTGCTGTTACTACAAACAAGAATATTTTTAAGGATGGCCTGATAAGATGATTTCTGAAGTGGAATATTCCTGTTGAATTACTTTTTTATCACTGGTGTCTATTGCTGTTCCCACTTTCAGGCTGCTCCCCAATTCAGGGTCCCCCTCCCCCGCCGGGTCCCCAGGGGGTGTGTCGCGGCCGCCCCTCTCTGCTGAGGCCCGAAAGCAGCGGGACAGGAAGCACCTGGACGACATCACGTCCGCCCGCCTCCCGCCGCTTCACTACGCCCCTGCCCAGCTGCTGACACTGGACGAGGCGTCCGGCCTCATGAGGGAGCAGACGCAGAGGCAGATGGTGCGGACGCACACACACACACACACACGCGCACACACGCATATGCACGCGCACGCACACACACACACACGCGCACACACGCATATGCACGCGCACGCACACACACACACACACACACACACGCACACACCTGCATACATACCCTTATAATATGAATACAGTAACTGTAAGACTGCACGCACACACATACACACCTGTATACACTCAGCTGTATACAGTCACTGGAGAAGCTATCACACACACACACACACATACACACCTGTATACACTCAGCTGTATACAGTCACTGGAAAAGCTATCACACACACATACACACCTGTATACACTCAGCTGTATACAGTCACTGGAAAAGGTATCACACACACATACACACACACACACCTGTACACAATTGGATGACACACAGACATCGCGACCACGGCAACACTTAAGAATATAGAACTTTGAGTTGCTATTCAACTCAACACCTTATTAGACACAGTTTGTTTCTTTTGTGTTATGTTTTGTCGAGCGGAACTGGATGTCACCTGGACAATAGATTGGACTATAAACAGACACGCACACTGGTCCTAACCGTTTATAGACTCGTGTGCTTACAGCACTAAAACTCAAAGGAAAACCACGGAGTACACACACACACACATACAATTATACATTTAAAATGTAATGTATTCTGACCCACTTTCAGGAAGTAGGGACGCAGTACCTGGTTTGAATGTGTGTTCCTGGTGATAGTTGGAGTCAGTCTTGGGAGTGTTTGCCTAAACCCAGCTGCACTGCCACAGATGAGCTGTGAGAGCCTTCCAAAGGCCCTCTGCCTGGTTCATGATCAGACTTTTACACTAACAGCCTTCCAAAGGCCTGGTTCATGATCAGACTTTTACACTAACAGCCTTCCAAAGGCCTGGTTCATGATCAGGCTTTTATACTAACAGCCTTCCAAAGGCCCTCCGCCTGGTGCATGATCAGACTTTCCCACTAACAGAGAACTGGCTCAGTTCTGGTTCACATTCCAGATGATGAATCGTTTGGACCAAGATTCATTATTTCGGAACCTGAAAAGGAGCTGGCACTAAAAAGTTGTTGTTTTTTCTTTGAACTGAAGTGGACGTGTCATTCTACAGTTCAGTTATGCGTGCAACCCCCTCTGTTGAAGACATATCCTTAGTCCCATTCAAAACTGGTGGAAATGCGGGCTGGTTCACTAGATAGCATCAAAGTTCAAAGAATTGAACTGAACGGAATCAGTTCAAGAACCAGTTCTCTGTTGGTTGAAAGACGCCCTTAAGCGTCCTACATACTCGCCACTCCCGACCGGTAGCGCGACAATGTGACGTCACGGGAGCGCCGTAACCAATTATACTCGCGCGTGGTGGTCGCGACACTAGTTGCAATATTCTCCTGAATTGGCATTGGCCTCAATGGCAGTAAAAACTACCCTCTGTGATGATACTTCAGACTTCGTTGCTGCTATTCACAACTACTATCATTACCATCTAGTTTCCAAAGTGTGTGCAGCTAGATAGATAGGTACTTTATTTATCCCGAGGGAAATTTTAGCAAGTAAGCTAGCTGGCTGGTGCTGAGACATGAGTTTGTGTAATTTCCTGAGGTGGAAAGAGATTTTTTTCAGGTCTTAGATATCCTTTGGTTGAAAATAAATATCTTTGTTACCTTTTGCTGTATTATTGGCATGTCCCTGGGTCTTAGTAACCTGACTCTCGCCAGGTGAATTTCGTTCCGCCTAGCTCCACTAATCCATCTGGGATCGGTTCCATTGAGAGTGATTTCAGCACGAGATTGTATATTGTAGAGCCAATCAGGACGCAGGGCGGGAGTTTCATAGATGCGACGTAGCGTAGAAGCGACTGTGAGACTGTTCTCAGCGTCACGCGTTGGCTTCGATGTGAGTGGTTGAAGTAGCACGTCAATAGATGACGGACAAGTGGCTTATCCAATCTTTTGCAAGGATTTTTTAATAAGGCCCAGCCTTCTGAAGCATCACTCCAATGGATCGATCCCAGATGAATGAGTGGAGCTAGGCGGCACGAAATTCATCTGGCGAGAGTCAGGTTAGGGTCCTAGGTCTTTCATTTTAATTCCGTCTCTCTGGTAGCTTCATTAACTTATCCAGCAGACTATTTAAAAATCACAAACTCTCGCTGGTAACCTAGCCAGGTTAATTTCCCTCTCTTCTCAAACTGACTATTCAAACATGTTTATTTAAGATGTAGGCTAGGCTATATGAAATGCCTGAATGCGGTTGATGTATAGAGGCCCGCATGCTCCCTGATCTTGGCTTCAAGCTCATCCTGCTTGTCGCGCGCATCTGAAAAAAAATCTCCTCTGCACGACCTGCCTGCGCAGGGCTGAAATTTCTCGTGCGACACAGGAAATGGCGCAATTTTGACGTCACATTGTCGCGCTACCAGTCGGGTGCGGCGAGTATGTAGTACGCATTAGTCTCTGTCATGGTGGAGGGCCGTGTACGCAGTTCCAGCCAGTCAGCACTAAGGGGCGCTCACGCTCCAATGTTGCCTCAGGACAAGGCACAGATGGGACGTGTGTAGTGGATAGGCTGCGGAGCTCAAGTGTCAGCAACCAGGACTGACTCAGTGCTTTCAGAGCCATGTAGAAGAGAAAACAGATCCCTCAAATGTGCACATACAGACGGCCATCACATGATTGTGTGTTTGGGTG
>NW_027468657.1:5482188-5507188 GCF_046254945.1 Alosa pseudoharengus
CCTCCTAATAGAGGAGCTGTGTGGCTTCATTCTCCTATAGGGTTGGGTATCGTTTGGGTTTTATCCGATACCGGTGCTAAATCGATACTTTTAAAACGGTGCCGGTGCCTGAACCGGTACTTTGTTTGTTATTAAAATGTTTTAAATTAAAATGGTCTAAAGCATGAATTGCTTTTTTTTATTGATAAGACAAATTTGAACATGAAATTGAACTGTTATATTCAATTTACTATCAATATCTCATTGCTCCTACGAATAATACATTTAAATGTTAAAATAGCTTGCCATGCATGCACACACAATGGTAAGCTCTGCTTTCAAGTTTACCTAGTGTAGGCGTTTTGCCATAAGGTATGTTAAAACCGCTTGCCATAAAACTGCCAGGTCATGGACAACGGCATTTGCAAGCTAATCTAACAGGGAACAGGGACTAGCAGTTAATTCAGTGTGTTCCCAAATACTTCAAGAAATGTCATGTCTTAATCCATAACACGCAATAGTTTTGAACATGTTAGGCTATATGTCGGTGTTGAAGTGTTTAGATTCCCAGCGATATCCAGGCATTTTAACAGCAACTATGGCTATGCGCTAACACCAGTCAGCTGAGTTTAATTAGCGATAACGTACGGAGATGGTTTCGTAGCCTCGTTGACAGCTCAGTGACATCAGGTATGTAACCTACATATTTATGTTTTTGCCAGCGAACTTTTAACATGATCTTCATATTCATTGTGATGCTATATGGGCCTCATGCACATGAAAGATTAGGCTAATATCATGCCATTATGTTGTTTAGAACACACCGTGAAATAAAGTTTTCACCTTACAACTTTGCTGATAACATTTCAGATAAATGCCAGTTAGCGCATTAGCAAGGATATTGTGTAACATATAGGCTACTGTTGATGTTGTTTCATAGCCTTTTGCTTGTGTGTAGTTAGGTCCACTGCTAGATTTTGACAGGAGCTCACGATGTCGCTTTAAAGTAAGCTACTTGGGCTCACGCAAGCTGTCAAACACTGTCCACTGGCCTATGTGGTGCACCCCTCCATGGGCGGATTATGAACTTTTGGGCCCCTGGGCCCAGATGTATTAAGGGCCCCCCACTAATTGTCGTATATGTGGGAGGGGGGGTTTGGGGGTCCTCCCCCAGAATTTTTTAAATTTGTTTGATGTGATTTCCTGTATTCTGGTGCATTTTGGGGATTGCCAATACTAAATTCAATCAGATTCATAGCCTACATCCTGATTTGTTGATATTGAGGCAATAATTCCATGCAAAGGCTTGGGCTTCAGGGCCCCCTGACCCCTTGGGCCCCTGGGCCTGGGCCCGGTAGGCCCGTGCAGTAATCCATCCCTGCACCCCTCTGGTTTATACATCCAGTGTTTATGTTAGCTATCGATAACTGTGTCTGGATGTGTTGCTATCAGAGCAAGACATTAGAGATGGCGCACGACATGCAGTGATGCCTCGTATAAAAAAAATTATTAAAAAAATGTATTAAAAAAATGGCACCGAAATGAGGCACCGAAATCCACGTTGTTATTCGTTGCAGTTACTACCGTTTGCGTCGGCACCGCTGCCATATTAGAACCGTGTTTCGGTGCCCAACCCTATTCTCCTAAAATAACAATGCCATAGGGCTTGTGTTGTAGGAGGTTTACCACTTACTTTGAGTTAACCTACCCAGGTTTGTCACAAAATCAAGTACTTGGAATACCCTCCTGCTTATGGTGTTTGTCAGAAGTAGAGGTATATAAACAAACATCCTACCATATATTTCACCTAATGAGCTGCTTGTCTATTTAGCCAAATGAGCTGCTTATCTATTTAGCATGACTCTTCATCCAGGTAGATGAGCTGATAAGCGATATCACCTGTGTTTAGCGCACAGGTAGAACCACTGCATGTGTGATTGAGCTGCCTCTGCTCAGAAGCCCCCGGAACAAGTCCAGGGAGAATAGTGACCAGAAAAACGTCTCCTGGTGAATGTTGAAGAAACTCGAGACTCATCAGCTCAAAGGGTAGATTGAACCGAGTGGGGCGGAGACCATGAGGAGACAGAGGCAAACACTCCTCTCTCGTTCACACACACACACACACACACACACACACACGTTTGCCATTCTTGACTCCTCATCTTTTTCCTGCTCTTCATCCTCAGATCTCCAGCACCCCCATCTTTCCTCTCAAACACTCTATCCTTCGTTCTGCACTCCCCTCCTTTCTCTCAACCACACTCTTTCCCCCTTTTTTGTGCCTTTCTCTCCCTTCTTTTTCTCTAGCTCTTTCTGCATTTCTTCTGTTTCTCCACCTGTTTTCCCCTCATTTGTTCTCCTCACTCTCTATCCCCCTCTATATCACCCTTTGGTTCCTTCTCTCTCTCTCTACCTTTCTCTTTATCCCCCTCTTTCTTCAGTTTCTTCATACTTTCTCTCCACCTCATTCTCTCTATCCCCCTCTCTATCCCTCTTTGTGCTGTTCATTCTCTCTCTGCCCCCCTCTCTACCCCTCTTTCTGCCATTCTCTCCTTCTCTCTCTCCTCCATGTTTTCTCTATCCACCTCTCCTGGGTTCTTCTCGGCTCTCCAAGTTCCCATAAATATTCCCACAAGACACACTAGAGCCAGTTGCTCTTTTAATGTGACTCAGGAATGTTGATGAGGAGAGAGATGTGACTGTGTGTGTGTGTGTGTGTGTGTGTGTGTGTGTGTGTGTGTGTGTGTGTGTGAGAGAGAGGGCGCTTTGTGTCTGATGTTGCTGACTGGCGATGATCTCTGATAACCTCAGGTAATTGTGGAAGCGGCGCTGAAGCATGCGTGGGACCCTGAGTTTTTTTTTCTTTTTCTGCCAGGCTGTTTTTCGTTGGAAAGGGGGAACACATGTGAGAGTGTGTGTGTGTGTGTTTCGATATGGCCTCTGATAGACTCCAGAGCACCCAGACTAGCGTAGCTCAGCCAGACGTTTAATAATAAATATCTCAACCCCTCCCGAACAGGGATCTTCCCAAACTGGGATTAATTACTGACTACCTTGCTTACATAAACTTGGAGACTGTTACCAATTACATGTGACTTTTTTTCTTTCTCTGTGTATGTATGCATGTGTGTTTTCTGACAGCACATTGTGTGTGTGTGTGTGTCTGTCCACCTTTCTTTGACAGCATTGTTTTGTAACTGGGTGTGTGAATGTGTGTGTATTCCTGTGATGGTGTGCAGTGTTTGTGCAGGAGTGTGTGTGTGTGTGTGTGTGTGTGTGTGTGGAGTGTGTTGATATGGCTGAGCTGGAGTCAGTATTGTGTAGCGCAGGCTGTGAAGAGGGGTTTTAACTTAACTGTGTTTAGGTCTCTTGTCCTTCCATGTGACCGGCTGGAGTCTGCTAGTGATTTTCTCTGACTGGGAGCCTGAAATCACCAGTGCCCAGGGAATACCACTCGGCTTGCTCACTCCCTCTCTCGCTGTGTGTGTGTGTGAGAGCGTGTGTGTGTGTGTGTGCTGGAGAGGGGGGGGGGGGGGTGTAATGGGATGCAATTTTAAAGATGCTAAACGTTCTAAAGGCTATAAGGCCCAGCACTTTTGCACAGTGCAAACACACACACACACACCCTAGTGAACCCTAGATTATCATTATACAGTACAAATGTGTTTGCATGCTACAACTAAGTTTGTCTTATATAGATGGAGATGTGGAAGCATCTTCAGTTGGCCATGCTGTGGCTTGTCATGTCTAAGATGATTCCAAATCTCAGCCATTCCAAATCTGATGACCGGAGAGAGAACCATGTCGCGCACATTCTAAAGATAAGGAGGAGTACATTACTGGACACTATATCCAAACACCTGCATGAATATCGCTCACTTTTCCAAGATTCCTCACTTCAACTCCAGACCTCTCTGGAGACAGAAGTATGTCTTCTAAAGAACACCTGAAGATATTCTAAGTGCCCCTTTTCTTGTCCCCTCATCAGGAACTTGAGAACTGGTGAAGTTGTGGACCTAATTTCTAAAGGTTCTCCATGGATCAAATATGACATGATGACGTTCCTATTTGGGGCCTGTGCTCCCATAGAAGAAGAGCTTGTGAATGTGGAGGCCAATGACTCACTCGGCAGATGTAGGCCATGTTATGTTATGGAAGACGTGGTGCTGGAGCAGACTGTTGATGCCACACCTCGTTATCTTCAGGATAGGGAGTCACATGACTGGGACCCAGATGAAAGAGCCCAGCCATCTGCACTCCCATCAACTCCATATGTGTTGATACAGTTTGTCACGTCCTAACTTCATAAATCTCTCTCTGCCTCCCTTCACAGGGCTTGACCACAGGGCTTGACCACAGCAATACGCTAAAGTAACGGCGCTTAACCTCAGCTGCCGCAGAAGGAGGGATGACAAACTGTCTCGATGACATTCGAAGCGGCAGATTTATGCGCAGGGCTTTGATCGCGAGGCCTGATTTTTCAGCTGAGCTTTCATATGGGAAATTGGCTCGTTGGGTCATGTCTCGTCACGGTGGGCTGGAGGAGCGTCTGCGTCGCCAGCAAGCAATTACACGGCTCCATCTCCGTCTCCATCAGTGTTTGGGATGTTCCTCACACGCCAACGGCAAGATGTGTGTGTGTGTGTGTGTGTAAGATGAGCTGCACCATGTGAACAAGACCTTTAAGAATAGAAGTAGTCTAGCTAGGGGCCCCCCTGATCCACTGACTGACATGCATGTAATTGCTTTGGTCCAGCACCAGGTGGCAGCAGTGGCATTCTGTCAGCTTTGGCCTGAGCCCTGGACACCCACGGTTGTGTTCCAACTTACCTTTTCAAGCTTAACGGACAGACCACCAAAGTGTCCATATGAATGACTTCCAAAAGCCTTTCTGGTCTCTAAATGGATAAACATGCTTTTCAGGCCGATCTCTCTATCCCCCTCCCCCTCTCTCTCTCTCTCTCTCTCTCCCTCTCTATCTCTCCTTCTCTCTCTCTCTCCCTCCCTCTCTCTCCTACTGAAGCCAGCGCTCATGGGCAGTTTGAAGTCAGGCCTCGTGGAGCTGCTCGTCATCGAGTGTTCCATCTCCCTATGACGTGCCAGCCGTGTCTGCTTGCCTGCTTGTTTTGGTTTGCTGTCAGAGGCTATTAGCTGCCTTTGAATCTCATGACTAAGGGTGATTTAGCTCAAGAAGCTAATGCAGTGGTGCAGCATTCGCTCCAACCAGCCATCTGTGGTTTTCTGTGTGTGTGTGTGTGTGTGTGTGTGTGTGTGTGTGTGTGTATGAGATGGTTGAGGGCTGAGGGGGAGTGGGAGTTGTTCCAGATCCTCCTTGCACCTGCAGGCCCCTGATAACATCCCAGGCAAGATGTGTGTGTGTGTGTGTGTACGTGTGTGTGTATGTATTTACGGTCATCCCCGGAGACTGTAAGGGAAGCCAGCTTTCGAAAGTGAGACCCCGACATCTGGGCCTGAAAACACAACTCGCAGTCTCTCAGGAAACGCAGTGTGACAATTACGAGACGGCTGCAGTGTCTCGCCAGAGAAAAGACACACACACACACACACACCCACACACACACACATACACACACACACACACACACACACATACACACACACACACACACACACACACACATAAACACACTGACATTCACATATGTATGCACACATGCAAAAGCAACAAAGAAGTGGGAGGCAAGAGAAAGGCAAAACTGGGCCTAAACGCTGGCGAGGAGCCGGGGCCTTTTGGGGCGAGGGCACCAACCGTGATCCAAGAAGCTGCCAGTAGTCCTCAGTACCCCCCCCCCCCCCCCCCCTGCCAGCGGGCTGGCGCGGCGCCAGAGAGGGGCATCGGCGGGCAGAGTTGGAGTGTAAGCCTGTCAGAGACTCATCACCAGGAGGAAGCCCGCACCACGGGAGGTGCATGCTGTTCCAACCCACGCCACAGGGGGCGCTCACTGTTCCAACCTACGGCACTGCCAGAGATGGGGGGGGGCGGGGGGGTATGGGTCAGAGGGAGCGAGGGAAGAAGGGAGGGAGGGAGGTTAGAGGTATGGGAGTTAAGGAAGAAGAAGGTTGATGTAAGATATGCGAGAGAGAGAGAGAGGTTGATATAGGAAAGAGAAGAGAGATAGAGAGAAAGGTTGATGTAGGGTATAGGTGAAAAAGAAAGAGACAGAGAGAGAGCGAGCGAGAGAGGGAGGTGTGAGATGCAGGGGTTATTTAGCTAGAGAGAGGGAGGTGTGAGATGCAGGGGTTATATAGCTAGAGAGAGGTTGATGTAAGATGCAGGGGTTATATAGCTAGAGAGAGGGAGGTGTGAGATGCAGGGGTTATATAGCTAGAGAGAGGGAGGTGTGAGATGCAGGGGTTATATAGCTAGAGAGAGGGAGGTGTGAGATGCAGGGGTTATATAGCTAGAGAGAGGTTGATGTAAGATGCAGGGGTTATATAGCTAGAGAGAGGGAGGTGTGAGATGCAGGGGTTATATAGCTAGAGAGAGGGAGGTGTGAGATGCAGGGGTTATATAGCTAGAGAGAGGGAGGTGTGAGATGCAGGGGTTATATAGCTAGAGAGAGGGAGGTGTGAGATGGAGAGAGGGAGGGACAGTGTTAGATACAGTTTATAGAAAGAGGAATGTAAGATAGTGTGAGATGAACTGAGGTACTGAATGAGAGGGGGAAATGGAGAGAGTGAGTAAAAGTGAGACAGAAAGACAGGGAGAGTGTGTGTGTGTCTTTCTTTTCAAAGAGACAGACTGTGTGTGTGTGTGTGTGTGTGTGCGTGTGCATGGGTGCATGTGTGTGTGTGTATGTCTGTTTGACGAGAGAGAGAGAGTGTGGGAGACGATGAGAGTGTGTGTGTGTGTGTGTGTGTATTTTCTTTTTCAAAGATATAGACTGTGTGTGTGTGAGAGAGAGAGACAGTGTTTAAAGAGAAAAAGGGAGAGAGGGTTGCCTAACTGTTATAGTGGAAAACATTCCCATTCCTGTGTCCAGATTAATGTAGCAACAACAACGCGCTTCACGCCAAGTTTTTTTTTCTCTTTTCAAGTTGTTTTTGGTTTGAAATATGCATCGTTTATGCTTCACCCTCCCACTTACCCCCCCCCCCCCCCCCTCCTCTCCTACCCCCCCCCCCCCCCACCCTCTTTTTTTCTCTCTTGCTTTCTCAGTTTTTGCATTTTTTTAGCTCTGCCGTCAGCTTTGTTTTGAGTTGGCTTTTGTGTGTGTGTGTGTGTGTGTGTGTTTGGTTCTTGTGCAGTGTGTGTGTTTGTGTGTGTGTTTGTTTGGTTCTTGTGCAGTGTGTGTGTGTGTGTGTGTGTGTGTGTGTGTGTGTGTGTGTGTGTGTGTGTGTGTTTGGTTCTTGTGCGGTGTGTGTTTGTGTGATATGTGCTGTGTTTGAGTTGCTCTTGGCCAGGAGCATGTGTGTGTGTAGATCGATCCAGTGTGAGGTTTCTCATAGCGTCCCTCTCTGCAGAGGGAGCAGCAGTCAAGAGAAAAACACCCAGCGGCATGGGTGCCTCATTCTCATACTGTGTGTGTGTGTGTGTGTGTGTGTGTGTGTGTGTGTGTGTGTGTACGTATGTGTGTACAGAAAGTTAATTCATATGCATGTACACACATTCACACACTCAAAAACTCAGGTCCTTGCTAACCCAAGAGTGCTACGCTAACTCCTTTCACTGGCTCAGAAAACACACAGGGCGAAATGTCAAACATTGTTACAGCCGACACTCTTCATAGTACCACAGGTGTGAAGGCTTTTACATGGGATTGAGTGTGTGTGTGTGTGTGTGTGTTTGTGTATGTGTGTATGTGTGTGTGTGTGTGTTTGTTAAATTTGAGTTCAGGTGGTTCTGTCCAAACTCAGAGGGATGCTGCGCCTTCGGCAGAGTTAGAGGTAGGATTCTCAGGTCACGGAGTAAATGCTGAAGTGTCTGTAACTAGAAACCGTAGTGGAATTGAAATTGAATTGAATGTGTTTTTGATTCATCACATTCTCACTGAACTGAACTACTCTTAGCTTTCTGATGATCACGCAGCTAAATAAATAGATTTGAATTGTTTTCTTTTATCTCTACGGTGCCCATGAAATGACCTACAGTGTGAGTTTGCTTGAACGAGCCATTGAGCAAACAATGGGGGAGACTTTGTAGTTCATTAAGTATGGTAATGATAGTATCAGTACTAGAGTAAATACGGTAATGATAGTATCAGTACTAGAGTAAATACGGTAATGGTATTGTCCGCTCTCGCCTTGAGCATATCTGTAGCAGAACTGAAGTAAACTGCACTATGCACAAATACAACAGCTGCTAAGAATAAAAGATGTGAAAAGTAGGCTAATTCCTATTACAGAGCTGCTTCTAACAGGGGAAATGTGAAGCATCAGCACTACCGTGCTCCTTGTGTCATAGCAGTTCCAGGGCCTTGGGGGTGTCGTGGCGCAAATGCCTACAGCGCCCGTACCACAGTCGGCCCCAAGTGCCCTCAGAGACCCAGGTTCCAGTCCAGACCCAGGTCATTTTCCGATCCCACCCCATTTCTCTCCCCCACTTGCATTCTATCCATCTCTTCGCTGTTCTACACAATAGAGGCAAAAGAGCGGTTCTATGGGCCTGAAATCAAGTTGGTGCAGTCCACGCTTTAAGGGACGCTTATCAGTATAATCCAAGTGTAATTCAATTTTATTGTATCTCTGATCAGTACACAAAAAGTAAGCTATTTGTACACTACAGGTCAAACTTTTGGGGTCACTTAGACAGAATACCAGCTGAGATCAGTTGCATTCTTTTTTTTAATCAGGGCAGCAGTTTTCAGATAACATTATGTGCTTACATAATAATGCAAAAGGGTTCGCCAATGTTTTCTCAGTTAGCCTTTTAAAATGATATCAGATTAGTAAACAGAATAAGCCTTTGGAACATTGGATGAATGGTTGCTGATAATGGGCATTTGTATACTTATGTAGATATTGCATTAAAGATCAGCCATTTCTTTCTACAACAGACAATTACAACATTAATAAAACAAGGACATTTCTAAGTGATTCCAAGCTTTTGAACGGTAGTGTATGCTTAGTTCAAAATAAGTAGACCAACAGTAGCCTACACTTCCATAAACTTCTTTTTGCTAAGGAATATGAGGTCTATGAATGATGTTGTGGTTAGCTACTAAAGACGATCTCAATCTCTATGGTCTATGATTGAAGTTGTGGTTAGGCACTGAAGGCTATCTTAATCTCTATGGTCTATGAACGAAGTTGTGGTTAGCTACTGAAGGCTATCTCAATATGGTCTATGAATGACATTGTGGTTAGCCACTGAAGGCCATCTCACTCTCTACGAGATCTTTGAATGGCTTGTAAACTCATGAACTGCTGTCTTTGTGTCTTGCCAATGGTGCGGAAGAGAAAAGGCCGCTGATATAAAGAGACTCTCCTCCTCATTCTAACACTAAGATGGGTGGGGGGTTGCTAAGTCAGACTGTCAACTTGTGATTATTGTGACATCATCACACCATATCGGTATGACAACGCCCTATTGCTTGTTTATTTGTTGATGTCTACATTTTCCCCCTAATGCTACTAAGTAAAATGAATTCCATAACACTTTCTCTCTCTCTCTCTCTCTATCCCTATCCCTCTCTCTCTCTATCCCTATCCCCCTCTCTCTCTCTCTCTCTCTCTCTCTCTCTCTCTCTATCCCTCTCTCTCTCTCTCTGTTTCTCTGTCACTCCCCTCTTTTTCTGTGCCCATTCCCAGCACAGTGCACAGCCGAGCTGTCCAAATCTTAATGACGTTAAGCTGTCGAGAGCTGTCAGAATGGATGCTGGCAGCTCATGCATAATTCTGTGTTTGTCTTGGTCTGCTTCAGTCTGATCCTACTGTGCCGTCCTCGTATAGGGTTGCGTCCTTAAAGACCGTGACCAGAGCTGGGGTCACTCGATATCAGCAGCAGCGGTGGGTACCCCCCCCCCCCCCCCCCAACACACACACACACAGACACACAGACACACACACACACACACCTCCTTAAGACACGGGTGGCCATTGAATTATGTCATTATTAATGGACACACATATTCAGTTTAGGGCAACTCGATGCAGGCAGGAGGTCAAGATTTGGAGGGTTAGATTAATTCAGCCAGTTAGCCTCCAACTTGGCTCACTCACAGAAAACTCATTCTGAATGCTCACAGAAAACTTATTCTGCAAGAAAATGCTCACAGAAAACTCACTGTGCAAGGGAACGCTCACAGAAAACTCACTGTGCAAGAGAACGCTTATTGAAAACTCATTCTCCTAGAGTACTCTCACGGAAAACTCACTGTGCAAGAAAATGCTCACAGAAAAATAACTCTACACACAGCAGAACAAAGCTCACACATTATAAGCTGACGTGTGTGGGAAAATGAATTATTATGTCAGTCTAAGCTATTATGATTTAGCTAGACATGTTTGTTTGTGGGGGTGTGAACATAAGGCAGACCAGCACTTCCAAAGCAAATGAAGGCGTGACATTAAAAAATGTATAGTTTTGTCCCAAGTCATGGGAAAACAGTGGATTTTTTTTTATTAGTATTATTGATTCAAACCATGTGTGTTCAGAGGCAGGTTTTTGGTCTTGAGATCTGATTGGTGTCGTTTTTCTAGCTAATTTTTCTGTCTCTGTCCCTGACAATTTATTTTCAAAGTGTGTGTGTGTGTGTGTGTGTGTGTGTGTGTGTGTGTGTGTATTCATCTTTGGCACAGGATCTTTGTGTTTTGCACTTAGAGCTTTCTATCTGGGAAAAAAGCCTTCCTTCCAGTAGATCATTATGTATTAAAAAGCAATATTTATATATATTAATCTAAACATGTCTGGGGGCCAGAGGTCAGGTTTTGCAAGGAAAGCTCATTACTCTGAATAAGATGGCAGCTGGGCAAGTTCTTATTTTTGCTGCTATTGATGAGGACCCCAGCACTGTAAATTGTAATCAGTTACAGTTGCAAAACCGAATGTTTGTTTGCTGATTGAGTGATATTTTTTCTCCCTCTCTCTCTCTCTTCCTCTTTCTACTCATCTGTCTTTCTCTATTTTCTGTTACACGCTGTCTTCCACTCCTTTATTTTCTCCCTCTTTTCTCTCCATCTTTCTCTTTTTCTCCACTTTCCCCCTCTCCTGCCCCCCTTTCTCTCTATCTTTCTCTACTGCCCCCCCTTTCTCTCTCTCTCTTCCTCTTTCCTTCCCTCTCCCCCCTCTCTCCCTCTTTTCCCCTCTCCATCTCCCTCTCACTCTTTCCCTCTCTCTCCTCCCTCCTTGATATGTTTTCAAGGATCATCTGAGTTCTATTGAGTTTCTCAGCAGAGGAATTTGTGTACATACAATCGGGCGTGAAATTGTTTTGCGTTGTGGCCGTATGGCTCTTACAAGATTGAGACGAGGCGGACGAAGACTCTGTGCCCTGCCGCTGCGTAAGTGGCCGGTCGAGTCTCGTGGGCGGGCCCCTGGCTTTCATCTTCACTGGAGTCACCCTCAAAGACACTTGAAAGGGGAAGGAACACCATATGGAATCGGGGTTGGGTTGGGCAAGGCAGGGGTGGCGGCACACACACACACACACACACACACATATACAGACGTACACACACACACACACACACACACACATACACAGACGTACACACACACACACACACACAGACACACACAGAAATACACAGACGTACACACACACAGACGTACACACACACACACACAGACGTATACACAAACACACACACACACACACACACACAGAAATACACAGACGTACACACACACATACACATACACACACAAAAATACACAGACATACACACACACACAAAGACACACACACACACACATACACAAATACACACATACACACACGCACACAGACTGGTGATTCAGTTATGACCGGCACAGGCCGCCCCCCCCACCCGCGTCAAACCAAACTAGCCAGAGATGTTTGCCTTCCTGTGTCTCTCTGTTCCTTGGCAGGGCGAAACAAAACAACGTGGGTCTGCGGAGCGTGACCAAAGGAGAATGCTAGACATGTTGTGAGAGAGCCCGGCGCACTGGACCAAACAGAGCGGAGTGGAGTGTGTGTGTGTGTGTGTGTGTGTGTGTGTGTGGAGAGAATCACTCTGCTCTGGACTGGGCTGGACACTCCTGCAGGTGCTGCAGGTTTGGCTAATGAGGACCAGACAGTGAGCACTAAGCACAGGTCACGGGATAACCTTGGGCAGAGCAAAAGAATGACCTTGAGATGACCTTGAGATGACCTTGAGGAAAACAATGACCATGATGGAGCAGTCCATGAAGGTGTGATTCCAGTAAACACAGGGAACAGACGATGAGAAGACCAGATGGGAATGCTAAGATGACCCAGCCATGAGTTTCGCTTTGTTTATGTTGTAGCTACACGCTTGTCTCATTGGCCTGGGGCGTTTGCTTAAAAAAAAAGAACATGTATGGAGGACTAACTGTCTAAAAGTTGGATTAAAGTGACACAATCGAGACAGCTGATGAGGTTGCCCAATAACTTTTTTGGATATGATATTGTGAGCTCGTGCGAATTCGGAGAAGAAGCGTAGGCTGTGTTCTTTCCGTGCATCAATGTAGACAATTTCTTACTATCGCGAACTCTTGTCAGGGGAGGTCATTAATTTTGGGTGTCACCTATGACTTGAACAGATAGCCTGCTATGCCACCCGATGTACTATTATTGTTACAGTTTTTAATCAATGCAACTAACATTATGTGTAAAGCGACGCAATATATACCGTAGCCTATGCCTCCCGCGTCTGTTATGACATGTACAACAATGTTTTTCACAATTTGCGACGGAAGGTTTTGACTGAGCGTGTTAACATAAAATAATAATAATATTGTCATCTTATTCCACTGCTTGGTTGAATTTCCCATTGTCCTACGTAATTTAGAACGACCATTAAGTAGATCAAGTAGACAAGTAGATCCATTTTTTGGCCGTATCACACTTGTATATTAATTCGCCGAACTCGTTGTGAAGTTTAAATGAACTGTCACGTTGCATCCGAGCTGTAAAATGCAGACGTTCAGAACATTGCAACTTTGTAGCATATGACGGAGGTGGCTTTTAGCTAGATGGATGACAGCAGGCTAAGTAAAATAGCGATGTTTCAAAGCTAAAGTTCATCAGAATCTTGGGATACGCCCGCTTGACAACGGGAGAGATAGAACTAACGACTGGCCTTTGGCCGTAGCCAGGGGCGTTTGTAGACTTTCAGGACAACCTGGGCTTAGCCCGGCTGGACCGGATGTAAATGTAAAGATTAGCTGAGGATTTTTTTTATATATACAGTACATAAAAGGTGTTATTGTAGTAGACAACAGACTACATTAGACTGCCCAAATTATTTATTATTGAATTAGGTACATACACGTTTAAGTGTGAGGTTGCATGTAATGTATCATTAAGCAAATGTTCTGCACCTCCTTCTGTTGATCTCCCTTCTCTCTCCATCACCTGACTGCTCTTTTGTTGTTTGATCTATGCCAGAGATCTACCAAAAAGACAGTAAAATGTTTGATGTTAAAATGGGATTGCACAGAGAGAGAGAGAGAAAGAGAGAGAGAGAGAGAGAGAGAGAGAGAGAGAGAGAGAGAGAGAGAGAGAGAAACAGCTACCCTATATAAAATCATGCAATCAGATCAGTGTGTGGCAAACCAACAAAAACATACTACTACATTGCAGGATACAAAGAACTTTTGAGATTGCAATGTTCAGCTCTAATTACAAATGCTTTGCTTATGCATAGGGCATTTGCATACATTTCAGTGGACATTTAAACACATTCCCATGGAACATGTTCATTCCCATGAAACTTGGGTTTTTTAATGCTGTTTTATGTTTATGTCATCAGCTTTGTAATCACTTTGATGGTTAAATGGCTCATTACAGGGTGAATGAAAGCTGTCTCAGCCTAGCTAGTCTCAGCCCCCTCTAGATATTTAATGGTTTATAGTTTGTCACTGTTAAAACATCTCCCTTACGAAAAATCCTACATTGCAGGCCTACTGTGTATCAAAACTGCAATTTTTGTGCTATAGTGTTAGAGTGTAACATCCTCGTCTGCTCCTCAGAACATCAGTACAAATGTTCAACAACGGGGGAAAGCATTTAGCCCTTCTGGCTAAATTTAGTTATTTAGAGCTGAGTGTAATAAATCTCTCTCTCTCTCTCTCTCTCTCTCTCTCTCAAAACAAGCACTGAAATGTGTCGTGCCAATTAACCTGACCAGATGCTTGCAGACAGTTGCCTGCTTAGCCTACTAGCAGGGCTCAAAATTGCACCAGACAAATGCTGGTAAATATTGAAGTTGGTAGATTTCAGACAGAAAATACGGATTACCTATTGAATGGTGGGTGAATTTCGCCACTTCATTTGTCAGTGAAGATATTCAAGATAGTGAATGGTAGATATTCACATTTCAAAAAGTTAATTTTGACTCCTGCTTAGTGTTTACTAAATGATAGCTTGCTAGCCAGCTAGCGATAGGATAGGTAAACAACAGTAATAGCTGGCCTTTATGGAGTTGGTCGGACAGGACTAACAGTTTATATTTCAGTTTGCAAACATGAATTCTTACCCTTTGCCTTTCGTTTGAAAAAGCCAAACAGTTTCAATTGTTTTTTGCTGGCATGTCACGTACTGCAACCTATGACGCTGCACCACCCAGTGAGTTGACAGCAGTAACGTTAGTTGAGAGCACAGATCCAGACCGCGAAGAGACCCTCTGCCGCTCTCCACCCCCAGCCCCGCTCCGCCCCGCCCGTTCTGCTTCTCCTTGTCAGAGTTTAGTGTTCGGGATTCCTTGTTCTAACAGGCTACGAGGGATAAAATGCACAACGAAATAAAAAAGTTAAATAACATTTTTTTGGCTACCCGGGCTGAGCTCAATTTACCCCGGGCTGAAGCCCCGGTAAAATCGGCTGGCGACGCCCCTGGCCGTAGCAACCATCCATTTAGAACTGGTAACGGCAGTTTGTCCTGTGAGTTGAGAAATTAGTTGATATGTGTCGGAAGAAATTAGTTCTACAAACAAGACAGTTTTAGCGATTAAAACATTTAAATTGTAACAGGAAATGAACACAATGCAAGTGGCAACAGTGGAATAAGCGGGATAATGGACTCCACGGTGGTCTGTTCACAGAAGTTAATCTCCGCTTCGCGTCGGGGCCGTTTTACAACCTCGACCGTGCATTAACTTCTGTGAACAGACCACCGTGTCGTCCATTATCCCTTACATCGCAAACTGTTGAGTAAGGGGGTCAGTCGTGTTTGTGACGCACAGACAGCCTTGTAGCCTATTTTGCTTAGGCCTCACTTTTAACGACAGTAGGTTGTGAGGGTATGTTGACAAAAAATAACCATGCAATTAAAAGTCCACTTAAAACTTTGCTATTATTCATTTATAGCACAACACCATAACCAGTAGGCCTACCAGAACCTCGCATATTAGCGTCATGATTTGTGTGCGTCTATTTGGCAAGGCCACTAGCTGTCATGGATGCGTTGTTGCTAAAGGAAGGCACAGGTGTCAAAAGTTAAAAAATAAATGGAGATGGGCGGCTTTTGGAAACGGGGGAGAACTAACAAGCCATGGTGTAAAGAAATTAAAGTGCCAGGGGTTTGCTTTTGCGCGGTTTGCTGCAAGAAAATTGTTTATGGATGCAATAGGAAAACGTTTTAGCACGGCAACAATCAGAAGGCCGCCATATCGTGCACTTCAGGACATCTTCCCTATACCTGGTGCAACTAGCCACCACGACAGAGGTAGGCTACGTTTATCTATGGCTGACCGTCCGAAGTAGGCTACGCATGTTCTTTCATAGCGCAACACAACCTGTCCCTCACCATATCGCAACCTCTTGTCAACCTTATACAATCTGTTGCTGAAGACAAAAGCGCCCTCTCCAGATTGTCGTTATCATGCGCAGACCTCCTGCATGAGCACACACAGTATTGCTGCTCATTGGAAAACTGAGTTGTCTGTAAAACTCAAAATTACCATGTTTTCATTAAATGCGGATGAGGCAACAAATGGAAATATGAACAATATCTAGTTTTTTTTTTTATTCGTTACTTTGATATGAAAATGGGAAGTCTTGCAAACTTGATTTTATAGATTTTACTTGGTGTTGAATTGCATATTAACAAGAAAAAAAATCTCCCCTTTAAACACTTTTGGCCTGAAGTAATTAAATAAGAGTGTAAGTTAAAGCCTTTCTACATACAATATTGCTGCAGTAGAAAAGAACAGCAATGGCTAATCAGCAATGGTCAGGGATGGTACTAAAATATTGTTTTGTTCATCAGGAACACTCAATCTCAATCAAGAACACTCTCGATTCGCCTCATTCACATGGCGGCCATTGGCGGCTAAAACGAGGCTACAGGGTACACAAACCATAGGATTGTTATGTGCTATGCATTCACCTGTAGGTGGCATTAATTATATAGTAAGTGTACCCTGTAGCCTCGTTTTGGTTTAAACAATGGCCGCTGTGTGAATAAGGTGAATACTCCCTTTACTTTGCTGTTTGCATTTTTTTGTACATTAAAAACCTGCTATCTCTATAGGTAGATATGAACAACATATGACTTATGGCCTAAAAAAAGTTCAGTCAAACTATTTTTTTTACTTTAATCCCTGCACACTCCCTCCCTCTCTCTCTCACTCACTCATAGACACGCACACTCATACACACACTTCCTCTCTCTCACACACACACAGACACACACACACTCCCCCCCTCTCTCTCTCGCATATACACATACACTCTCTCTTTCTCTCTCACGTACACACACTTACACACACACACTTTTTCTCTCACACACATAAACACACACACCCTCTCTCTCTCTCACTTACATACACACACACTCTCTCACTTATACACACACACTCCCTCTCTCTCACTTACACACACATGTATGTTGTGTTTTTGTAGAATTATTGGCACCAGAGCCATGCAGTGTCCAATAAACGTAACATCTATACATCATTAATCAACTTTGCTCGCAATGCCTTTACTTTTGGGCTCTCTTTGGTTGTTCCCACTTCAATATTGTAGATGGTGGTCTGCAGGAATGTAAAAGTTGCATAGAGATTCGTCGCAACTCAAACTGAAAACGAAATGAACCTTGAAAAGCTTGTCGAATGCTACCAGAGAGGTGTTTCTCTTCATTCAAGTGCTCATCAAGACTCTGGCATGACTGGAGGAAACATAAGAGAAAGAATTATAATCAAGTCCTCATGTTCAAATGAATACACTTCATGTCAAAGACAATACTGTGTGATAATGGAATTACACACCTTGTGAAATACTACAAAGTTGTCTATGGCTCGACTTCCACTGATCTTGTGACTCCTCTTTCTCCCAGATGGCTGAGGTGACAGGATGTGCATCAGCAGGAGTAAAGTGGAAATATCACTGTCCCAGCCTGGGTTAGGGTGGGGTTTGGAGGAGAGTCATACAGTAACTATTTCATTATTCAGAATGAACAGTCATGCATAAAAAAAGGTATTTTGACAACTTAACTTCAAATTAATATCCAGAAATACAGAGGTAATTTCCTAAAATGGCAACTAAAATGTTAAACTCCATTACTCCATACAATTACCTTGTAAGTTGTCTACAGACAACTCCATTTGTTCTCCCTGGCAGACAGCAATAGGTGTTGCAGCAATGGTGTTTGTAGCTTGTAGTGCAGGTCTTTCTTTTATCAGCTTGGGTTTGTATGAGGGCCCTCTTTCCAGATGTCTTGCAGATGTTTCAGATCCAACAAGAAGGCTAAAGTCTTGAAGAAGCTGAAACATTAAAGAAGACACAATACAACTTAGAATGGGGCGAAAAGCAGAACACTGTTGAAATTGACAACCTTGTCAGCAATTACACACACATGTATCCGTTAGGCTAGATTAAATCTCAGGGATAGGCGACTCTAGCAAAGAGGGAAAATGCAACACATTCATGTACATTTGCACATTTGTACATCTCCACAATTTCTTCTGTGCCTTTGCAAGGCAACTGTATAAAACCCCAAACCAAGCAAAAATTAGAATCATGGATGACTAAGCACATGTCCTTGGTAACCAGCTCTGGAAACACATCAGCATCCACTTCCATTCCTCCATCATCAGTCACTGTCAAGGTTTTGTCTTCATTTATGGAGAACTTTGCCCAAATATATTAGTATTATCCAAAATATACTGTGGTAGAGCACATACTACATAGAAATCAGCATTGACATTTCTCTGCCCAACTCCAATATTGTTTGCCTAGAAGCATTTAACAGCAAACACTAGGCCTACTTCATAACACTATCAATTTAAAAAAGTAAATGTTAGTACACATATAAATAACTTTGGGACCAAATTACAGACCCCTCTACTTTTTCCCATTCAACTGAAATGAATTGAGCTTCTCTGTCGGAGAAATCTACGAACATGCACATAGCCTAGTCAAATAAATCAACAGCTGCATGGCAAATACATTTTTACAGCTAATCAGTGCACAAATTACGGAAATTATCTTTTAACGTTATTCACAAATAGCACTTCATGCAAAAACTACAATGCAAATCATGATGTGATTCAATGGAACACTCTAATGTTACATTGCTCTGAAAAATGAAATTTCCTTTGAATAGATCCCAAACATAGAAATGAATGGACGTCGTTGTCATTCTTTCCGCACATTTATGAACAGACAGCGAAATTAGGAAAGGAAAAACGACTGTCTTTTCCCCCTTTTAAGGAGCTGTGCAGACACTCGCTCACATTCTGTTTTTGTAGAGACAGTTGTGAAACGTAGCCTACTAGTGCTATGCTAAACAACTAGGACAGTAACGTTAGATCATTTCAGCTAACATCATCCCCTTCAGTCAACCATTTCACTTTAAATCATGTTGTCTCCTCATAGTCGTACGATAACTTTTGCCTACCTGAGGCTTACTCGCTAGTAGGCTACTATCAAACTTATGATGAACATTATCCAAGCATGGCTCACATATCTTGACAATCATCGCATCCACTTCTAAGTAATGTTACATCTGTTGATGGAAAAGGCAAACAATTTTACATTCTTCATTTTAATTTTGGGTAACGTTGTTTGCTTAATAGACAAATATCTAGCTAAATTATCTATCTTAGCTAGCAACTACGTCGGTAACGTTGACGTTAGCTGACTGACCACGTGAATGTCATTTCAATGCATGAATGTAACTGGTTAGCACACCATAACGTTACAGCTAATAACGTCAGCAGCCTATTGTAAGCTTAACTAACAAGGATGGTGATGTAGATGTATAGATTAAACGTAGGTAGACCTCGCAAAAAAAATGAAAAAATAAAATAAAATAAGGACAACACATTACACCACACTAAGTCAAACACACATAATGTCATTTAGTGTTATCAAGCAGCTAAAAGTTTGGACAATGTCTTACTCAATGCTAAGGTACGTTGACAACGGGCGGGAAAGCAACTTCTAAGTCTACAGTTTCCTAAAGAAAGTCTGAGAGTGCAACACAACGTCTAATACACGTATTTTATCAACGAATGTCAAAAATAGATTAATTTAATAACTTACCACCATACAGAATTGTCCACCACTTGAAGAGAAGTCTGCTATCCTGCAGGGGGGTTTGAGAAATGGCGAACCGCGCTGGAAGTTTGAGCTTGCAAATTGGCAAAATATCCCGGATGGAACTTGTTACACCCAATTGGTGGTTTTTTATCGGAACGCCGCAAATTAACACAGTCTTTTGTATCATATCTACACCAAAAGTGTTGAGAGTTTAACATCTATCACTGCAACAGTGTTTATTTGTCATAACACCAGAAATATAACACCCGTGAATTTGCTGTGTGTCCATCCTCTGACAAGAGTCACACACATCACACACCTCTGACCCCCCTCCTCCCTCTGTTTCTCTGGTGCTGTCTGTCACTGGGCTTGTAACACTGCTGCCATTATGGTGTGGTCCTCAGGGGGCTCTGTCTGCCCCGACGCTCCCCCACTCCAGCCCTCTCGGACGGGGAAGCGCTACAAGAGCTCTGGGAGCGGCAGCATGCTGTATACATGCTGAAATATGGCCGGCTGTGTAGAGGCAGCGCAGTGGGACTCTGCTCCGCTGACGCACTCATAAAACGCCGGCCAAATCTGACCCACCCCCCATCATACCCCCACCACCACCACCCCACCACATCATACCCCCATCACCACCACCCCACCACATCATACCCCCACACCCCACCACATCTTACCCCCACACCCCACCCCACCACATCATACCCCCACATCCCACCACATCTTACCCCCACACCCCACCCCACCACATCATACCCCCACCCCATCATACCCCCACCAGGAAAAAAAGTTCCCCTTTCAGGCGATGAGTGGGGTAGGTGGGGACTCAGCTCAACGCAGCGGTAGGGTGGCCCGGCCCAGAGTGTGTGTGTGTGTGTGTGTGTGTATGTGTGTGTCTTGTGTCTGTGTGTGTGTGTGTGGTGTGTGTCTGTGTGTGTGTGTGTGTGTGTGTGTGTGTGTGTGTGTGGTGTGTGTGTGTGTGTCTGTGTGTGTGTGTGTGGTGTGTGTGTGTGTGTGTGAGCAGCACAGCAGTAGGGTGGTCTGGCCCACAGTGTGTGTGTGTGTAGGGCAGCACAGTGGAAGGGTGGCCCGGAGGAAGGGCCTCTTTCAGTGTGTGCTGAATGGACCAGCCGCTGTTGTCTCGTCTGATGTCTTCACTTGTGCTCTGGACAGGGCTCTGGACTCCACACCACCACACACACACACACACACACACACACACACAGACACACACACACACACACACACACACACATTTACACACACACAGGCACACAGTTTCAACCTCACTCAGACTCAGACAGTCACTTTCATGAAAACACACACACACACACTCAAGTGATCTATTCTTCAAGAAATCTAAGCCTTCCTCATCGCGAATGAAGTTAAAGTAGTAACAAATTAAAGAGCAGGTTTTGCAGGTGGTAGACTTTTTAATCTGGCATTTTGCACACACACACACACACCATTCTTTCTTTTTAAGTGTTGTCCAGCTGAATCTGACAGTGGCCTTTCAGGGTGGATTTCTGTCAGCAATGCTGAAAAGCTTGAGAAGACACCTCCCGCACAAACACACACACACACACACTTACTTTCACACAAACTTTCACACACACTTACACACTCACAAAATGCTGTTCACATCCACAACCACCCACACACAGTGCTGGACAATCTGGACAAATGGAGTCACCCACACACACACACAATGCTGAAAAGCCTGTAGAGATCACATCTCCTGCACACACACACACACACACAAATACAAACACACACACACACACACACACACACACATACACACACACGTACAGTGAAAAAAGCCTGTAGAGATGGCGCCTCTTGGTAGAATCACTTCTCTCCTGTCAGAACTCACTCTGGGTTTAATCCCATCCTGTCCTCCCTCCCTCTCTCTTTCTTTTTCATTTCATTCTTTTTTATTCATTATTTCTTTCTTTCTTTCTTTTGTTCTTTGTTGTGTCCTCCCTAGTCTTTCTCTTGAATCACTATAATCTTTCTTCTGCTCTCGTTGTTTTTGCAGCACATATATCATTTATTTTCATCTGTATTAGTTTTGGGTGTCTTTCTGTGCCTCCTTCTATTTGTGTTTTCCTTTCTTTAGTCTTTATGACGTAGTTTCCTCCCTCAAAACTCTCATGCTTTCTTTCTTTCTTTCTCTCTCTCTCTCTCTCTCTCTCTCTCTCTCTCCCTCTAACAGGTCGGCCAGTGTGTCGTGCTGTATGGGTGCACACAGGAAGTGTGTGGGTATTTAGTGCATTCCTGCAGACTGTATTGTTACATGTCTGGGACTTTGTACAGTGGCTCATAAAGATGTAACCCTGACGACTAGACGAGACGGGAGAGCAGAGCAGAGAAGAGAAGAGGAGGGGAAAGGATAGAAGAGAAGGGAAGAGGAGAGGAAAAGAGGGAAGAGGAGAGGAGGAGGGGAGAGAAGAGGAGAGGAGGAGAGGAGAGGAGAAGAGGAGAGGAGGAGAGGTGAGGAGAGGAGGAGAGAGGTGAGGAGAGGTGAGGAGAGGAGAGGAGAAGAGGGAAGAGGAGAGGAGAAGAGGAGAGGAGGAGAGGAGAGGAGGAGAGAGGTGAGGAGAGGAGGAGAGAGGTGAGGAGAGAAGAGGAGAGGAGAGAGGTGAGGAGAGGAGAAGAGGAGAGGAGGAGGAGAGGGGAGGAGTACGTCCTGCCACAGCAGATGAGCCATGTGTCTGTATGAGCTCCCGGGTCTCAGAAACACACACACACACACACACACATATAGGCCATGCGTTTTAATGCACAGAAAGCCATGTTATTTCAGGCGTCCACTAGACTGGGCTGGTAAGTGCTGTTGATGCCCCTGCGTGTCTGCATGTGTAGGTATATATTTATGTCAGGCTTGTGTTGGCCGATTCGTCTGTGTTCACATTCACATTAATAGTTCTGGTGTGTGTGAGCCGGTCTCTCTGTATGTGTGTGTGTGTGTGTGTCTGTGTGTGTGTGTGTGTGTGTGTGTGTGTGTGTGTGTGTACCTGTTATATGTCAGCATGCAACAGACATGACAGGGTTATGGTGTTTACCTGAAAAAGTCTGTGTGAGATCTGCATAAGGTGTGTCTGTGTGTGTGTGTGTGTGTGTGTGTGTGTGTGTGTGTGTGTGATGTGCATCAGACTTGAATGTCTCCTTGAGTGTATACACAGACACACACAGAAACACAAAAACACACTCTTACTCTTTTCATCACATCGGTATTGGACCCAGCCATCTGCATTCCCACTGTCAGTGCCTTGGCCTGCCAGAAGACACACACACACACACACATGCACGAGCGCACACACACACACAGACACACACACACACACAGACACACACACACAGACACACAGACACACACACACACACACATACAGAGAGAGAGACCGGCTCACACACACCAGGCAGACGATAAAATAAATAGCAGAATAAAACAACACAGAGGAAAAGAATATGAGAAGATGAAGCAGCAATCAGTTCTGCCAAATGGAGGAAACCAGCTGGGTGAGAAACTATGTGCGTGTGTGTGTGTGCGTGTGTGTGTGTGTGTGTGTGTGTGTCTGTGTGTGTTTGTATTTGTGTGTGTGTGTGTGTGTGTGTGTGTGATTGAATGTGAATGTACTCATTGGCATGTGTATATCTCTCTGCCTTTGTGTGTGTGTGTGTGTGTGTGTGTGTGTGTATCACCCTCTCTTTGTGTGTGTGTGTGGGCGTGTGCATGTGTGTTTGTGTACATGTGTGTGTGTGTGTGTGTGTGTGTGTGTGTGTGTGTGTGTGTGTGTGTGTGTAGGTCTTTAATGCTGACACCTGCAAGCCATTTCAGCTGATGTACAGTTGAGAGAGCCGAGGGGGGGGGGGGGGGGTTGCTAAGCGATGAGGAAGAGGATGTTGCTGATGATGAAGATCATATGATACTGCAGCCTTTTTTCTTTGGTCTCAATGGTGTGTCTGTGTGTGCATCCTGTCCTATGATGAAAGGGTTTTCATGGCCAGGTAAAACGCCAGTGTGTGTGTGTGTGTGTGTGTGTGTGTGTGTGTGTGTGTGTGTGTGTGTGTGTGTGAGCAGACAGATAGCCACACTGCATTTGAGAAAGGATGGTTAAAAGGGGTGATTGGTGGAACAGAGCATTTGACCATGTTCTGTGATGTTAACACAGAAGGTATACAACTTAGGTCATTCCAAGAAATGCTCAGATGTTATTTCACAAGCCCAATTACAACCTTATAATTAGGCTAGAAAATAAAACGGTCCGTTTTGGCAGATTTAGCATCCCCTCATGGTTTTCTAGAACATCCAGATGAATAATTAATTACCTTGCAGCCAATGAGCACTCCCTTCCAGATCTGCTGACGTTATGATCCAAAGCCAGCTTACTGTAACAATAGTTTAACAGATTGCATTCTGGTCCCTACGCTGAATTGCCTACTCCCTACCTACTGCACAGGGTGTAAAATTCACAGGGAACTTCACAGGGATCTTGATTACTTTGGAATGCCCTGCTAGTCTTAGGCTGTCTTAGAGACGGTTGGATTCACAAGATGTGTCCATTCAAAACAGTGGAGTGTAGTTAGCTTGCTAACTTGCCAACGTTATAGAGTTGGCTCAGATATAATTTCAGACGTGTTTTGGGATTACAAGAAAGGCTTTTTTAGAATGAACGTGTCTATTTCTCACTAGTACTCACAAAGTCCAAGCATTGAAAAGCCAAACAAATGTACGTTTATCTGCGCCATATAACTTCCGGTGAAGTGATGCCTGCTTGAAGCTGTAAGTGGGCTGGTATGTATGCAAATTTTGGGGTGTAACAAATACAGACCAGAGTCAAATAGGTACACCCCCAGAAATCACGTCAATTCCGAGCTGCGTTGACATTTGCCCGTTTTACAGCGGCAGTTTCAAGTTGTAATATTTGCATAGGAAGGAGGTGATAATGGGACTTTGAGAGTCTCTGTATGTCCAGTTTACCCACCGAGCTGCCTTTACTGAACTATGCCCAGGTCAACTCGCTCGTGCATTCTATCACTTTACCCCTTTAAGCTGCTCACGCCATCCATTTCTCTCTCTCTCTCACTGTGTGTGTGTGTGTGTGTGTGTGTAAGCAGACGATCCACTTCGCCACCACAAACACACTCTCACTCATTCTCTGTTTTCCCCTTCGCTCCCCTCTTTCTCTCATAATTATCTTGCCTTCTCTTTGTTTTTCTTTCTTTCCCTCCCTTGGAACCTTCCATTTCTCTTCTTCCTCTCTCCTCCTCCATCGCTCTGTCCACCTCCACATGTTCTCTCCTCTGTGTCTCTCTAGTATTTAATCTCTTTCAACCTCTCTGTCCATGAGTATTTCTGTT
>NW_027468657.1:5514688-5527188 GCF_046254945.1 Alosa pseudoharengus
ATGCCAAAGCTTCGACATGTTCTCATTCATTACATTAAAAGTGTTGCAAGAAATGTGCATTTCTGTTTGTCTCAATTCAATACAATAAAATACGATTAGGCAACATAATCGCGTCACTCGTTATCACGTGAAGATTGGTGTTTCCGTGGAGGCGTGAAATCATGTTATCCCAGTCAATGATCCAATCGGTCTCCCATCCACTTAACGACCGCAGTAGACACTACTTAGCTTCTGAACCAGGACGAAGTATTATCAACCTCAACACGCTATGGACGAGAGTGAAAAGGAAACGACCAGGCGCCTAATTAAACCAAACCCTACATGGCCTGACATAGTTTGATGTTTCATGAATCAAACTTTCAATAAAAGGAAAATATTATGTCAGCCATTATTGTTAGGCCTACATAGAAAATATTAGCCTGTATTGCTTTTAAATGACATGATTGAAGTTGAGACTGCAACGCAGACACGTTTTAATGTCATTGTTCTAAATGGCAAAGCTTTAGGCTAGGCCTAGGCTATTTCTTCTTTATTTCTATATGTGCATGATATTATGGATTATGGACATTTTCCGGAAAGAAAATAACGTAAATTGACAAACAGAGCAAGCATCCTATATAAATCAGGGCTACCCACAAATTTCGCCTGGCTCTTGCAATACAACACAACTCATTCCGACACTAGAGCGGGTGCCCTGGTTTGCGCAATTCAAAGCCTTTGAATCAGATTCCGAAGCAGTCACGTGGGTGTGTGTCCCAAACGAAGCTTCAGACGTCACACTCACAAACCGAGGCCTCGTTTGTCATCAGTCACGTGATTTTTATGGAAACGACACAAGCCTCGAACCGGGGCTTCATCTGGCACGCCCCTTTCTGCTCGACACAAGCTCCGAAGCCTCGCTTCATTGGGCACATCACTAACCATCATCATTATCATGTAGTTTCCAAGGTGTGTGCACAGGTAGATAAATAGATAGATAGATGGATATATAGATAGGTACTTTATCATCCCGAGGGAAATTTTAATAATTTAAACAGTTTAGTTAGCTGGCTAGCTATAGCTAGCAGCTGGCTGATTTTGTGTAATTTCCTGAAGTGGAAAGAGATTTTGTTCAGGCCTTAATAGATATCCTTTGTTTGAAAATAAATCGTTTCTATTCTTTCCTCTTAATTCCATGTGTTGCAACTCTCATTGATAACTTTGTTAACTTATCCAGCAAACTATTAAAAATTCACGACTGTAACAAAACACTGCAACTCGCTTGCCCTCAAACTAGTCCATCTTCCTGTTTCCGCCTTGTCGCGCTCGTCTGAAAAAAAATGAGTGGTGCGCTACCGTGTGCTACACGGGCAAAACCCTGGCGCGCCAGAGAGATCTACATCATTTTGACGTCACATTGTCGCGCTACCGGTCGGGTGCGTCAGGTATGTAGAAGCTATTACAGCCCAAGCTCTGAGAGGTGAGCCGTCTCAGAAAATAAAGTTTCACTTTCGACAAACCTCCATGGACACCGAGGCTGACCATGGCCGTGGGCCTTTGTGTGTGCCAAGCCTCCAGGAAGCACACTTCTCCCTCTGATCTGGAAACCAGGCGAAAACGTGATTGCTGTTATCCAGAGGGAGAGCTAACACAATCTGGCCTCAGTTATACCAGAGTTTTGGAGATTGCCTTTTTAAAAACAGAGTGTTTCAACTGGTAACTAAGAGTCCAGAGATTGGTAAGAAGCTAAATTGGTAAGAGACCTGTTGAGGGTAAGCTCAAAGTATCCTAATTATAATCAATCTGACATATGTGTACAGAAAGGTCTAGGTTAAGTGTTTTACTGTAAGCGTTGTGTCATCTTAATAGAGTATGCTTTAGGTGTTGTTGTGTAAATCATGGTGAATATGAATCAGTATGAAAACAAAGAAAACAGACTGGAGTAGAGCCTGACCGATAAATCGGTGTGCCAGTATTATGGGCCGATGCAGACCTCTCAAGTCTCACGCATTGAGCGTGAGACACACACATTTCAATGACTTCACACGCTCACACGCCACACATGGCATTTCTCACTCCGAGAAATTATTAACTTGCCCGCACAGAAATTTCTAAGGGCTATATTTTACAAACGTGTCACACAACGTTGCTGTCTGTGCGCTCATTCAGCTCAGAGAGCTGCTGTTCAGTTACTAACCTATCGGCCAATCAGAAAATAGGATTTCTCAACCAATCAGGAAATAGTTTTGTTTTGATGTGGGTCCGCAACGTGGAGACTGCTGGTCCGCGGAGTCGTGGAGTGAAATTAGGCCCGGTGCTTCGTCTGATAATTTGCTGCGCAGTTGATCAAGATACTGCGGACCGACAAAAAAGAAAACAAACGTTTCTGCTATCGATGTCATTAAACATGGAGCCATGCAATGAAGTGGTGCTATGAGCGTTCATTCAATGCAGGCGTCTGCACGAGAGAAACTGAAACTAATCGATAACGTTGGTATCAAAGCTCCGCTTCAACCTGTTGAATGCTATTTAATTGTTTAACGACACTTAACAACGTTGATTTTTGGAACTTCCATAGACACAGAGCAGAGATAATACACTGTATAGCACTGAGTATTGTATAGTCAAATTTGAATATAACTTGGCCAAAAGCTATTGTAGCCTTCTTTCTATCTGTTAAAGATCAACAGATCAGTGATTCACGCCTATCTGCTCGCCAAAAAAGCTGGTATTGTGTTTCCTGAATCCTTACATTCAGGCATTCAAATTAAACTTCATTAAAAAACATGTATTTTTTTTCTCCATTTCCTACCAATGTATGATGCTTGCATGAGGGAAACACCCCAAAACAAGAGCACCCATAGGCCTATAATTGTTGCTGTTTTGAGAAGTATTTATTTTCTTATGCAAGCATCATGCAACCATGCAAAAGCAATGAAACTAATTATATCTTACATTAGTAAAGCAGTCCTCTGATGTGGATGTCACAAAACATTTAAGTGAAAGTGCATGTATAGGCATAATAATGATTGTGATATTGATAATGACAATTTGATTTGGAGGGAGTGGGGTTGGGTACGTGTAGATGAGCCCTATGACCCCAAAGTCTGCCATGACCGGGCCTCAGGTCAAAGAAGTTTGAGAAAGGCTGGTCTATATAACCTGCATCAAATTGAGGTTTGCAGTGATGCGCCTGAAGGCACAGGTTGAAGACCCAGTCAGTTACATCACAATATGCACATTTGTGTAAATTCATTCCTACGTAATCACCATGACCAAAATTGTACTTTTTTTTTTTTACTTTGAATCTTGAAAAAAAAAAAATATTGACCTACCTACCGACCCATTTTTTTTTTTTTTGGCTGTTACTGCAAACAAGAATATTTTTAAGGATGGCCTCATGACTGTGAAAATGGCTGACATTGAACCACAGTGCTTTAAATGGGAGCCCCCAGTATCAGTCATCAAGGCATCAAAATCTGCCACAAACACTTACAACACACAACATCACTCATAAACACACACACACACACACACACACACACGGACAGAACCACCACTGTTCAAGAGACCATTTTGGGCCTAAATGTGCTTTTTCTCATTTGGTTGTTTTCTGTTTGTTTAGAGCAGAATGAGCCACTGCTGTTCAAAGGGCCCATTTGGGTGAAATTATTATTATAATTTATGTTATTATTATTTATTATTATTTACTATAGGGTTCTAGAATAAATAAAACAGTGTGTTTGAAATAATGGAATTTGTGGGATGTAGCTGGGTCGATGGGACATGGGGAGGGTGGGTCTGTTGATCGGGGGGAGGGGGCGTGGCGCCACGAGTAGTTCAAGCTTTTCCCCATTCCCCATTGAGATCAATATGTTTTATATAGAGTTACCACAGTGCCACCTGTGGTTGTATAGAGTAACCTGTGGTAACTAGTGCTGGGCGGTTCAAAATGCTTACGGTTTCACGGTATATGACGGTATTTTTTTTTCATGCATTATCAGATGTTCACAGCATTTTCTACAGGTTGAGAGAGGAATTGAAGGATGGTCTATTTTACTGTCATGATGTAGAATGACTCCACACTAGTGGTAATGCAGTTTTGCATGGCCCCAGAAAATGATGCTGTTTACAAAGAGCCACTCATGATTCTAATGAAGAATACACGGGTTTCCCGTTTACCAACAACACTAGATGCGCACGCAGCCGTGAGGCAGAAGACGCTTGGTGGCCGTCCACAATGTTATAAACTTAACCTATATAGTCAGCTGCTGTAAGCTACAATCAGATTTTTTTCTATACCCCTGTTGTCTCAATGATAATAACATCTCATTTCAGACTATATTTCAAAGTTTGACGTTCATTTGCATTATTAATATAACATCGTATTTTGTCATTTTTGGCGAAGACATGCATTCCGAGATTTTGAACATATTTAACATTCTCTAACCATCGTGATTTCGAATTGGTGCAGTTTTCAGCACAAAAACTAATTTTATTCTTTTGCTCTTTTGCATTGCTCTATGCTGTTCTATGGTGCTTTCTGCCTCTTGGTTGGGCACGCATGTTTTCGTGACGTTGCATAGAAATCCATGTATCTAATCAGAATGCAAAGACAATTGCAGTCAAAAACTTTTACTGTGCAAATTTCACAAACATCTTGTATAAAACCAATACAAAAAGTAGTGCAACTTGCAATAATTATACTTTTTTGAAAATTATACAATTTAAAATAAAGCCTCTCTGCTAATGTGCTTACTCTGTCAAATAGGCCTATCAGAAACATGCCTTATTGTTATTGTGTGGTTTACATGACGTTAGTGGTAGGCTAACGTTAACTTTATGTGGATGTGGATGTCTTGTTAGCCCGCCATGAACTTCGGTTCAGATCGCTAGGCAAAACATTAACAAAAAAGTTTGTTTTGGTGCACTGATGACAGTTAGGATCATTTCTAACTAGCTAGCTAGTATTACTCAGTTCATGTCTATAACATGCTTTACTTGCTACCTGGATAATTTCAGCGAATATTCTTAAGGTGAGATGAATGATAAGATCATTAAACTTCACTGTGTTCGGTGGGTTGCTAACTAACGACATCACCTACTAGCCAGCTAGTTACAGCTGTTGAACAATCTCAATAGAATTTTCGTGACGGTAAATCCCTTTCAATGCAGTATCCCCTAACGTTATACCTTAACTAAAGAAACAATTTAAGGTAGTCTGTGCAACACCCTTAAATAAACCCCTTACCTAAGGAGAAATTAAGCCTTAAGGGTCATACTTCAGGTGGAAAACTTAAGGTGTTTTGTGTTAACCCTCACTATGCCTCGCAGTCGCACCATGCATGCGTGTGAAAAAAAGTCCCGTCTGAAACACTGTCGCCATGTTGCGCGGTGCAGCGTTCCAAACGTTGTGTAATCAAATACACCGGTATGGCGGTATATTATAAATTCATATCATAACGAAAATAGACACCGGTATACGGTGTGAACCGGTATACCGCCCAGCACTAGTGGTAATTATACAGAACATATTGATCTCAATGGTGCAAAGATTTCATAAGACAATTCAAATTGGTGTTTTTAAAAAGGGATCATGGAGAATAAAGAAAAAAGTATAAAAAAATCTTTATATACTCCCACAAGGTGTTTGGGTGCTCTGAAAATGAGAACCAAAATGATTTTTCAGACTTGTAAGGTCTGCTCTTCAGACCCTGAAGGAATTTATTTTCTGTTCATTGCTTTTTGTGAGAGTGTTTCTACTTATCTCAGCAAGGAAAATAAATTAAGAGCCTATGTTGAGTACAAATATGTCTTCTGAAGGCCTAAACAGAGCCCAGTCAAAAACTCCAATAAAATTTTGATCAAATTTAAGGGACAGCTATGACCATGCAGGATCATCCAGACCAAATGTGACAATTTTGCAACATACTATTCCTATTTATGTACCAGCATGCAAAATGCAAAATTTGAGCCTCCTACATGGTTTAGTTCTTGCGCTGTGGGCTTGTGAACTTTGACAAAAAAAAGAGGCCGAACAAAATCGACACCCCCCTCCCCCTGTAAAACTGGCTGTATCTTGGAAAGTATTGATCTTACATAAAAGTAATTTTACAGTGTGTCTCCTAACATAGGTACACCTGGTAATTTTTTCAGATTTTTTTGAGACCTAAGTGCGTGGGCCCTGGTTGAATTGACGTGGAAAAAGTAGGCCTAAGACCGCCATCCACAGCTGTGATCACACTGTCAAATAGCGAAACATAAGTTTGTTATGTGAATGATTTGCAAACCCAAACAGCAAAGGAGTGTCAAATCGACGTTAATTGTTGGTCAGATTGATCAGTTTCCGTCAGACGTCAAAATTCAGCAGTGAATCGACAGCATGAGTGGTAGTAGAGCGTCGAAAGGGTTATATCTCGGAAGGGTTCCTTAGATAAAGATGGAATAAACGTCTGTAGACTGACAGAGATGTAGATTAGGCTACAAAACCTCAAGTCATATTCATCTTGCACAAGGCAACTAAGCTACTGAAGACTGAGCTACTGAATCAAAGCAACAGGCTTTGTTTATTGTGTGTTGTTTTGCGTTGTTGTCCTATAGTGGTAACTGGATAGTCCTATGGTATAAATTACAGTAAGGCATACCACAACTTGTGGGTAATAGCTCTTTACAAATTCAGTCATTGTTTGATGCTGCTATTCAATTGAGCATTGTACCTAGTTGCATTGAATAATTTGAAAATTATACTTTGAATTCTAGCAGAGACTCTCTCAGAATTGCTTGTAGGTCTATTTATACTTTACTAATATGCTTCATGGCTAACTCTGATCACCAGTGAGTCACAGAGATAGCAAGTGAGGCCTACATTTGTCCACTTTCAGTGCTCGACGACACTTAGTTCAAAAGATTAGCATATTTAAGGGTAATGCAAGGATTTTGTATAATTAAGGGTACTGGGCCGATTTGAGGGCCGCTTGGGCCAAATTTTCCAGGGCTGATTTCTTGTCCCAGTCCGTCCCTGATAGTCAGCCATCCTACCGCTGTGAAGCACCTGATTGATAGGTTTCAATTGGATGCCTAGTGCTGTGAAGCACCTGATTGACAGGTTTCAACTGGATGCCTAGCGCTGTGAAGCACCTGATTGACCAGGTTTCAACTGGATGACGCGTGGAGTATTATATTCTGAATGAGTATGAGTTTTAACATTACTGTAAGTGTTGTAGAAGGTGACCCTAATCTTTATAGAGTATGCTTTAAATCATGACGATAGCACATGAATGAATATGAAAGACCTTCTAAAGGAATAGTCAGGTGAAATTAAAAGCTTTGTAAACATATAACCCTCATTAGTGCCTCAGATATTCATTAATACATTAATGAGTATGAGTTTTAACATGGATAAAAAGAGTACCCTGCCACCCTAAACTGGCTGGGCTGTAGTCTGTCATGTTGCTCTGTGGTATTAACAGCATCTGGCTCAGTCTCTGGGTCTGCCAGGAGAGGAAGTTGGGAAGAAGCATGTTTTTCCCATTTTTTATTTATGCCAAAACAGACAGGGACTGGAGTGGCCTTGGATATATCCAACCTGTTCCACACACACACACACACACACACACACCGCCTTGGAGACATCATGACAGTGTTGTATAAAGTACTAGAAAGCAATACTTGAGTGAAAGTACAAGTATCGTACTAGAAAAAGACTTTGGTAGTAGTGAAAGTTACCTTTTAGAATAGTACTTAAGTAAAAGTCTTAAAGTATCTGATGTATACTGTACTTAAGTATCAAAAGTAATTTTCTGATATTTAATGTACTTAAGTATTTGAAGTAAAAGTAAAAAGCAAGCGGTTTTATTTTGAATTCAGGGTTCCCATATCTTATTTCAAAGAAAAAAACAGAAACAGAAATTTAACTTTTGTATGAACTTCAGGTAAAAATGAAAAGTAAATAACATATTTCTTTCAAAAAAATTACCTGCTGGTAGGGAGAACATTTTGGTCATGTGGTATGAGCATTTCTAGGGCTTACTCCCCAGGTCACCATCTCACTCTCTCACACACACACACACAGACACAGGCCACCTATGTCCAGCAGCTACTAATATGCCAGTCATTAGTTGAAACTGAAAATGTGTCTGTTCATCTTCAAAAGAAGCTGGTTTTCAAAGTTGCCAGAATTCAGTGCCCGGGTAGCCTGACGAGCCAGACCCACATTAAAATGTAATTTGCTGCCGCTAGGGTGCGTCTAGATTTCTAGCCTAGTGCCTGGGAGTTTCAGGCCCAAGACCGGCCCACGTTTTCCATAGTAGTGGAAATTGGATAAATGAAGCAACATTTCAGCTCTTACTATCCTGTAGTTTTGATTAGTACCATGGTTCAACAAATGTGTAAAGGATATATAATAATTCACTTCAACTGAGAAGTTAACAAAAAATATTCCACTATTCCACAAGTTAACAAAAACAGAAAGAAAGAAAGAAAGCCTTTGAAATGTAGCCTATCCCACGCTTCCACAAAGAGGCATATTGAACTAATGTTTAGGCTACATGTTTTTTGCATGGCTATATTGTTGTTTGGTGATTTAGCCTACTCCTTTACTACACCCTCTTCTGAGCAAACAAGGCATATAGGTTTATCATGTAGGATAATTGCTCTTTCTTACATTAAATAACTTTAATTTATCCTCTCTACTTGTCCCTGTAGTCATGGCCTCCTCATCACTAATTTCGGGCTCATCATTTTCAGTGGTCGACTGGTTGATCTGCTGCTCAGTCTCTCCTGGCCTCTTTCTACCCTCCATCCTTCCTGACGCTTGTGTCTACTGTAGGGCCGGCTCGGCTATCCGTATCTGAGAAAACTTTTTGGAAAAGACGGGTTATATGGACCCAACCAACTCTTTTTGGGAGGGGAGAACTCCCTCACATAGGCTACAACCCATGCAGAGGCATTGCATTGGTGTCATGCACAGAATGCGGAACGTGTATAGTCTACATTAAGAGAAGTTAGACTAACGTGACAAATGTCAATATTTGTTTCCTCGACCGGCCCAAAAGTGAAGCGGCCCACCGGGAATTCTCCCGATTCTCCTGATTACCCACCCCGGGCCTGATTCAGTCTTACTCTTCTCAAACTGAAGACAAGTCCTGCGATGCTAAATAGCCTTTCACAGGCCGCTGAGGCAGGTAGCGGAGTGTTCAGATTACAGAAAGCTGCCAATGTACAGAAACATTTCTTGCAAATACGGCCACGGGTGTATGACGGTATTTTCACCACCACCCTGTTCGCCGAGTTCACCACTATCGTCGGGGTGAGTTCACCACTATCGTCGGGGTGAGTTCACCACTATCGTCGGGGTGAGTTCACCACTATCGTCGGGGTGAGTTCACCACTATCGTCGGGGTGAGTTCACCACTATCGTCAGGGTGAGTTCACCACTATCGTCGGGGTGGTCGTCTATGATAACGGGAGGTCGTGCTTCCATGGCGGTTTCAGTTGTGCGTCCTCCTCCTTTAGCAACAAACAAGCGCTTAAATAGAGCGTGCAGCGTGCGTAAGGCAATCTAGGAGCAGTGATTCGCCAAACCTCCCTTATTGCAGTCACACACATTTCTTCTAATTCTATCTTTTAGTAACGAGTAACGAAGATGCTTAGTGGAAATATAACGGAGTAAAAGTATACATTTTATCTAGGAAATGTAGTGTAAGTAAAAGTGAAAGTTGACATAAATTTAAATAGCGAAGTAAAGTACAGATACGTGAAATTTCTACTTGTACTCCGTTACATTACAACACTGCATCATGACGGTTCATACTTGCAGTACGCCTTATCATGCCAGGCTGCTTGTTTGAGATGAAGTAGCCAAGACACACAAACACACACACACACACACACTCATACACACAGACACCGCCTTGGAGACATCCTGATGGTTCGAACTTGTAATGTGGGTCGCCTGATCATGCCAGGCTGCTTGTTTGAGATGAAGTAGCCAAGACACACACACACACACACACACTCCTCTGGTGTGCAGTTTATTAATGGATAAGAGATGCTCTTGTGTGGTGGAGTGGAGAATTCTCTGTGCTGGCAGCCACACATGAGATTCATAGCAGATTTGTACACTTACCCCCACACACACACACGCAGGTGTGTATACTTACCCCCACACACACACGCAGATGTGTACACTTACCCCCACACACACACGCAGATGTGTAGACTTACCCCCAAACACACACGCTTTGCACACTCACACACATTTAGACCATAGATTAGGCAGGTCTTTGACATCACAAACGCATGCACACACAGCCAGATACACACTCACGCCAAAAGGTCTTCCAGTGCAGAGTCGTTGTACAAGTCAAATCAACCACACATACACACACACACACACACACACACACACAGCCAGACACACACTCACACCAAGAGGTCTTTCAGTGCACAGTCATGTGTACAAATAACCCAAATACATATATCCAATGACAAACAAACACTCACATTGCTCCCAACCCTAACCCAACCATGTGGCATGCACATCGGCAACGGCTATCTCTTTCTCTCTCTCTCTCTCTCTCTCTCTCTCTCTCTCTCTCTCTCGCTCTCAAAACACACACTTTCTCTCTCTCTCTCTCCCTCCTTCTCACTTTCTTTCAGACACTCACACACACACACTCTCACACACACATACATGACATGCATTCCTGCACCCACCCACTCACATCATTACAAACATCTCTAATGGCATATACGGTTACAGTCTGCAGCATGTGCACTAACAAACACACACATGCATACACACACACACACACACACACACAGAAACAGACACACTCACACACAGACACACACACACACACACACACACACACACACAGACACACACACACACACACACACAAACTCACACACAGACACACACACGCACACACACACACACACACACACACACACACACAGACATTTGGCACTCTGGTAGACAGCAGTTTGTCCTTGGTTGGAACAGAATGTCTCTCTTTGCTCTAATCTCACTGTCCGCTGATGGGGGAACACGCACACACACACACACGCACACACACACACACACACTGACCACTAACACATATTATTCCAGATAATGCTTCCACAATTGTATTGCATTGTATGCAATATTACTACAGTTACCTCATATAAACATTTCAGAGAGAGAGAGAGAGAAAGAGAGAGAGAGATTAATAGGCACATCATATTCCATCAGAACGTCAAACATTTATAGCCACAGCAGTCTTTTATCTCCATGTGGGCCGGAAGAAGCGCTTACTCTGCAAAGCTGCGTACGCGCGCGCGCGCGCGTGTGTGTGTGGCGTGCATGCCTGCGTGCGTGTGTGTGTGTGTGTGTGTGTGGTGTGTGTGTTTGTGTGTGTGTGTGTGTGTGTGTGTGATGTTTACTCTATCTTCCGTCCTTCCTTCTATCGTCAGTCCACAGACTTACCTGGTTCTACTCAAGAGATTCATAAAATGTATCTACTGTCCTCCCTCACACACACACACACTCTCTCTCTCCTTTTTTTCTCTCTCTCTCTCTCTTTCTCTCTCTCTCTCTCTCTCTCTCTCACACACACACACACACACACACACACACACACACACACACACACACACACACAGATCAACACTCCAATCTGCTCTCATCACATGGCAGACATCCCACATCCACACTGCCTGTCTCTAAACTTGTTTTATTGTTTTTCCCTCCCTCTCCCTCCCTCTCTCTCTCTCCCTCCCTCCCTCTCTCTCTCTCCCCCCCTCCATCTCTCCCTCCCTCCCTCTCTCTCTCCCTCCCTCTCTCTCTCTCCCTCCCTCCCTCTCTCTCCCCCTCCATCTCTCCCCCCCTCCATCTCTCCCCTCTCTCCTTCTACTGTCTCTGTTCCTTTCTTCCCAGAAATGACAGCGTTTGTCAGCATATGAAACATCTCATTCTCTGTTGGCACTGCCTTGGTGTGTGTGTGTGTGTGTGTGTGTGTGTGTGTGTGGTCCGCGCTGGGTGGCCCGGATGGTTCAGAGAATGTTGGGTGACAGCCGCCGCACTCTGCCGACACGCAGACTAATGCAGGAAGACAGGAATAAAGAATGGAGAGAGAGAGAAGGAGGAGGAGGAGAACACAACGGAAGACAGGAATAAAGAATGGAGAGAGAGAGAAGGAGGAGGAGGAGAACACAACGGAAGACAGGAATAAAGAATGGAGAGAGAGAGAAGGAGGAGGAGGAGAACACAACGGAAGACAGGAATAAAGAATGGAGAGAGAGAGAAGGAGGAGGAGGAGAACACAACGGAAGACAGGAATAAAGAATGGAGAGAGAGAGAAGGAGGAGGAGGAGAACACAACGGAAGACAGGAATAAAGAATAGAAATAGAGAGAAGGAGAACACAACGGAAGCAGCCAGGAGGAGAGAAAAGATAATCTTCATCTTTTAAATAATTTCAAATTTACACCGACGCTTTCTCTCTCTCTTCTCTCTTTCTTACACACACACACACA
>NW_027468657.1:5534688-5537188 GCF_046254945.1 Alosa pseudoharengus
CTTTCTCCAGATAGTCCCTAGCTAAGAAGAGATGGATGCTTGCCTCCCTCCAGATAGTCCCTAGCTAAGAAGAGATGGATGCTTGCCTCTCTCCAGATAGTCCCTAGCTAAGAAGAGATGGATGCTTGCCTCTCTCCAGATAGTCCCTAGCTAAGAAGAGATGGATGCTTGCCTCTCTCCAGATAGTCCCTAGCTAAGAAGAGATGGATGCTTGCCTCTCTCCAGATAGTCCCTAGTTAAGAAGAGATGGATGCTTGCCTCTCTCCTGCTCCAGATAGATGCATCTCTTCTTAACTATGGGTCTATCTTTGGCAGCACTGCTGTGAAACAGTCATGCCAATTCAGCTCAAATGAATTGAATTGAAACTGAGAGAGGGATAGGAGAGGCAGAGAAAGAGATGGATAGAGAGATGAAAAGAAAGGAGAGAGAGAGAGGTTCCATGTACGATAAAAACAGAAGGAAGCAAGAAAGTGTGGAAAAAGTGAGATAGAGAAAGAGAGAGAAGGTGGAGGTAGAGAGCGACAGAGAAAGAGATGAGGGAGCAGGTCTGAGTCATTTTCTGTGTGTGTGTGTGTGTGTGTGTGTGTGTGTGTGTGTGTGTGTGTGTGTGTGTGTGTGTGTGTGTGTGTGTGTGTGTGTGTGTGTGTGTGTGTGTGTGTGTGTGTGTTAGTCTCTACATTATGCTTCTCATCACCTGTTTCCACACACACATCTGCTCCACGTTACACACACAGTCTCATAAGGTGCATTCCCCCCCCCCTCTCTCTGTGTGTGTGTGTGTGTGTGCGCTTGGCTCAAGTTTCTGAAAATGGCCTACAACAACAAATTAAGATCTGAGAGAGAGGGAGAAAGAGAGGAATAAGAGGAGAGAGGGAGAAAGAGAGGAATAAGAGGAGAGAGGGAGAAAGAGAGAGGACAGCACAGAATGGGCCTGATTTCAAACAGCAATTTGCTTAAAACATTTCGCAGGGGGATGGGGGTGAATAAAGAAGAAGAGGAAGAAAAACAACAGAAATGAGAACACAAAGGAGACTCTCTGTGCGCTTCCATACGCTACACACCAGAGTTTACGAGCTCGCAAACGCTGTGCGGCCGCGTGCAGCGCTGCCTGGACGGGTAGATAATAGGCTCGGTTCTTCATCAAGCGGCCCACGGACCTCTCCCATGCCGCGGCGGCTTCTCGTCCTAGCCCTGTAAAAGACGGAGGGGAACCACCGCTAGGACCAGCCATCACTTCAACGCACCACGCTTCACCATAAAGAATTGCCATTAAAGCAAATATACTGTAAAAATATGCAGACAGACAGCCCAAGACTTTCAGTACAGCATGACTTTATCACAGTGGCACATACATTGAGAAACCCATGATTTCATATTCCTGTTTTACTTACATTATAATACTCTATAATACAACGTTTATCTTATGTAACATAATTAGGCAAACCAATTACATGGTACACTGAGATGTTGCAGCTACCATTTAGTCCCTATAAACTGAGGTGAAATGCTATTCTTGCTCCATTTTTGTGTAAATAGTATTGGAGTTGTTTGGAATGCTGAGTGGTCTTCGGGGCTACAGGCTGAAAACTATGTGAAGTTTAAATGCGCAGATGCTAGCGCTGCGCCACATGGGAGCGCACATTTGGAATGGCCGAGGCAGACGCAGACGCAGACGCAGATGCTTTTCCAGATGATTCCGGAGTCGTCAGGTGTAAACGGTGATTGATGGAGACGCGATGGTGTCACAGCAACGAGGCTCATACCACAGCTGATGGGATTTGCGTGTATCTCTATCCCTCACAGTCTTTCCCCGCTGCTGTTAGCAAGCTGTTAGCAAATCCGTCTTTCTTATTAATGACTACACAGCAGCCAGCCGGTCGCATTATCCTCTCAAATACTGACACCCCACATAGGGGATATTAGGTTTTAAACATGAGATATTTCTATTTGAAATTATATGGAAAGAAGGACACATTCTTAAGAGCTCTGTCAGTAAAATAGTGGACCCTGCTGTCACAGCTGCTTCGCATTTTAAAAACAGTGGTAAGCTGGCTGCCAACTTTTGGGAGATCCTGCTTAAGGAAATGTGTTTTTTTTTTCTTTCCCTTATCCCTTACCGCTGCCTGGAATCTCGCGCTCCGTGTTCCTGTTTAAACGCCTCGCTCCCATGGAGCCGGAGACGCAGCTGCAGCTGGTGCTCACTCGCTCACTCGCTGGGAACCGCCGAGGCTCGGCGCGCGCGGCCGTCAGGGATTTCTGCGCCGACGCTCCCTTGCGTCCGCGAGGAAGCGGTACTGTCATGCGATCGCCGTCTCATTGTTGTGCGAATCCCGCGAAGTGATGTCAGAGGAAAGGGGAAACTCGCTAACTCCCATGCACCGGACCAAAGGTCAGGCTGAATCTGGCCGTAGCCCAAACACTCCCGCGGTATTTTCCTTCACTTTCCCTTCGAAATTAGTCACACCCGCGGAGAAGACGGCCCGCGCTTCCTGTGATATA
>NW_027468657.1:5544688-5547188 GCF_046254945.1 Alosa pseudoharengus
TAAAACATTACATTTTTTTTAGGGATAACCACAAACATGAGTGACAAAGTTGCTGTTTTCAAACCCATGCGAGTCTTGTGGAGCTACATGGGCTTAATGCTGTCTCTTTGGAGCTAACCCATTCTGTCTGCTGCTCTCTGCTACAGCGGTCAAACATAGAGTTAAGTGGAAGCAAACGGGAAGCAAAAAAGGACAAACAACAACACAAACAAATAAACAATTACATTTTTTTTAGAATTAACTCTTTTTTAAAAGAACTCATATTTCATAGCTTCAGTGGTCTTAGTACAAAGTGTTGCACTCACAGGAATGAATGAATGAGTGAGTGAGTGAGTGAAGGAAGGCAATGGCAGATATGAGGTTCAGTTATGGATGTGATAGTGTTTCTCCCCACCTCACACACACACTCACACACACACTCACACACACACACACACACACACACACACACATACACACACACACACACACACACACACAAACAGGCATGCAAAGGCACGCAAAAGCACACTCTCTCACACTTTCTCACTGTCACTTGCATAAACACATACACACAGACCTTGTTCCCCACCTACGACACTGCAGCAGGAAGTCAGTGAAAATCCAGATGTGCGTGTGTATTTTATCCATTTTTTGAGGGGGGGGGGGCATCTCCCTGACTGCCTCTCTTTCTCTCTTTCTCTCTTTCTCTCTTTCTCTCTCTCTCTTTCTCTCTCTCTCTCAGTGCTTTGGGGACAGGGAGGAGACCACCAGAGGCCAGGCCGGCAGCGAACACATCTACCCACACCAGGGTTGCCCTCCCTGGGCATGGAGCTCTATGGAGGGGCCCCTAGCGGCCAGAGGCTGGGGGTTATTGGAGTTGATGGGGGTGGGGGGGTATGTAGGGGGGTATTTGAGGATGGGGGGAGGGGGGGTATCCGTCCATAGTGCCTGCTTCAGTAGGACCCCAGATGATGGGATGTAGGACCACAGCAGGATGCGGTGGTGATGGTGGATGGAGTGTCGGGCGGTTGGTTAGTGTGCAGTATGGAGTCGCAGTGGCGACTGCTGGAATGGAGCACCCCGAACAGGAAGTCCCTCAGTGGTGAGTTGGGGGAGGCGGGGGTGTGGCTGAGGGTGAGGGTGGTGGCACGGGGGAGGGGCCTAAGAGTTCTTCCCCGTCATCTTCATGGTGATGGTCTTTACTTCTGAATACTCCTTCAGGCCATATTCACCCCTGTACACACACACACACACACAAACACACACACACACACACACACACAGAGAGAGAGAGAGAGAGAGCGAGGGAAAGAAAGAGTAGGTGTTACAGACATGCTGAATGTGAAGATTTTGACATGTGTTTAGCATAATGTCTATTATTACAGTAATATATGTCCAGTGCATGTTGGTTTTATTAGCTGGTGGTGGAGTGTCCAGTGCATGTTGGTTTTATTAGCTGGTGGTGGAGTGGACTCACAGCTCACGGCCATTGCCGGACATCTTGAAGCCTCCAAACGGACACTGGCAGCTCAGAGCGTTGTAGCAGTTTATCCTGGAAAAGACAGAAATACACTGACCGTAAACACACACTCCTGTAGTCTGTCACAAGCACAGCATACACGCCGTCACTAACACAGAACACACACCGTCACGAATACAGAACACACACCGTCATTAACACGGAACACACACCGTCAATAACTCACTCCTTCATTTACACAGCGCCAGTGAACAGTGAACAGGACAGTGAAGAGTGACAGGAAATAAGTGGGAGAGAGAGATGGGGTGGGAATCGAGAAATGACCGCAGGTCGGATTCAAACCTTGGTCCTTATGGGGGCACTCAAACCCAGACATGTCTGTTGTGTCACAGCCCCCCATCCCCCATACCTTGTTTGAGATGTGTGCCCTGTCTAATATCAGATCTATTAAGGTTGTTTGGCCATGTGTATCACCTCATCACATTAAACAATTAATTAAACAATTCTCATGTGTTGTCCTGTTATGTTCGTCCTCTCTGTAATCCGAACGTCTCCCTGGAGGAGGTGGACGTTCTTTTTCTTTTCCATCATAACAAAAAAAAAGGCATGCGGCAAGTTTTGCCGTGTGTGCGGGAGAGTGTGCCGTGCTTACCATACGGTGCCGGCTCGGACGGAGGTGGACACGGTCATGGCTTTGTTGAGGTCGTTGGTGAAGACGGCAGCCACCAGGCCGTAGTCTGTGTCGTTGGCTCTCTCGATCGCCTCCTCCAGCGTCTTAAACTTCAGGATCTGCTGCACCGGGCCAAAGATCTGGCAGGAGAAAGTAACACACACACACACACACACACACACACACACACACACACACACACACACGCACACACACACACACACACACACAAACACCCATTCAGTGAGGGTTAGATGGGCTTCTCTGCTGTTTAATGAGAGATGTGCTGTGGAAGGAGAAGTCCACTATATTGCTGCGGTTTTTATGAGCTAAATTGATGGATGAATATAAATCAGGAATGATTAATG
>NW_027468657.1:5554531-5564531 GCF_046254945.1 Alosa pseudoharengus
GAGAGATGAGATACACTTGGGAGAAAGAATAAATGAAAGGCTGAGAAAAGAGAGTGAAGGAAGGAGAGAGCAAGAGAGATACAATGATAAAAAAGAAAACAAAGCTATGAGAGAAATAATGACAGGATGAGAAAGATAGACTGAAAGAAAAAAAAGAGGAAATGAGAGAGAATAAACAGAAAAAAAGCCAGAGGAAAAGGAGAGAATGGCTGTGGGTCTTAATTAATGAGCCCTTACACTGGAGTGGACGTGGCTAATCTGGTTTAATCTGAGACGGCTAATCTGGTTTAATCTGAGACGGATCTGGCAATTTACCTCTCCTCTTCCTCTCCATCTCCCAGAGAAGAGAGGGTGGTGGAGGGGGTGCGTAGTGAGGAAGGAGGAGGAAGTAGAGGGTGTGGGGGTAAGGAGGAGAAGGAGGAGGAGGAGGAGGGTGTGGGGGTAAGGAGGAGAAGGAGGAGGAGGAGGAGGGTGTGGGGGTAAGGAGGAGAAGGAGGAGGAGGAGGAGGAGGGAGGGAGGGAGAGAGACGGAGGGAAAGAAAAGCGAAAACATCAATAAATAGCCATCAGTTGGGACTAATTTATGACTTCCTCAGTGCAGTTAGCAGCCCAGAGAGGACACGGATGGAGAGCTGTCTCAGCTGGGCCACTACATCTCCCTCTCTCTCCCTCTCTCTCTCTCTCTCTCTCTCTCTCTCCCTCTCTCTCTCTCTCTGTCCTCCTCCTCCTCTTTCTCTCCTTTGCTTTCAGTCTCCCCCTCACACCCTGCCTCTCTCTTTCCTTCCCTCTTTTTCTCCCCCTCACTCTCACCGTCCATCTCTCTTGTTCCCCCTCTCGCTCTTTCCCCCTCCTCCTCCTCACTCACTCTCTCTCTCCTTCACTTTCCCTCCTTCTCTGTCCATCTCTCTCCCTCTCTCTCTCTCTCTCTCTCTCTCTCTCTCTCCTTCACTTTCCCTCCTTCTCTGTCCATCTCTCCCTCTCTCTCCCTCTCTCTCTCTCTCTCTCTCTCTCTTCTCCTCCAGCTGCAGCTATCCCAGGCCCTGGGCCCCGGGGCTGGGGTGAGACAGCGCCAGAGAGGCTCCTGCACTGCTGGAAGAAGATACATGTGTAGAGGCTCTCTTCCCTGCCTTTCACAGATGAACCCCACAACATGTGTACTGTCAAAAGCCAATCAAAAGCCAATCAAAAGAACACATATACAGTCACAATCTCTGATGTTCACGTTTTAGTCAATCCCTTCATATCGTTATTGTAGAAATGTCAAGCATCAGACTAAGGGAAAAGATCTCCTTCGATCTAATCCTGTTCAAACGACTGAGCTTTTCAGGTCTTTAGTGCAGTTCAGCAACTAACCAACTCTCCAAAAAGGCATCAACACTTACTGTAACTTTGAGGTACAACCATGCAAACTTCACATGAATAGCAATGACACAAACTAATCTACTCAGAATAAACAGAAAGGTTACTAGAATCAATGAATCTGTACACGTGTAAAAACAACAGGATCTCTAACTCAGCGAGCAGCGTGTGCATTGATCTGAGGAGCATACAGTACATGTTAATGGGGACCTGCAGAGAAGGAAGTGCTTGTTCTGCAGTAATGGCTGGCAAAGGGGCCAATGAATCACTCAGTACACAGAGGGAAGCGTAGAGCATTCAGACAGAAGTGCAGATAGAACACAGGTATGCTTTGCACCCAGAAACGCACCCGCTCGTGGCTTTCATGTTGTGTAAGGCAATCTAAGCCTTCCTCCATCTGCCCGCAAGCGGTTTGGGGGTTTGGGGGAAATGGAGGGGTTTGGGGGGGGGGGGGGGGGGGGGGGCAGGCTGAGGAGTGAGCTGCGTCCGGGGGTGCCAATAAATCAGGAACCACCCCCCTCAGAACTAACGGCTGCATGGATAGACGGCCCAAATTCCTGGGGGTTGGAGGCTGGGTGTGGGGGGGGGATTAATGCACCAGGCTGTACTCTGCTATGTATTCTATCCAACTCTACTTTCAGTTATCTACTCACAGTCACAGTCAGGAATGATCAGCGATAGAGAGATGAGGGAGAAGAAGTAGAGGAAGCAGAGGAAGAAAGGAGAAGGAAGAGGAGAGGATATGTTATGAAATAAATGGAATGATGATTTCATTTACAGACTAAAGGAGACAGGGGGATAGGGGAAGAGGATGAGGAGGGGGGTGTTGTTATGAAACAGACTGAATGAGGAAGTACATCATCAAGAAAAAGAAGAAGAAGAAACATTGTCAAAGAAATAAGAGAAAGAAGCACCACAGAAAAGGTTGCAAAACATGGCATGACGTTCACATGTTAGACCCTACCCATGACACACGTAATCCACTCGCCGGTCCCGTATCCCCTTCCCAGCGCCTTTTGCTCTCCTCGCGCTTGCGCCAAATATGAGGTACAGACCTACGCGCGGGCTAGCCGCCGTCACTCGGCTCTCCCCGTGAGCACTGCCCTTTACCCGAACAGCAGCATAACAAGACCGCGGCCCTGAACACACACCAACTTAACACCAACAAGTACCCAAGTTATCCTGTAGGTCAAAAAACGAATCATATCTACTAAATCACGAATCAAACTAAAAATATTATTCTTCATATTATTAATCAACTCAATATGTGCAATAATTATATTGTCTTAAATAGCTTGAGCTTAATTGGTCTATACAACGATTTTAAAAGTGATAAGCATTTGTCCACAGAGAACACATCGCATGAGCTGTGAAGGCCTGCGTCTGCACATAGGCTAGTAGGCTACTGGAAATGTAACTTCGGGGTGACGGGGTCGGACGTGTTTCAGGCTATATGTAAGTGAGTATGCGTTACGCGCATCTATAAGTCAAACACAGTGTCAAACTCTTAATGACCTCGGCCATATCTCTTCACCTTGTTATCTGATAGCCAGTCGCTTCAGTTATGATCCAAAGGTCTTGTTCATACGCAAAGGGTGAAAGCAAGTGCCACGACCATATACTACTACGTAGTCGGATTGCCCTTGTGAACGACCAATTCGTGTTTTCAAAAAAGAATGAACATGAAGTTCACATCAGCTGTCAAAGTAGATTTTTTTTACTGCGCGCCCTTAAATGACAGATATCGAACTCACCTAGCTTAGTGCAGTTGTCAGTTGTCAATTATGATTTTAATTAGATTAATAACATGCTCGAGCTAACCTCAATAAATTGATGTTGTAATAAAAAATAAATACAAATACATCACTTGCGCACAAGACATAGTTTTCAATTTACTCATTATCATCAACACATTTCTAAAGCGCATTTTACTTATTTACGTCTGAAGACATAATATATATCATAAACCACAATAGGAAAAGATTATCTCAAAACGGAAATGTACATACATAAGTTTACATAATTGAATAAGTGGACAGCAGATGTTGATGTAGGCCTATTGTGGAGTTTTATAAATGACATAAATGACAAGCACAGAGAGTGTAGGCTCCTTATCACCCATCTGACCGTGGCGAAAGTGGTAAATATTATCTTTGCCCTAAATTGTGCGGGAATGAAGAAAATAACGCGGCTGATAACGATAACCTTGCTAAATTACAGCAATTAGGCCTATCCTTGGTAAGTTACAGCAATTATCTGCTGAACAAGCAATGTGTCATATAATTTCTGACATGTACAACAGCTCAAAACACAAAAAGGAAGGGAGAAACTCCACATACTACTTCAATTATAAATGTGTAAAGACTAAATGTATCATTGATCAACAAATAAACTTTCTATTCTTGTAATTTGGATACAGTATGTAAATCATTAGTCTTGCGTGAGTATACTGTGAAGACTAAGTACTGAGGCACAAGACAAAACTTTTGCGCTCCAATATAAAGTCCCGGGATTTAATGATGCAAGTAATTTCGGATCTTATCTCTTACTAATCTATATACGATGTCACATTTTGGACCATTAGAATATTCAATCTTATAGAAGATACAATTTGTGTGCTGGATTTTTTTAAAATGATGGTCAGACTGCTCAGCGAAATAACGGACCATCTAAATATGACAGGAGGAGTTTGAAGTCTAGTCACAACCAACGATGCCCCCATCGATATGATCTTGTAAGACACGAGTTTTACATCAAAAACATTTCAGACACACTCATGCAGCAAACTTTCGAATCCAACAACGCATTCAGACTGCAGGAAAAGTTGTTGCGCACAAATTCGCGTAGTACAACGGCGTTACTTTTTTCTCAACAAACCTTAGTGTACTTGATCTCCGGGTTGGGGACGGGAGAGGGCATCAAATGGAGCGATGCCATCAGAGCTGCCGCGTCCGTCTTCACTTCTGCAGGGAGTTCAACTTTACTAGAAGTCATCTCGCCGTTAGTGTCGCGCCTCGGGTCGAAGTCTGATGTCTTTTTTCAACCGGTTACTGATTGGGACTTTGAAATCCTTCCTGTATTTATAACCAGGTGTCGGAGTCAGTCCATTTTTATTGGGCAGAGAATAGGTCCGTCCTCCTGATACAATTAAAATAAAGCATTTACATAGAGGACTTGGACGGAGGGCGGGGGGAGGGTGAAGCCTTCTATACACACCCCTTCAGAAGAAAAAGAAAAACAAAAGAAGATGTTTTTCACACTTCATAACTTATCCAAGAAGCTCCTTAAAACAGTTTAATAAAGAAACAAGCTTTGTAATAAGAGAATTCACTTGACATTATTCGGAGACGGATTAAAAAGTGATTCACTGAGATATCACTCTCTTGGATCAGGAACTGTGTGTGCGGAGTAGCAGGCCACCCCGGCAGGCAGCGAAGCGTGGTTTGGCGTGTTGGGGCCTCATTACGAGAGAATTAACACCTAAGCGAAAGGCTAATTCTGTTGAGCGACTCGTAAATCAAAACATGGCTGAAGCTCGGTCCGCGTATATTATATAACCTATCACAATACCAGACATTACACTGAAAATTAAGCGTGCACGAGAGAGACAGTTATTTACAGGTGAAGCTTGTTTCCGCTCTATATTTCAGTGGCAACGCAAATGCACAAATAATAATTAATATAAATATTAGACTATGTTTCCTGTTGAAAATAATGTCCCCACTCTTCGAGTCACAATTATTCAATTGCATAGTTTAGTCAGCATGAGAAAGCTCTATAGCATGTCTACTGTCTTTTGAAATTAAGTGGCCTAGTTAATGGTACCGTTTTAAAGCTTTGGAATGTCTGCGCCATCGTTTCATTCAACACTCTTGAGTGCAGTATTCCATGAGTGTGAATTTAACTTGGCAGAAGTCCGTTTGCTACGCATTTCACAAAGTGGCCTAAATGTTCTTGGGAAATCAGGATGTTATTTAACTGCTGACATCAAGCGCTCGCACCTTGTGTGCTTGTTTCGTAACGATTGCCCGTTGCGATGGGTGTCGCTTAGCATTTACCTTAGAACTTACAATAAACATCACAGACATGTAAGCCGGTGCGTCTAACATCCATGCTATCTTTACGTTGGACTATACACTCCACGGCAATATATTTCAGTAGACAGGATGTAGTAGCATATTTTTGTTTATAGTGTGTCGGTTTTTTGTTTTTTTTTGTTGGTGAACAAGTTAAGTAAATAATCATTGTCACACTCACTTCACCATGCCCAAACTGCACACAAATTCTGCAGCTGCAGGTCAATTGCATTGTTGCTGTTTTATGTCCACTTGCATCTGTAGGCCTATTGTGGATGTCCATGCAAATGGCGTCAAGACCTTTAAACCAACAATCAAAAGAGAACACGAAGACGCAATAAGTAAATAGCATGTGATGTAAACATAACTGGCTATGTCTGTGTGGCCTGCCAGTAGCCTAAATTATATGTTTTCTTTTAGGTAGGGCTTGTTACGCGTTGAACTTGTTATGCATGCACATTCACACCCGCGATGTAACGCAGTACATAATGGCCTACGAGTCTTATCAGTGTGTTGACAAACTGCACGAGTTTCCTGATATTGTAGATTCTGGTTGCTGACGGCTATCTCTAGCTGTAGAGTAGGCGAGCAGGGATAAGGGGGTAAATTGAACAAAACGAATAACACACAACAAACATTAAAAGTAGGCCTGAGTAAATACGCAGGCTGTAGGCAACATGTAAAAGCCATGTGTGTAGAAGCCTTGAGCTCGGAGTAACTCCATGCCTATTCAAAAGCGTTAAGTGTGCTCGCTATGTGAGTCTTTGCCATGATAATAAAGCGGACGAGGTGTTTTAATTTGTGAACACCCCACTGAGGCGCTTCATATCCGTCAGCGCACCTCTTTCTTCGCAGCATGGGCGGCCGCTTGACAGCGCCTTCTTCACATCAAAGACGACACCCCCGAAAAAGTGACATTGATGAACGCAAGGATAACATTTCACACCTGTCGTCTTCTCCCGATCCGTTCCGTGAGGCTCACTGGCCCACCGCTTGAGGAGGCCAAGAAGTGTCAGAGCAAGGTCTATTTCCTATACACTGTGCGCCCCCTACTGGATAAAAAACACAGACACAAATTCCACCTTCTCTCCGACGATGAATGAAGACAACCTCTCGTCGCTGCGACAGCTTGAGGTATACAGTAGCCTATGTATTGTAGGCTATATACTATTTAAACTACATATCCTTCGATAACACTGAAACACACCCAAATGTCCCATTATTAAAAATGCCTCACACACAATTTAAGAGCAGTCAAATAGGGATATTATGAGCGCTATGGGACGGGACGGCTCAGTGTCACATGACACGTGGTGCTTAAAAGCTGTGCGGTCACAGAAAGGAGACTCCACATGCCGGAGTTTGCGCTCAGGCCTAACAGCCTAATGTCCAGAAGAGGGCGCCATTTTCGGGAGTTAAAACAGGACCTTTGGCTCTCGGTATACCACTGGCTTTTTAATCAATAGCCCACTATTTTTAAACACTAACACTAACACAACAACATGACGAATCAAAAACTAACCTATCATATGCAAACTAAATACATTTCCTCAAGTAAAGGCGAAGATGTCACTCATCTTCTGCTAGTTTCTCAAACAGATTCTGCTGCGCGTAAAAGCGCAACGAAAAAATACAACACAAAAAACACTCAGAACCTAAGTCACCTGCCAACCACTTCTACTCATCTAAAATTGACTCACTCTGTACAATGCAATCATTCGAGGGAGGGGGGGGGGGGGGGGGTTATATGTGGAGGGAGTGAAAAAGATTAACGGGACATGTCAGTCTAGTGGGCATAACGCAAGCACTGTAAGCAGAGGTTGGCAGGCTTATTTGCGTCGCGGCTTCTGAGGAGGGCAAAGCCAAGCGCTCGTCATTTGTCTGTCGTGATAGGAGTGAGAAATTATCTGTCTGCCGAAAAAGATGGAGGGAAACAAAAGAACTATGAGGGAGCGATGCGCCCTGAGGAAAGACATCATCAAAGAGTTTTTGGCGGAATTTCTTGGAACGTTCATCTTAATAGTGAGTACCCCTGTTTCTAATAAGCACGGAAGCCAGCGGGACAGGAGAAGACATCTGCTCTGTCGAGGGAGTTGAGAGGACACCCTGACAGATGATTCATATTAATGACATTATCTTTATTCTGACAAATATGCTTTGCACATTTTTTTAACAACCGTTAAAGACTACTACTTAGGTTATTTTGACAGTTTTATTAATTGTTAATTTGACAGGCTATTGAAGCAGAAGTAAATCTTAAAATGTGACAGTTTCTTGTTTAATATATTTTTTTAAAGAAATCCTATTAATGACCGTCGCTAACGCATGACAGCAGCCCGCACTTTTGTGACTTAAATGAGATTATTCATTTTTAGTCTTTGATCACAGAGGGAGGCCGTTATCATTATGCTGCTTCCATTAGCATGAAAACTTCCATAAGACTGGTCCTCATATGTGGTTTACAGACCATTGAATCCCATTGCTTCCTGGGACAACAGCATATCTGCATATATATGGCACAAATTCCCAATGAGGGTTTTCTCCAGTTACTCAGTGTGTCCATGCAGTGTGTGCTTTGGCTAAGTGTAGTGGATGGTCTTAAATGGAGCATGAGATTAGGAGTAATGAATAAATAAATACAGTCTATATATATATATATCTTTGAAATAAAACCTTTATTCCACGTTTTTTGGTATTGTGGCTTTTGAAAATACATCATGCTAAATATTTCAGCTATGTTCTCGAGAATGTATTTGAAGAGAGCCGTGGGAAGTCACTTTACATCTGTAAAAGCATCGGCTTGTCACAAATGAAAATTGATTTCTTCTATATTCTCCACCTCTCCCTCATTTTCCTCACGTTTTTTCTCCGTTTTCTCCACATGACCATGCGTTTGTGTAAATACAGTATACGCGCGTAAGCAAACATTTGATGGTGCGTGTGTTGAGTTGCGCGTGTGCCCGCTGAAGACCGTTATTTTTCAGCGGTGCCTCCTTCCGATGGTGTGTTGATTGCTCTTAAATGTTGATTGCAATGCTAGTTGAGAAGGCTGAAGTCTGGAGCGCTGGTGTGTTTCAGGTGGCTGTTCACGGGCCAAGCGATGCCTTTGATCCAGATCACTGTGTGATCGGAGGTGAAGTTTAGGAACAAGAAAGCCTTGACCAACATCCGTATTAGAGACCCGAGTTGATGACAGACTGATGATCACTCTGATCACAAATTCCACACTCTCTCCACCACACACCCCATCTTTCTCTCTCTCTCTCCCTCTCTCTTATCATGCTATTTCCCATCTCTTTTCCCTCTCCTAGCCTTCCTGACATCCATGCCTCTCTGTCTCTCTGTCCTTCTGTTCCCTCCATCTCCTTCTTTCACTCACCCCTCTCTACCTTCTCCCTCTCTCCCGCCATTCTTCTTAGAGAATGGAAGCCTCATGACTGAAGCTTTATGTTTTCACATGCTGTGAGAATGTGTGATAATGTGTAATGGTGGAATGAAGGAGTTTTAAATCTCTCTCACTTGTGCCCTCCCCCTGCCTCTCTCTTTCACACACACACTCTCCCTCACACCCCCCCTTGTTTCTCCTTCTCCACCCCTCTCTCCCCCCTTCTCTCCCCCTTCTCTCTCTCTCCCCCTTCTCTCCCTCTCTCCATCGCCCCCCCTCCCTTGCCCCCCCCTTCTCTCTCTCTGACCGTCTGTGCCCCCCTCCTCCTCCTCCTCCTCCTCCTCCCCCCTGCAGCTCTTCGGCTGTGGTTCGGTGGCCCAGACGGTGTTGAGTCGGGGGGCGCTGGGGGAGCCCCTCACCATCCACATCGGCTTCACGCTGGGGGTCATGCTGGCCGTTTACGTGGCTGGGGGAGTGTCAGGTAAACACACGCGCGCACGCACACATACACACACACACACACATGCACACACAAACACACACACACACACACACACACGCACACACACACACGCACACACACACACACACACACACGCGCACACACACACACACACGCACACACACGCACACGCACACACACACACACACGCACACACACGCACACGCACACACACTCAGACACACACACACACACACACACACACGCACACACACACACATAGACATTCAGGCAGGCAGGTACGCAGGCACGCACGCATGCACAACAACACACACATGCACACACACACACACACACACACACACATTCAGGCACGCATGCACAACACACACACACACACACACACACACATACAGAGAGTGAGTTAGAAGAGGACACATAAGTATAGTATATATAAGTATAGTATAAGTATAAGTATATATACTCTTTTGATCCCGTGAGGGAAATCTGGTCTCTGCATTTATCCCAATCCGTGAATTAGTGAAACACACTCAGCACACAGTGAACACACAGTGAGGTGAAGCACACACTAATCCCGGCGCAGTGAGCTGCCTGCAACAACAGCGGCGCTCGGGGAGCAGTGAGGGGTTAGGTGCCTTGCTCAAGGGCACTTCAGCCGTGGCCCACTGGTCGGGGTTCGAAGTGGTAACCAGTAGGCCACGGCTGCGAAATGATCTT
>NW_027468657.1:5584531-5587031 GCF_046254945.1 Alosa pseudoharengus
ACAACTAAGTATATGTTGAATAGGAATGTCTTTAGACCCCTCTTAAACGACCCAAAACTACCACAGGAACGGAGAGCACTGGGCAGTTCATTCCACCAACATGGAACCACTGAAGAAAAGAGTCTGTAATTAGACCCAGTTTTCATGACTGGTCGACACAACATACGCTCACCAGAAGACCGCAGTGGGCGGTTGGGGATGTAAGGCTTGATTATTGAATTAAAATAACTAGGAGCAGATCTAGTTAGTGTCCTATAGGCCAAAGTGAGAGATTTAAATTTAATTCTGGCTACCATAGGGAGCCAATGGAGAGTAACTAGGAGAGGAGTTACATGTGTCCTCTTTGGCTGATTGAAGACCAGGCGTGCTCCAGCATTTTGAATCAGCTGTAATGATCTTGTTACACAAGCGGGTAGCCAGCTAATAGTGAATTACAATAGTCCAGCTTAGAGATGACCATGGTCTGAACAAGAAGTTGTGTGGAATCTTGTGTCAGATAAGGTCTGATCTTCCTAATGTTGTAAAGCATAAACCGACATGATTTTGCAATAGAAGCTATATGCTCAGAAAAATTAAGTCGGTCATCAATTACAACGCCCAAGTTTCGTGCCGATCTAGTTGGGGTCAGTGAAGTTCTTCTTCTTTTAACGCATTTAATGCAGCTTCAACCGTGTAACATAGAAACTTAATTCAAACTGCGTTGCGTAGGTCTTACTTAGGACATGGGTGCTATGTATTTTTCAGCTTTGTAACTTTTATACTTTTTAAACTATTAATTAAAAACTACTCAAAATTTCCCCATAGACTTAACATTGGGCTGTGACATCACAATAGAGCCGTTAAGCAATTAGAATCCTATGCCAGGTGTTCCGGCCACCTGGATCAACTGCCAGTCTCAGGCTTTAAGCATACAAACTGTCCCTATTAAGACTACACATTCTGTTCAACTGCTTCCTGCTCAGCCATTGTAACTGTGACTCTTACCCACTGTAGCTAGTTAGCATGGTTAGCATAGTTAGCATGTTATCATTGCTAACATTGTTAGCATTTTTTGCAAACCTGCAAAAAATTATTAGCTAAGTTAGCTAAGTAACATGGTTAACATAGTTAGCATGTTAGCATTGTTACCATGCTAGTTAGCATAGTTAGCATAACTGCTAAAAGTGATTAGCTAGGCTAGCTAAGTCAAACGGTTAACATAGTTAGCATGTTAGCATTGCTAGCATGTTAGTTAGCATAGTTAGCATAACTACTAAAAATGATTAGCTAGGTTAGTTAAGTCACATGGTTAGCATAGTTAACATAATTAGCATGCTAGTTAGCATAGTTAACATAACTACTAAAAATTATTAGCTAAGTTAACTAAGTCACATGGTTAACATAGTTAGCATTTTAATATTGTTAGCATGTTAGTTAGCATAGTTAGCATAACTACTAAAAATGATAAGCTAAGTTAGCTAAGTCACATGGTTAGCATAGTTAGCATTGCTAACATGCTAGTTAGCATTGTTAGCATAGTTATCATTTTTTACAAAACGATAAGAAAACATTAGCTAAGTTCGCTAAGTGACATGGTTAATATAGTTAGCATGTTAGCATAGTTAGCATAACTGCTAAAAATAAATAGCTAAGTTAGCTAAGTCACATGGTTAGCATGTTATCATTATTAACATGCTAGTTAGCATAGTTAGCATAACTGCTAAAAATGATTAGCTAGGTTAGCTAAGTCACATAGTTAGCATTGATAACATAGTTAACAGCATTAGCATTTAAAAAGTGCTAGAAAACATTAGCTAAATTAACTAAGTTAAGTAACTTGGTTAACATTATTATCTTTGGTAACATAGTTAGCATAACTACTAGCAAACATTAGAGCCATTCCAACTGTCAGTTATCGTCAACTATCTACCTAAAAAATTTAACCATTTAAACTATCCACCTATTTAACTGTTCAGTCATTCCAACTATATTAAACCTCATCTACCTAGCAACCAATATAGTTTGTTTTTACTCTGTATGCTATTTTACATCATATTTTTGCATTTTCATGCACTATATTTCCTTCAGGAAATGCTTTTCTAGTTTCAAATATGTGTGTTTGTATACAGTGTGTATGTGTGTTTGTATACAGTGTATGTGTGTGTTTGTATACAGTGTGTATGTGTGTTTGTATACAGTGTATGTGTGTGTTTGTATACAGAGTATATGTGTGTTTGTATACAGAGTATATGTGTGTTTGTATACAGTGTATGTGTGTGTTTGTATACAGTGTATGTATAAATTGTATACATTGTTCTCTTCTGCTGCTCAGCATGGAGTACGTCATCCTGGAAATAAAATTAGTCTCCAACATATTTTAGTTATGTTTTAGTTTGAAATGTGTGAGGAAGACAGAGAAAAGGTAGAGAATGAGAGAATAGAGAGGGAGGAGAGGGAGAAAGAAAGAGAGAGAGAAGATAGAAGAGAGAATGAGAGAGTGAGGGAAGAAGGGTTAGTGTTT
>NW_027468657.1:5594531-5642031 GCF_046254945.1 Alosa pseudoharengus
ACAAGCACGCCATATGGCAACTGTGGCAAAAAAAAACTCCCATATTCCAGGAAGAAACCTTGAGCAGAATCTGACTTAGGGGGAGCCCATCTGCTTTTAGCTGGCTGCAGTTCTAATGGCAGCAGTAAAATGTAGAATAAACCGAAAGTAGTCTACAAGATAAGATGAGTTAACTAAAGACTCTCTTATACAGGTATGTATTCAGGTCTTTTTTTAAAGATATTTACTGAACTCGCCTGTTTGATGTACAGAGGCAGGGTGTTCCAAAGCGTTGGGGCATAATGGATAAAAGCAGCTTCTCCACTTTGTGGAGCACTTTGGGTACAATTAAAAGATTAGCATTAGAAGTTTCCTTTGTGGTTGATAAGCTATTAAAAGCTCAGAGATATATGAATGTGCTATGTCATTCAGAGCTTTGTGAGTAATTAACATAACCTTAAAATCATTTCTATAGGAAACAGGGAGCCAGTGCAGTTCAGCTAACACAGGGGTGAAGTGTTCTCTCTTTTTAGTCTTAGTTAAAGGTCTAGCATCAGAGTTCTGTATGAGTTCCAATTTCTTTACTGTTTGCTTTTGTTTATGTAAAGCACATTGAATGACATCTGTGTATGAAAATGCGCTATATAAATAAACTTGACTTGACTTGACTATATGTTTTTTGGGGAGACCAGTTAAAAGTGCATTGCAGTAGTCTAACCTGCTAGTGATAAAAGCATGGATTAGTTTTCCGCATCCCCTATAGGGATGTGGGAACAGCAAACACTCCTGGCCCTGTTTGGAGAGGTGGACAGTACTGTATGTGTGCTGGGTATATTTACCCAATGCAAACAGGCCCTCCTTATCTCCCCACGGTGCACATGAACGCCGAATGAGACTAATAAATGACTTCATCGCTGATCAGGAGGCTCCCTATGCGCTTCACTGGGCTGACAGAATCACAGGGTGACCTAACGGAAGGGTGCTGGGAGATGACCTTGAAATACAGGAGAAACCGGGGAAAACCGGGAGTGTTGACAGGTATGGGGTGCCCTAACGTTCGGTCACATGTGAAGCCCCTATGTTTCTGCTTTAAGCTACTAAGAATGTGGCACTTTTAAAGGTCAGCTATGTTTTTTGTCTTCATTGTTTTAACCACATTTGGTATCTCCTTTTTCGTTTGGATGGGATATGGGCTTACATGTAAGCAATCTTTTACCAGTGCCAGATCAGCTATTTGGTAGTGGTGTTTGCTTTGTTTTATGGGTAGGCAGACTCTTAGACTTTTAGACTGGACACCATAGGGAACCTACATGTGAGAAGATACTTGTGTGTCCAACCTTTAAGTTTTCAGTCTCTCAACATGTTGTTTCAGTCTCATAAACAACTGGAATTTTGCAAGCACACATAAACATGTGCGTGTACGCACACACGCACGCACACGCGTGCACGCACGCACACACACACAACAGCACACACTTTCTAGCTATGCTATCTAGTCATGAGCTAAATGATCCAATGTTGACAGTTTCGAGAGTGATGCATTTAACGATTATGTTTTAAGCTCTCTCCCACAAACAACTGCCATTATTGATCTGCCAGGTACACACACGCACACACACACACACACACACACATGTAAGAGACATACACGTGCACACACTATTACATACACCCACACTCAGCTGTAGATTCTCACATGTGCAAACACACAAACTAACCACCTACCAAAACACAGCATGCACGTGCTATGCATAGCATACACACCTGTGAAACTACCCACATGGGTAGTTTCATGAACAGGGTAAGCATTTGATATTTTACGCAAACATTTCTGTGTTCCTCAAAATACAACTCTGGAAAAAAATGAAAAGACGAATGAGTTGACGGTTGTATATTTAAAATTATGAGACCACTGCAAATTGTATTGTATATGGTTATGTTGGATAATTGTATGTTGTTATTTAATGACTAAGCTTGACAATTGAAGAAAAAGAAGTGCAACAATACCATTTGTTGACACAAAACACATCTTTCAGTCAGTTTCATCCTCAAATTGATGTTTCATTTTAAAACTACACCACTTCAGCGCATTTACAAAAAAACCAAGTGAAAAGGAATGCTGCTAGAGCAGAGAGCTGGATGTGCTCTGGTGCTCTTCAGTTAGAGATCCAGGAAGCCTACTAGGCTGCTATCCATGCGATCACCGGTTAAATTGTGGCAAAGGCTCAAAAGCAACCATTTTGTCAAGATCTGACGAGGGCATCAATGCTGAAACGCATCAGCATGTTTTAAAAAGTATAGCCATGTGAGAATAAATGCTTTTTAAATATTTAATCCAAGAACGGATTGTTCTTGAAAACATAACATTAAGAATTTACAGTGAGCAGAAAACTGGACCAGAGTAGGCCATTCTGTAATGTGTTACAATTGTGATGTTAAAGAAAGCAGAGTTATCATAATTCTAATAGAACTGGCAGGTAGTTATAGAAATATGAAATAAGGGTAGAAATATGGTCCAACACAAAAAAGAAAGAAACTAAATTTATTTCAGGTGTCCACTCCAACACTCATTTAACATTGTAAGTATACATAACGCCAGTTCTCATGAAACATTTTTATTTATCTTTCAATAGATGTAGATTAAAAAAGAATACAAAAAAAAACATAAATAATGATATTTCAATAAGATTTAATTTTTAGGCCTTGTGAAACAAAGTGCATGGCCTGATTGGGGAACTACCCACATGCAGTATGTAGTTCACTCACACGCGCACACACACACACACACACACACACACACAAATGCACGCACACACGTGCACACAGAATTGCTTGCTCATGGCTGTCGATATGCTATCCGGCGATGATGTCTACATGCGTCTTCCAGCGGTGAGCTTCTACTGGGTCACAGCAGATGAAAGGCGGCAGTGTGAGGTGTCTTTGAGTGAGTGGGACGGTGGTCCTGTGTGTGTGTGTGTGTGTGTGTGTGTGTGTGTGTGTGTGATGTGTGTGTGTGTGTGTGCGTGCGACGCCTCTGTGCTGTTAACCCTGCACTGGGCCTTGATCACCGTCATTTAGATAGCAGCCAGCAGCACTGATAACTGCTCAAGCCCAGAGGGGGCCGAGCGTGCAAAGGCCCGACACTCTGTGGAGCTGAGCTGTCATTTATGTCAATGGCAATACTCACACTGGGACTCTCACTGTAGACTGGAGAAAGACTACGCAGGGTGATCCAACCTCTCCAACACACACAAAGACAAACTTGAAACACACACACACACATATATACGTATATATAAAACACATAGTGCTTACATTATGTTCAACATTATGTTCATGTTCAACTTACACATAAGCACATGCACCTAATTATCTAATCTCTCTCACACACACACACACATAAAATTGCTGATCATTTCTCCCCATTTTCACAATCAGCTTCCATAAGCAACCAATCAGAGTATGAGTCTGAGCCCCTCTCCCTTTTCTGCTATCACTGCACACACACACACACACACACACACACACACACACACACACACACTCTATCTCAGTGACTCATGCAAACACACACTTGTGGCCCACCCACATTCCTTCCCTCTCCCCACTTGTAGAGGCTCACCCCATGGTCATCCCAACGTCCCCCCACCCCTTTATGAGCTCCCTCCCTCTCCCAGTTCAAAGCCTGACAACCAGCCTGCCTCTCTACACTGTCCAGGACAGCTGAACTGCCACACATTCACACACTCACACTCACACACACGCTGGAACGTCTGGATACTCACACACACTCTTAAGACTTAAGTGCTCATACTCACTCTTACACACACACACACACACACACACACACACAAACGTACTGGGACGCCTGACACACACACACACACAAACTGGGATTAGTTGTTCACCTGATTGTACCTGGACTCAGTGGAGCAGCGGCATACCTGCGTTGCCATGGCCACCGTGCGGATGATGCTGATGGGGCTGTGGTGCCTGCTGGTGCTGTCTCAACTGGGAGATGGCAAGAGAGAGAGAGGAAACAGAGCAGGTGGGTGTGGGCTAGCTGGAGCATGGCGCTCAGGGGCTCCCACAGCAGGTCTGGGGGAGCTATCAGTCAAGTGCACCTGGAGCAGTGTTGGGGTTTGTTGACATTTGTTGGACATTGTCTAGGCAAGGTTAGAATGTGTTAGAACTTTAGAACTGTAGTTTGTTGCTGTTTGTTGAGCAACTTTAGAAAGCTGGGGTTTGTTGGGGCAATTTTAGAATGTTGGGGTTTGTTAGGCGGGGATCACATTAGCCAGCGGCAAGCGGCAGGTTTCCTATTGTTCTCTATGGTTCGGCAGCGGAACGGTGGCAATGTTGACCTAACGCTAGCGTTGAGCAAGCTGAGCGTTGAACTTGGTTCAACTTTCAAAGAGCAACGTGAGCGTATTCAATTGTCAGTTAAGGCAAAGCGTTTGTGTTACCAGGAACAAGATAGAACTTATTAGGGTCTGAGCGTTGCGTTACGCTATTACACCACTTGCCGCTGGCTAATGTGATCCCCGCCTTAGTGTCAGAGCCCTAGAGAGAGAGGCTCTGGTTAGTGTTTGTTGGGGCACCTTTAGAATGTTGGGGTTTGTTGGCATTTGTTAAAGGTCCAGTATGTAGGAAATAATGGAAAATAAACTGTAACCATTCCAAAAATGATCACCATATGTTGTCAGAGAGTGAGGAAACACGATGAATTGAAGTAATGGCTTATTTGACAACATTACTCTAACCCGTAAAACCCCGTAAAACCCATGAAAAAAAATCAGTTACGGGGCGGAATCTCTTGGAATTTTTGTTTATGTTTTGAACGATTAATTCTAGAATACCGTATTAATAATGGGCTAGCGCGGCCTCCTTTGGGTTGCCAAATTAGCAAAGGCCAACTGTCAACAGCTGTCAGTTGCAGTCATGAACGCCTACAAGAGGCAGGCAAATTTCCAAAATTAAAACAAGAAACAAATTAAGTGGACATCAGAGGAGCTTCCTGAGATGGTGACGTCTTCGTCAAACTAAGAATATCAAGTCTGACGCAGAGCTGACGGAGGTGAAGTTAGTTTGATATTTGATATTCGGATATTCGACAGATATTCAAAAAAAAATTATGCGGCCGGTTTCACCCCGTGTTTGCAGACAATGTACAAACAGATGACCTGTCTACTTGCTCCCAGCAGACCTTAGGGACCGTCTAAAAAGTACCTTCTGAATTACCTTCATAGTCTTTTTTGTCAATAGCTTTGACATCATGTGACCTAGTGACTCCAAACCAATTCAAAATAGTTATCCTATATGGGACTCACCAGACACACCTCTTTTTATAGTCACTATATGCACACAGTATTTTATATGAATATTTTAAAGAAAATACCTTATTTCCCATAAGGAATGGTCTCCTTTTTTTCAATACCTCCCAAGCCATGTGACCTAGTGACTCCAAACCAATGCAGAATATCTATCCTATATGGGACTCATCAGACACACCTCTTTTTATAGTTACTGTATGCACACTGTATTTTATATGAATATTTTGTAAAAAAAAATACATTATATCCTATATGAATGGTCCTCTTTTTTCAATACCTCCCAAGTCATGCGACCTAGTGACTCCAAACCAATGCAGAATTGTTATCCTATATGGGACTCATCACACACCTCTTTTTATAGTCACTGTATGCACACTGTATTTTATATTAATATTTTGTAAAAAAAAAACATTATATCCTATATGAATGGTCCTCTTTTTTCAATACCTCCCAAGTCATGCGACCTAGTGACTCCAAACCAATGCAGAATTGTTATCCTATATGGGACTCATCAGACACACCTCTTTTTATAGTCACTGTATGCACACTGTATTTTATATTAATATTTTAAAGAAAATACATTATTTCATATAAGAAACAGTCTCCTTTTTTTAATACCTCCCAGGTCATGTGACCTAGTGACTCCAAACCAATGCAGAATAGTTATCCTATATGGGACTCATCGGGCACACCTCTTTTTATAGTCACTGTATGCACACTGTATTTTATATTAATATTTTAAAGAAAATACATTATTTCATATAAGAAACAGTCTCCTTTTTTCAATACCTCCCAGGTCATGTGACCTAGTGACTCCAAACCAATGCAGAATTGTTATCCTATATGGGACTCAACGGGCACACCTCTTTTTATGATCACTGTATGCACACTGTATTTTATATGAATATTTTAAAGAAAATACATTATTTCATATAAGAAACAGTCTCATTTTTTTCAATACCTCCCAGGTCATGCGACCTAGTGACTTCAAACCAATGCAGAATTGTTATCCTATATGGGACTCATCAGACACACCTCTTTTTATAGTCACTGTATGCACACTGTATTTTATATGAATATTTTAAAGAAAATACATTATTTCATATAAGAAACAGTCTCCTTTTTTTCAATACCTCCCAGGTCATGTGACCTAGTGACTCCAAACCAATGCAGAATAGTTATCCTATATGGGACTCATCGGGCACACCTCTTTTATGGTCACTGTATGCACACTGTATTTTATATGAACATTTTAAAAATAATACATTATTTACCATAAGAAACGGTCTCCTTTTTTCCAATACCTCCCAAGCCATGCGACCTAGTGACTCCAAACCAATGCAGAATAGTTATCCTATATGGGACTCATCAGGCACACCTCTTTTTATGGTCACTGTATGCACACTGTATTTTACATTAATATTTTAAAGAAAATACATTATTTCATATCAGAAACAGTCTCCTTTTTTTCAATACCTCCCAAGCCATGTGACCTAGTGACTCCAAACCAAATGCAGAATAGTTACCCTATATGAGACTAATAAGACACACCTCTTTTTATAGTTACTGTATGCACACTGTATTTTATACTAATATTTTTTAAAGAAAATACATTATTTCCTATTAGAAACAGACTCCTTTTTTTCAATACCTCCCAAGCCATATGACCTAGTGACTCCAAACCAATGCAGAATAGTTATCCTATATGTGACTCATCGGACACACCTCTTTTTATGGTCACTGTATGCACACTGTATTTTATATGAATATTTTAAAGAAAATACATTATTTCATATAAGAAACAGTCTCTTTTTTTTCAATACCTCCCAGGTCATGCGACCTAGTGACTTCAAACCAATGCAGAATTGTTATCCTATATGGGACTCATCAGACACACCTCTTTTTATAGTCTCTGTATGCACACTGTATTTTATATGAATATTTTAAAGAAAATACATTATTTCATATAAGAAACAGTCTCCTTTTTTTCAATACCTCCCAAGCCATGTGACCTAGGGACTCCAAACCAATGCAGAATAGTTATCCTATGTGGGACTAATAAGACACACCTCTTTTTATAGTTACTGTATGCACACTGTATTTTATATGAATATTTTGTAAAAAAAAATACATTATATCCTATATGAATGGTCCTCTTTTTTCAATACCTCCCAAGTCATGCGACCTAGTGACTCCAAACCAATGCAGAATTGTTATCCTATATGGGACTCATCACACACCTCTTTTTATAGTCACTGTATGCACACTGTATTTTATATTAATATTTTGTAAAAAAAAACATTATATCCTATATGAATGGTCCTCTTTTTTCAATACCTCCCAAGTCATGCGACCTAGTGACTCCAAACCAATGCAGAATTGTTATCCTATATGGGACTCATCAGACACACCTCTTTTTATAGTCACTGTATGCACACTGTATTTTATATTAATATTTTAAAGAAAATACATTATTTCATATAAGAAACAGTCTCCTTTTTTTAATACCTCCCAGGTCATGTGACCTAGTGACTCCAAACCAATGCAGAATAGTTATCCTATATGGGACTCATCGGGCACACCTCTTTTTATAGTCACTGTATGCACACTGTATTTTATATTAATATTTTAAAGAAAATACATTATTTCATATAAGAAACAGTCTCCTTTTTTCAATACCTCCCAGGTCATGTGACCTAGTGACTCCAAACCAATGCAGAATTGTTATCCTATATGGGACTCAACGGGCACACCTCTTTTTATGATCACTGTATGCACACTGTATTTTATATGAATATTTTAAAGAAAATACATTATTTCATATAAGAAACAGTCTCATTTTTTTCAATACCTCCCAGGTCATGCGACCTAGTGACTTCAAACCAATGCAGAATTGTTATCCTATATGGGACTCATCAGACACACCTCTTTTTATAGTCACTGTATGCACACTGTATTTTATATGAATATTTTAAAGAAAATACATTATTTCATATAAGAAACAGTCTCCTTTTTTTCAATACCTCCCAAGCCATGTGACCTAGGGACTCCAAACCAATGCAGAATAGTTATCCTATGTGGGACTAATAAGACACACCTCTTTTTATAGTTACTGTATGCACACTGTATTTTATATGAATATTTTGTAAAAAAAAATACATTATATCCTATATGAATGGTCCTCTTTTTTCAATACCTCCCAAGTCATGCGACCTAGTGACTCCAAACCAATGCAGAATTGTTATCCTATATGGGACTCATCACACACCTCTTTTTATAGTCACTGTATGCACACTGTATTTTATATTAATATTTTGTAAAAAAAAACATTATATCCTATATGAATGGTCCTCTTTTTTCAATACCTCCCAAGTCATGCGACCTAGTGACTCCAAACCAATGCAGAATTGTTATCCTATATGGGACTCATCAGACACACCTCTTTTTATAGTCACTGTATGCACACTGTATTTTATATTAATATTTTAAAGAAAATACATTATTTCATATAAGAAACAGTCTCCTTTTTTTAATACCTCCCAGGTCATGTGACCTAGTGACTCCAAACCAATGCAGAATAGTTATCCTATATGGGACTCATCGGGCACACCTCTTTTTATAGTCACTGTATGCACACTGTATTTTATATTAATATTTTAAAGAAAATACATTATTTCATATAAGAAACAGTCTCCTTTTTTCAATACCTCCCAGGTCATGTGACCTAGTGACTCCAAACCAATGCAGAATTGTTATCCTATATGGGACTCAACGGGCACACCTCTTTTTATGATCACTGTATGCACACTGTATTTTATATGAATATTTTAAAGAAAATACATTATTTCATATAAGAAACAGTCTCATTTTTTTCAATACCTCCCAGGTCATGCGACCTAGTGACTTCAAACCAATGCAGAATTGTTATCCTATATGGGACTCATCAGACACACCTCTTTTTATAGTCACTGTATGCACACTGTATTTTATATGAATATTTTAAAGAAAATACATTATTTCATATAAGAAACAGTCTCCTTTTTTTCAATACCTCCCAGGTCATGTGACCTAGTGACTCCAAACCAATGCAGAATAGTTATCCTATATGGGACTCATCGGGCACACCTCTTTTATGGTCACTGTATGCACACTGTATTTTATATGAACATTTTAAAGATAATACATTATTTACCATAAGAAACGGTCTCCTTTTTTTCAATACCTCCCAAGCCATGCGACCTAGTGACTCCAAACCAATGCAGAATAGTTATCCTATATGGGACTCATCGGGCACACCTCTTTTTATGGTCACTGTATGCACACTGTATTTTACATTAATATTTTAAAGAAAATACATTATTTCATATCAGAAACAGTCTCCTTTTTTTCAATACCTCCCAGGTCATGTGACCTAGTGACTCCAAACCAATGCAGAATAGTTATCCTATATGGGACTCATCGGGCACACCTCTTTTATGGTCACTGTATGCACACTGTATTTTATATGAACATTTTAAAAATAATACATTATTTACCATAAGAAACGGTCTCCTTTTTTTCAATACCTCCCAAGCCATGCGACCTAGTGACTCCAAACCAATGCAGAATAGTTATCCTATATGGGACTCATCGGGCACACCTCTTTTTATGGTCACTGTATGCACACTGTATTTTACATTAATATTTTAAAGAAAATACATTATTTCATATCAGAAACAGTCTCCTTTTTTTCAATACCTCCCAAGCCATGTGACCTAGTGACTCCAAACCAAATGCAGAATAGTTATCCTATATGAGACTAATAAGACACACCTCTTTTTATGGTCACTGTATGCACACTGTATTTTATATGAATATTTTAAAGAAAATACATTATTTCCCAAAAGGAATGGTCTCCTTTTTTTCAATACCTCCCAAGCCATGTGACCTAGTGACTCCAAACCAATGCAGAATAGTTACCCTATATGGGACTCATCAGACACATCTCTTCCTATAACCATAACCCCCCCCCCCCAAGGGAAGTGACGTAGGGACACCAAACCAATGCAGAATATCCTTTATGGGACTAATCAGACACACCTCAAATTAATATAATTTTTGCACATACTATTTTATAGTACCCATTTGTTTCCTAAGGAAACTGTGTATTCTCAATACCTTCCATATAATAGTAGATGCCAAATCATTTTTCATATTGAGGTGTGTCTGATAAGTACCCCATAGCAGAACAGTTCTGTATTGATCTGTGTTGTCTAGGACCCCTTATATGGCAGCTATTGAGCAAAAAGCTGTTTTCCATAGGAAATAAATATGATTCTTTAAAAAAAATAATAGATTGAATAGAAAAATTAATATAATAGTTCATGCAAAATATTATTTCACATTGACATGTGTCTGATTAGTATCACATAGCAGAACAGTTCTATATTGATCTGTGATGTCTAGCGAGAAAAAAGCTTGCGAGGTATTGAAAAAAGGAGACCATTCATGATGGCAAATAATGTATTTTCTTATAAATATTCATATAAAATACAGTGTGCATACAGTGACTATAAGAAGAGGTGTGTCTTATTAGTCCCACATAGGATAACTATTCTGCATTGGTTTGGAGTCCCTAGGTCACATGGCTTGGGAGGTATTGAAAAAAAGGAGTCTGTTTCTTATATGAAATAATGTATTTTCTTTAAAAAATTCATATAAAATACAGCGTGCATACAGTGGCTATAACAAATGGTGTGTCTGATGAGTCCCACATAGGATAACTATTCTGCATTGGATTGGAGTTCCTAGGTCACATGACTTGGGAGGTATTGAAAAAAAGGAGACCATTCCTTATGGGAAATAATGTATTATCTTCAAAATATTTATATAAAATACAGTGTGCATACAGTGACCATAAAAAGAGGTGTGCCCGATGAGTCCCATATAGGATAACTATTCTGCATTGGTTTGGAGTCACTAGGTCACATGACTTGGGAGGTATTGAAAAAAGAGGACCATTCATATAGGAAATAATGTATTTTTTTTTTACAAAATATATATATATAAAATACAGTGTGCATACAGTGACCATAAAAAGAGGTGTGCCCGATGAGTCCCATATGGGATAACTATTCTGCATTGGTTTGGAGTCACTAGGTCACATGACCTGGGAGGTATTGAAAAAAGAAAACCATTCATATAGGAAATAATGTATTTTCTTTAAAATATTAATGTAAAATATAGTGTGCATACAGTGACCATAAAAAGAGGTGTGCCTGATGAGTCCCATATAGGATAACAATTCTGCATTGGTTTGGAGTCACTAGGTCACATGACCTGGGAGGTATTGAAAAAAAGGAGACTGTTTCTTATATGAAATAATGTATTTTCTTTAAAATATTAATATAAAATACAGTGTGCATACAGTGACTATAAAAAGAGGTGTGTCTGATGAGTCCCATATAGGATAACTATTCTGCATTGGTTTGGAGTCACTAGGTCACATGACCTGGGAGGTATTGAAAAAAATTAGACTGTTTCTTATATGAAATAATGTATTTTCTTTAAATATTAATATAAAATACAGTGTGCATACAGTGACTATAAAAAGAGGTGTGTCTGATGAGTCCCATATAGGATAACTATTCTGCATTGGTTTGGAGTCACTAGGGCGCATGGCTTGGGAGGTATTGAAAAAAAGGAGACTGTTTCTTATATGAAATAATGTATTTTCTTTAAAATATTCATAAAAAAATACAGTGTGCATACAGTGATCATAAAAAGAGGTGTGCCCGATGAGTCCCATATAGGATAAATATTCTGCATTGGTTTGGAGTCACTAGGTCACATGATGTCAAATCTATTGACAAAAAAGACTATGAAGGTAATTCAGAAGGTACTTTTTAGACGATCCCTAAGGTCGGCTGGGAGCAAGTAGACAGGTCATCTGTTTGTACATTGTCTGCAAACACCGGCCGCGTAATTTTTTTTTTTGAATATCTGTCGAATATCCGAATATCAAATATCAAACTAACTTCACCTCGGTGCAGAGCTGGCCATTTTTCTCCACAACAGGTAGCATTAGCCTATGCTAAACTTCATCTGCATCGCTAACTTCAGCTAAATATGTTACGTTGGTTAGAGAGGTATTTTTTGTTTTCACTGTTTCCGTAATGTGTAGCTGGGTCATGGTTGGAGAAACGTTAAAGCAGCTGCAGGTCAACTAACGTTAGCTAAGTCTTCATTACATCTGGCAACCCAGAAGAGGCTCGCGTCTGGTAGTCTTGAGAACGTTCACCAGTGTTTTGATTTTGGCCCACAGAACGTTCGTTAACAATCCTACAAATCGCACCTTTAAGGCAACTATAGAATGATGGGGTTTGTTGGTATTTGTTAAAGGAACCATAGGTAAGATTGTGGCCAAAACTGGTACTGCAATCACTTTCAAATTACTGTAGAGTGGTGTATTCCCTCCCCCTCCCCCCTGAATCGAGGTTGCCAACCCGGATGCCGAAACACTACTGACTTCGTGATTAGTAGATAGGTGGAGGGTGGCGCATCAGGCCAAAACACAACATGACATGACAAAACACAACATCAACATCAGTTGAGGGCTGCAACTTGTGTCACTGTTGTCAGTGATATTTGAAATGAACATGATTTCTTAATGTCTAGTGACATTGCCATTTTATGATTAATTGAAATACATTTCTTACATACGGTTCCTTTAAGGCAACTTTAGAATGATGGGGTTTGTTGGTATTTGTAGGGTCAACTTTAGAATGTTGGGGTTTGTTGGTATTTGTAGGGTCAACTTTAGAATGTTGGGGTTTGTTGGTATTTGTAGGGGCAACTTTAGAATGGTGGGGTTTGTTGGTATTTGTAGGGCCAGTGTTCACACACCTTTAGATATCTGAAGTGATCAAGGGTACAGTACCTGCAGTATTGCAGGGCACAGCAGGGGGGTGGGGGGTGCCCACAGGTTGGCACAGTGCAGCCCTGGCCTCGCTGTTAGAAATCAGAAGAGAGCTCAGCCCAACTTCAGAGCAGGGCAGTGAGGGCAGAACAGGGGCAGGTTGATGAGAGTTCGGCCCCAGTGACACAGACAGCAAGAGGTGTCTGGTCTGCTCTGGCCTTGGCAATGCTCTGGGAGAGAAGGACAGTGGGGCAGGTCAGACTATAGCGGTCAATCTAATCCGTTTAGGAGCTGAAACTCAACTGGATCTCAAGCTTCCCTTCAGAGTAGATTGGCAACAGGATCTACAGAGGCAGAGGGGCCCAGATAGTGGGAGAATGCAGACCTTTAATGAGAAACTACAACCTGCAGAGTAAAGCTGTGAGATTGTACTGCTAAACTGTGCATCTCCTATAGAGAATGTGCATTAGTGTTAGAGGCTTGTTGTAATACACACATGGAATGATCATTCTAAGTATAAGTATATATACTCTTTTGATCCTGTGAGGGAAATTTGGTCTCTGCATTTATCCCAATCCGTGAATTAGTGAAACACACACAGCACACAGTGTACACACAGTGAGGTGAAGCACACACTAACCCGGAGCAATGGGCTGCCTGCTACAGCGGCGCTCGGGGAGCAGTGAGGGGTTAGGTGCCTTGCTCAAGGGCACTTCAGCCATGGATGTGGGCATGGGAGAGCAGTGCTCAACCACTTCCCCCGCCCACATTTTTCCTACTGGGTCAGGGATCGAACCGGCAACCCTTCTGTTACAAGCCCGAAGCCCTAACAAGTAGGCCACGGCTGCCCCTCATTCTGTGTGACGTTAAAGCAGAGAGGGCACATGGGTGTGTGTGTGTGTGTGTGTGTGTGTGTGTGTGTGTGTGTGTGTGTGTGTGTGTGTGTGTGTGTGTGTGTGTGTGTGTGTGTGTGTGTGTGTGTGTGTGTGTGTGTGTGTGTGTGTGTGTGTGTGTGTGTGTGTGTAAGCCTAGCCTAGTGATTGCTCAAGCGCTAGTTATCTGTCTAAGAGCACACTGGTTGGGGCTGCATCAGATAGGACTGCAACACATGGCTGAACTGAATGAATGAATGACTAAACAGTGAACTGAATGAATGAACGAATGTACTGGTGAAAGATAGAGGTGGCAGTCTAGCTTCCAGAGCAAATACCTTAGCCTACAGCATTTTATCACCCACATAGACTGAAACATGTTGGTGCAGCCTCAGTTGAATATTCTAAGAATCTGTAATGTCCAGTGTGTGGAGATGGTAACATAACAGCAGCTGTGCTCATGCAGCATGCTGGTGATCCCCTCGGCCCAGAATGTGCAACCAGCGCGGGCCATCAGCGGTCAGTGTAAAATAAGCCAGATAGCAGCCAATACCACACACAGGAGGTGCCAAGCCAGGGGAATGTGCAGTGAATGCACTAGATGAGGGTCTTACTCAACAAATAATGATCCGTGTACTGAGCACGCCTAGTGCAAGACAGAGAGGAGCTCGCTGCATAGATACAGTTCATAGAGTTTAGAGTAGGGTTTGAGTTTAGTGCAGAGTTTACAGAGTTTATAGTAGACTTTATAGTTATTAGAGTAAAGTTTACAGAGTTTAGAGTACAGCTTACAGAGTTTATAGTAGAGTTTATAGTTATTAGAGTAGAGTTTACAGAGTTTAGAGTAGAGTTTATAGAGTTTAGAGTAGTTTATAGTTTAGAGTAGAGCTTACAGAGTTTAGAGTAGAGTTTACAGAGTTTAGAGTGGAGCTTATAGAGTTTAGAGTAGAGCTTACAGAGTTTAGAGTAGACTTTATAGAGTTTAGAGTTGATAGAGTTTAGAGTAGTTTATAGTTTAGAGTAGAGTTTATAGAGTTTAGAGTAGTTTATAGTTTAGAGTAGAGTTTACAGAGTTGATAGAGTTTAGAGTGGAGTTGATAGAGAGAAGTGGGCCACACCTACCACACAATCTGGCACAGTGTCCAAACACACATCGGTCCAAAATTGGTCTGGATCCAAATGACAGATCTGGTGCCAAAAGGGGCTAGCACCGGCCCAGCTCCTATGATATTCTGTGTTGCAGATGTGGCCCAGATCTGATTATCATATGCAATACGGGTCCGCTTATCCAATGTACGACCCGTTTATCCAATGTTAGCCGGCTCTAGCGGCTTCATTGACATTTTACATATGATTGTTAAGTGTGTTAGCCTGGGTGAACCCAGACAGACCTGTTAGCAATTAAGAGCAAATAGCCTACACATTTACAAACAGGTTAGTTTCGGTTCATTCAGGCTACCAGTTTGTTACATTAGTGATAGTTGATAGCTGTTGTCTCTGAATAAACCAATAAAGAGATAAAAAGTAGATTCAAAGCTTGAAAAGTTGGGTTGTATCCTCGTCCAACCTCAGGCTAATCACAGTCAAAAGATTTATAGCGAGGAAACCAAAGATAGGCTCGATTCCATTACTACTCGGACTTCTGCATAGAATATGGGGGTGTGTCATATGGGGGTGTCTCATATGGGGGTGTCTCATAATAGCAGTTTTTTCATGCGGATCCGGACGAAATGTAATTGCTATCTTGGAACAGATTTTATGTGATGAAAAAACTGAATTTATTTAAGACCAGGTTTACTTACATCAAAAGCTAATTGTGGTAAATTGATAGTTTTGATAGACATTTCACATGACGGGGAGCTGTTTTGAGGTTTGTGAAGACGAGTGAATGTCAGACTGGAATGCTGATGGGTTGCGTCACTGTGAGAAAAACAAATGACATAAAACCTAGAAGAAAAAACTCCCTACGTCGATACGTATATTTCACCAGACATGATGTTATGTAATGCTGAGGGATGTGTGTATGTGTGTGCGGGGGGTGGGGGGGTGGGGGGCACACTATGTGGTACATCAGCACATGCAACCATTTAATGATTTCAGTTCTTTCTCTCTCACAGAAAAACATACAGAGAGAGAGAGAGAGAGAGAGTTTAATGACCTGAGACAGGCATCTCCTTAGTGAAACGTGTTTGCGAATCAATGCCCATGTGTCTTTGAGTTCCTGCTCCTGCATGGGAAAAGCAAAGAGTCCACCTGCACAAGGACGTCCCCTAAACAGAGTCCCCCATGAGGGGGGGGGGGGGTGCTGTCTGACTGGTCACTATACTGTGTCACGCTGCACATAAGGCCTGTCTGACTGGTCACGCTGCAGATAGGGCCTGTCTGACTGGTCACTATACTGTGTCACTCTGCAGATAGGGCCTGTCTGACTGGTCACTATACTGTGCTCTGCACTACTTCAGTTTTCATGCTGTGTGAACATCCCTTACCAAAACAGACACACAACCCTACTGTTGTTTTTGTTGGTGTTGGTGCCATGCTGATGTAAAAGTTTGCTGTGTGTGTGTGAGTGTGTCTGGCGGAGAGCCGAGAACCTTACACTGCCAGGGCTGGGCTCTGCGTTGTGTTGGCTAGTGTTGTAGCAGGTTGGGCTAAATGGGTTTATCTGCAGGAATGCCAGACTTGCATTGTAAGCTGTGTGTAACGGCTAACCTATGGACTTTGCTGAACCCAATGGAAAAACCCCAATGTGTTGGGTTTCAGCAACTTGAACTGAAAAACTGAGTTTGAAAACTGATTTAACAATGAACAAAGATGTGATTAAGTCAGGTCCAGAAAGAGAAAGTTCTGGGTTTTTCTCTGACCTATGTTAGCTTAGAAATGAGTTATACGTCACTGAAATCCACACAGGTACAGGCTAGGAGAGGGGGTGACAAAGAGATGACAAAGCATTAGTGAATATATGACGTGTGTATAATTTCTAATTAATTAGCAAAGGAAACTGGGTGATGCTTACTAGCCAAAGCCCTGTCTACTTTATATAGCTATAATGGGTGACTTCAGCTCCTCTGTGTGTGTGTGTGTGTGTGTGTGTGTGTGTGTGTGTGTGTGTGTGTGTGTAGACCTGGAGCCAGGCCAGAGGATGAAGATGCCATACGAGCCCAAGTCGGTGTTCCGGTTCTACACAGGAGGAGACAACATGGAGGAGACCTGCGTTCTGGAGCTCTTCCAGACACACACATTCGAAGCCTGTGGCTTCAACAGCACACACCCGCTCCTCATCATCACGCACGGCTGGTCGGTAAGAAAACACACACGCATGCACGCGCACGCACACACGCACGCACATACACCCCTTGATCATCATGCATTGATGGATTACTAAGAACACAGACACACAACCAAAGGAAAGCAAACCCAAAGACACTCCACATCAACACACACTCATAGTACAAACAACCAAAAGGTTTAGTTACTCATCAACTTACTGTCCAGTTAATTGTAGTAAACTGATAGAGTATCAGCACTACTGCCAGCAACTGTGTGTGTGTGTGTGTGTGTGTGTGTGTCCTAAACCTAAAAAGTGTATGTGTGTGTGTGTGTGTCTGTCCTAAACCTAAAAAGTATCAGCATTACTGCCAGCAACTGTGTGTGTGTGTATGGGTGTATGTGTGTGTGTGTGTGTGTGTGAGTGTGTGTGTGTGTGTGTGTGTGTGTGTGTGTGTGTGTGTGTGTGTGTGTGTGTGTGTGTGTGTGTGCAGCACACTGCCAGCAACTACATCCCATCTGACTCCTGGACAGATCAGAGCCAAACAAGCTCAGCTCTTAGTCCTCTTCCTCCTGAGTTCTTAGTCCTCTGCCTCCTGAGCTCTTAGTCCTCTGCCTCCTGAGTTCTTAGTCCTCTGAGTTCTTAGTCCTCTGAGTTCTTAGTCCTCTGCCTCCTGAGTTCTTTGTCCTCTGAGTTCTTAGTCCTCTGCCTCCTGAGCTCTTAGTCCTCTGAGTTCTTAGTCCTCTGAGTTCTTAGTCCTCTGCCTCCTGAGTTCTTAGTCCTCTGCCTCCTGAGCTCTTAGTCCTCTGAGTTCTTAGTCCTCTGCCTCCTGAGCTCTTAGTCCTCTGCCTCCTGAGTTCTTAGTCCTCTGAGTTCTTAGTCCTCTGAGTTCTTAGTCCTCTGCCTCCTGAGTTCTTAGTCCTCTGCCTCCTGAGCTCTTAGTCCTCTGCCTCCTGAGTTCTTAGTCCTCTGCCTCCTGAGCTCTTAGTCCTCTGCCTCCTGAGCTCTTAGTCCTCTGAGTTCTTAGTCCTCTGCCTCCTGAGTTCTTAGTCCTCTGAGTTCTTAGTCCTCTGCCTCCTGAGCTCTTAGTCCTCTGAGTTCTTAGTCCTCTGCCTCCTGAGTTCTTAGTCCTCTGAGTTCTTAGTCCTCTGCCTCCTGAGTTCTTAGTCCTCTGAGTTCTTAGTCCTCTGCCTCCTGAGTTCTTAGTCCTCTGAGCTCTTAGTCCTCTGCCTCCTGAGTTCTTAGTCCTCTGCCTCCTGAGCTCTTAGTCCTCTGCCTCCTGAGTTCTTAGTCCTCTGAGTTCTTAGTCCTCTGAGTTCTTAGTCCTCTGCCTCCTGAGTTCTTAGTCCTCTGCCTCCTGAGCTCTTAGTCCTCTGCCTCCTGAGTTCTTAGTCCTCTGCCTCCTGAGCTCTTAGTCCTCTGCCTCCTGAGCTCTTAGTCCTCTGAGTTCTTAGTCCTCTGCCTCCTGAGTTCTTAGTCCTCTGAGTTCTTAGTCCTCTGCCTCCTGAGCTCTTAGTCCTCTGAGTTCTTAGTCCTCTGCCTCCTGAGTTCTTAGTCCTCTGAGTTCTTAGTCCTCTGCCTCCTGAGTTCTTAGTCCTCTGAGTTCTTAGTCCTCTGCCTCCTGAGTTCTTAGTCCTCTGAGCTCTTAGTCCTCTGCCTCCTGAGCTCTTAGTCCTCTGCCTCCTGAGCTCTTAGTCCTCTGAGTTCTTAGTCCTCTGCCTCCTGAGTTCTTAGTCCTCTGAGTTCTTAGTCCTCTGCCTCCTGAGCTCTTAGTCCTCTGCCTCCTGAGTTCTTAGTCCTCTGCCTCCTGAGTTCTTAGTCCCCTGCCTCCTGAGCTCTTAGTCCTCTGAGTTCTTAGTCCTCTGCCTCCTGAGCTCTTAGTCCTCTGAGCTCTTAGTCCTCTGCCTCCTGAGCTCTTAGTCCTCTGCCTCCTGAGTTCTTAGTCCTCTGCCTCCTGAGTTCTTAGTCCTCTGAGTTCTTAGTCCTCTGCCTCCTGAGTTCTTAGTCCTCTGCCTCCTGAGTTCTTAGTCCTCTGAGTTCTTAGTCCTCTGCCTCTGGAGCTCTTAGTCCTCTGAGTTCTTAGTCCTCTGCCTCCTGAGTTCTTAGTCCTCTGAGTTCTTAGTTCTCTGCCTCCTGAGTTCTTAGTCCTCTGCCTCCTGAGTTCTTAGTCCCCTGCCTCCTGAGCTCTTAGTCCTCTGAGTTCTTAGTCCTCTGCCTTCTGAGTTCTTAGTCCTCTGAGCTCTTAGTCCTCTGCCTCCTGAGCCTTTAGTCCTCTGCCTCTCCATATATATACATACATATTAGTGACTCCATATGTTAATACACATACACGTCTGAGTCTGAGAGTGCACAGGAACAAGTGAGAAAAGTGCAAGCACACAGCAACCAATTAATCAATCAAAATGATTGAAAGGTCTAGGGATATATTATGTCTCTCAACCTCTGTGAACTTTTCCATGCAGTTTTTATGTGTGCATCTGTGTGTGTGTGTGTGTGTGTGTTTCGGCTATATGGCTGCCAATACACAGAAGATGTACCTCCCAATCTCAGCAAGGCGCGGTTATGAAATGGGGTTGTGTAATCCAGCACGTCTGCAGAGCCCGGGCCGTTGACTTATGGAGACGGCCAACGGGGCACTCCAGAGAACAGGACATGCTGAGAACACTCCCCCGCCAAACCGCAAAGTCCAGGGAAAGCAGTTTTCTGCGAAGCACGTTCGCTATCACTGTTTGACTACAGCAAGAGAGATAAGGCACAGGAACGAGATCAATACTGTCCACTGGAAAACAAAACTGTGCTTCTTTCACACGCTCTGCATGACAAGCAGGGGTGCAAAACAAAAAACATGATCACTCTCAACAGCAGCTGTCTGGTGGCTTTGAGTGAGTAAAGTTACGTCAGTGTGTTATGACATAAACTTCACACGACACGTTCAACTTCACTTAACTCACTCAAAGCCACAAGAATAACTTGACTGAGTAATGTCCATACTAGGTGGCTTTATACTGGGTCCGCACAATGACCAGCACTGCAATGCACTGCAATGAGCAATGACCAGCAATGTATACTCGCTCAAGCTCTGCGATCCACTGACATTCACACTGACACATTATTTTGCCATTCATCTGCTTCTCTTATCCAGAGTGACTTACAGTGAGCTAACTACACACAGTCCTGTTGTTACAGTGAGCTAACTACACACAGTCCTGCTGTAGCAACCTGTTACAGTGAGCTAACTACACACAGTCCTGCTGTAGCAACCTGTTACAGTGAGCTAACTACACACAGTCCTGCTGTTACAGTGAGCTAACTACACACAGTCCTGCTATAGCAACCTGTTACAGTGAGCTAACTACACACAGTCCTGCTATAGCAACCTGTTAAGAGTGAGCTACACACAGTCCTGCAGTAGCAACCTGTTACAGTGAGCTAACTACACACAGTCCTGCTATAGAATCCTGTTACAGTGAGCTAATTACACACAGTCCTGCAGTAGCAACCTGTTACAGTGAGCTAACTACACAGTCCTGTAGCAACCTGTTACAGTGAGCTAACTACACACAGTTCTGCTATAGCAACCTGTTAGAGTGAGCTAACTACACACAGTCCTGCTGGAGCAACCTCTGGCAGGTGAATGGTTGTGTGATTTGCATATCAATGGTAATAATGTGGGCGCGCTTTGAAACTGAAATGGTTTTTGTCGACGGAATGGAAATCCATATTAAAGCGTAGCAGACCGAGGGTGGACTTAGCCTGTTTTGCTCTGGGGCCCAATGGAGGCAGTGACCCTTAAGGTCAAACTCACAGCCTATTGGAGTGTCATTTGGAAGCCCATATCCCAGAGCCCTAGCCACTTGACCACCACCATCCTGATATTAACAGTGTTTCTGTCGCCTCTTGACCACCACCATCCTGATATTAACAGTGTTTCCGTCGCCTCTGCAGGTGGACGGTATGATGGAGAGCTGGGTGACCAAACTGGCCACTGCGCTGAAGACATCGCTCCGAGACGTCAACGTGGTCATCACTGATTGGCTGCCCCTGGCCCACCAGCATTACCCAGTCGCAGCCACCAACACCAGGGTGGTGGGGCAGGACATCGCTCACCTGCTGCGCTGGCTACAGGTGAGATGGAAACACAGACACACACACACACACACACAAACACACACACACAGCCAGGGGGGTGTGTATCTAACTTTCCAGCGTTGACTGACCCCATGCACAAGTCTACTTAATATTTTCTTTACGGTCATTAAACATAATTAAGCAGTTCTGATTCACAATGGATAATGAAGAGTATTAGAGGAGGTGCTAATGATGGAATACAGTTTTCAGTTTCCTCACTAAATACATGCAGTGGATATCCTTCACATGGGATTTCAGATTGGAATGTGTGTGTGTGTGTATGTGTGTGTGAGAGAGAGAGAGTGAGAGCAAGAGAGAGAGAGAGAAATAAATAGAAAGAGAGAGAGGGAGAGAGAGACATGTAGTGAGTGTGTATATCTGTGTGTGTGTGTGAGTGTGTGTGTGTGTGTGTGTGTGTGTAGCCATGCATTTGAAAGGGCAGATGGTCTGGGTCTAAGGGACTGCTCAGTTTGTGTGATTTTCACACAGCTCAACTTTAATCAAGGCCATGTGATGTGTTGTGCGCATCACTCATAAAAGAACACACTTACCCAGAGGCACAATCTGCCGATGACCTACTATGATTCCACATAAAGACCATAAAGACAGGCCACAGTGGGCCTGAGAAAGATTACTTCCGATGCACTAACAATAGACATTGTTATATAAAAACAATAATCTATAAAATACAATCTACATACAATAAATCTCTTGTAAGGCTAGGTTATCCACTTACAGATGTTTTTGGCTGCCCTTGACAGGACTTCCAGCAGTACCCTGCCAGTAAGGTGCACCTAATTGGCTACAGTCTGGGCGCACACATCTCTGGGTTCGCTGGGAGTTACCTGGGAGACTCCATAGAGGTCGGACGCATCACAGGTAAGGACTAACAGCACCTGTGCAACAGCTGTGTGCAACAGCATACATAAAACATTACACAGAGCTTAATGCACAGCTCATCTTTTTGTCATGGGAAAGGCACAATCATTCTCATCATCCTATCCAATCATGCTTGAACAGTAGTCATCCTTAACTGTCCAGTAAATATGGACAATCAACATTGATCATATGGGCACATGAGCATGTACTTGTACTGTTGTGCTACAAAGAGCCTCTGTGTGAATATTGAAGTATCTTGTGTGTGTATGTGCATGCTGTTCATGTGTGTGTGTGTGTGTGTGTGTGTGCGTGTTTGTATCCAGGTCTGGACCCTGCAGGCCCCCTGTTTGAGGGTATGTCCTCGACCGACCGCTTGTCCCCGGACGATGCCCGCTTCGTGGATGCCATCCACACCTTCACGCAGGAGCGCATGGGTCTGAGCGTGGGCATCAAGCAGCCCGTGGCACACTTCGACTTCTACCCCAACGGGGGAGCCTTCCAGCCAGGCTGCCATCTGCACGTCACCAACCTCTATGCCCACCTCACTCAGTATGGCCTCATGGGTAAGACATAGGGCTGGGTTGGTAGGTAGAGAAAGGTATTCTGGGAATTGTAGTTCTGTAGTTCCCACCTCACCCAGTACGGTCTCATGGTTAAGACAACCTCTACTCCCATCTTGCCCAGTACAGCCTTTCATGCTGCTTTCCTGTAACACTTTCCGAGTTGAAAAGTGTGAAATCTCCCAGCTGTCTCGCAACATTTCACCGAGACCCCCCCCCCCTTTTGGTCGTAATTTCAACTGTCCACATCAACACGAGACACAATCAGGTCGGGAAAGGTATTCTGGGAATTGTAGTTCCCACCTCATCCTGTACAGAAAATGACTGGGTCGGAAGAGTGTAACCTGGAAGAGAAAAACATTGCAAGTCCAATACAACTCATTTGCAACTCATCTGTAGCGCACAGATCATTAGGACTACAAAGGTCTAAAGAAGAAAATAATTAAGACTCCAGCGTTTTGCTCAGAAAAGCCTGCAATTTCCCAGAATGCACAGTAGTGACTATAATCATAATTACTCCTGACAGGATAAGTAGCCGCTTTGGATAGCAGCTTTTACTGAAGCAAAACCAGCAGAGAAGAACTGATTACATTCATACCTCCAGCATTAGAGCAGCATCATAAATGTTTAACAATCCCACCACACACACACACACACACACACACATACAGAGATTAAATTCTTCCCCTGAATAGTGAATCTAAGTCCGTCATTCACCCTGACAGGCCCAGAATGAAGGATTAGTGTCATCAGTGAGGAACACAGTGAATCTGCTGCAGACCGTAATGAGTGAGGAACACAGTGAATCTGCTGCAGACCGTAATGAGTGAAGAACACAGTGAATCTGCTGCAGACCGTAATGAGTGAGGAACACAGTGAATCTGCTGCAGACCGTAATGAGTGAGGAACACAGTGAATCTGCTGCAGACCGTAATGAGTGAAGAACACAGTGAATCTGCTGCAGACCGTAATGAGTGAGGAACACAGTGAATCTGCTGCAGACCGTAATGAGTGAGGAACACAGTGAATCTGCTGCAGACCGTAATGAGTGAAGAACACAGTGAATCTGCTGCAGACCGTAATGAGTGAGGAACACAGTGAATCTGCTGCAGACCGTAATGAGTGAAGAACACAGTGAATCTGCTGCAGACCGTAATGAGTGAAGAACACAGTGAATCTGCTGCAGACCGTAATGAGTGAGGAACACAGTGAATCTGCTGCAGACCGTAATGAGTGAGGAACACAGTGAATCTGCTGCAGACCGTAATGAGTGAAGAACACAGTGAATCTGCTGCAGACCGTAATGAGTGAGGAACACAGTGAATCTGCTGCAGACCGTAATGAGTGAGGAACACAGTGAATCTGCTGCAGACCGTAATGAGTGAGGAACACAGTGAATCTGCTGCAGACCGTAATGAGTGAGGAACACAGTGAATCTGCTGCAGACCGTAATGAGTGAAGAACACAGTGAATCTGCTGCAGACCGTAATGAGTGAGGAACACAGTGAATCTGCTGCAGACCGTAATGAGTGAGGAACACAGTGAATCTGCTGCAGACCGTAATGAGTGAAGAACACAGTGAATCTGCTGCAGACCGTAATGAGTGAGGAACACAGTGAATCTGCTGCAGACCGTAATGAGTGAAGAACACAGTGAATCTGCTGCAGACCGTAATGAGTGAGGAACACAGTGAATCTGCTGCAGACCGTAATGAGTGAAGAACACAGTGAATCTGCTGCAGACCGTAATGAGTGAAGAACACAGTGAATCTGCTGCAGACCGTAATGAGTGAAGAACACAGTGAATCTGCTGCAGACCGTAATGAGTGAGGAACACAGTGAATCTGCTGCAGACCGTAATGAGTGAGGAACACAGTGAATCTGCTGCAGACCGTAATGAGTGAGGAACACAGTGAATCTGCTGCAGACCGTAATGAGTGAAGGCTCCACACTGACGAGGCTGCAGACCGTAATGAGTGAAGGCTCCACACTGACGAGGCTGCAGACCGTAATGAGTGAAGGCTCCACACTGACGAGGCTGCAGACCGTAATGAGTGAAGGCTCCACACTGACGAGGCTGCAGACCGTAATGAGTGAAGGCTCCACACTGACGAGGCTGCAGACCGTAATGAGTGAAGGCTCCACACTGACGAGGCTGCAGACCGTAATGAGTGAAGGCTCCACACTGACGAGGCTGCAGACCGTAATGAGTGAAGGCTCCACACTGACGAGGCTGCAGACCGTAATGAGTGAAGGCTCCACACTGACGAGGCTGCAGACCGTAATGAGTGAAGGCTCCACACTGACGAGGCTGCAGACCGTAATGAGTGAAGGCTCCACACTGACGAGGCTGCAGACCGTAATGAGTGAAGGCTCCACACTGACGAGGCTGCAGACCGTAATGAGTGAAGGCTCCACACTGACGAGGCTGCAGACCGTAATGAGTGAAGGCTCCACACTGACGAGGCTGCAGACCGTAATGAGTGAAGGCTCCACACTGACGAGGCTGCAGACCGTAATGAGTGAAGGCTCCACACTGACGAGGCTGCAGACCGTAATGAGTGAAGGCTCCACACTGACGAGGCTGCAGACCGTAATGAGTGAAGGCTCCACACTGACGAGGCTGCAGACCGTAATGAGTGAAGGCTCCACACTGACGAGGCTGCAGACCGTAATGAGTGAAGGCTCCACACTGACGAGGCTGCAGACCGTAATGAGTGAAGGCTCCACACTGACGAGGCTGCAGACCGTAATGAGTGAAGGCTCCACACTGACGAGGCTGCAGACCGTAATGAGTGAAGGCTCCACACTGACGAGGCTGCAGACCGTAATGAGTGAAGGCTCCACACTGACGAGGCTGCAGACCGTAATGAGTGAAGGCTCCACACTGACGAGGCTGCAGACCGTAATGAGTGAAGGCTCCACACTGACGAGGCTGCAGACCGTAATGAGTGAAGGCTCCACACTGACGAGGCTGCAGACCGTAATGAGTGAAGGCTCCACACTGACGAGGCTGCAGACCGTAATGAGTGAAGGCTCCACACTGACGAGGCTGCAGACCGTAATGAGTGAAGGCTCCACACTGACGAGGCTGCAGACCGTAATGAGTGAAGGCTCCACACTGACGAGGCTGCAGACCGTAATGAGTGAAGGCTCCACACTGACGAGGCTGCAGACCGTAATGAGTGAAGGCTCCACACTGACGAGGCTGCAGACCGTAATGAGTGAAGGCTCCACACTGACGAGGCTGCAGACCGTAATGAGTGAAGGCTCCACACTGACGAGGCTGCAGACCGTAATGAGTGAAGGCTCCACACTGACGAGGCTGCACCACAGATGGACTTGTTCTTTTTGTCCTTGTTCTAAATAGGGAGTGTTTTTCTAAATAGGGAGTGTTGTATGAAAAGCACAACTGCATCACACCATCTGTCAACCTTACATCTTAATTATAACAGCCCCCTCCCCTCCATACACTCACACATACACACTCACGAACACACACACACTTACTTTAATCCTCTACGCCTGGAGGCAGTGGGCCTGTCCTGTGAAGATCCTCACACAATGAAACAGAAGTGTCAGAGCCGGCAGCACGTCAGGAATATATGAGACGCTAATGTGTCACTTGGTTCCCTTATGAATCCTTTCCTGGTCTGGAGCGTGTCTGGAGTTTATTTACACACATCTATCAGAGCTCTCTCTCTCTCTCGCTCTCTCTGGGAGACTTCAAGACAGAGTAAATGCAGTTTAAAAGACAGTTAACCGGAGATATAAAGGCATTGATAGGATAAAGGTAAATATAGATGACTTTCAAGTGCTGCAGAGGAAAACAACGCTTATCTTAGACAGCATCCTATAATGAAAACCAAAACAAAACGTATTGTATACGTTCTATATGACAATGAAATGACTGGGGAAATAGCTTATGCCTGGGCTCCAGATCCACTGAGGACAAGCTCAAAGCATGATGGAGATCAGCACAAGCTTTAAAGACAAATCACCCAGTGCTCACCCTCTTCATCACCCCCCCCCCACCCCCTTTATTCAGTGATTATAATAATATAAGTAGTATTAGTAATTATAGTATTAGTAATAGTAATTATATTATTATTATATAATAATATAATATAAGTTAATGAGCGATTATTATGACACAAGATGACGGGCATGTGCATCCTTATATCGTTATACACTGTGATAATTAAATAAGTTATTAATTAATAATGAATTTGCATATGCACACTAAGTGGGCACTGTCTACCCTATTTACATAAATATGATTTACATTCATAGTCGTGTATATAAATATAATTTACAGTCATAGTTGTGTATATAAATATGCTTTACAGTCATAGTTGTGTATATAAATATGCTTTACATTCATAGTTGTGTATATAAATATAATTTACATTCATAGTTGTGTATGACACCATGATTTACAGTCATAGTCGTGTATATAAATATGCGTTACAGTCATAGTCGCACATACAGTAGGCATAGTCGTAATCACTCATCCTTACTCCTCACTCGTATGTGTTCAGCCTGGGACAGAGATATTCCCACTCGTAAGTGCTCAGCTTGAGATGCCCAGAGCTGGGACAGAGATATTCCCACGGGACTTCCACAGCATCACTCTGTATCATCCCTGTCTCTGTTATCAAAGTCACAGTGGCTTTTCTGAAATTATTGTTGTTTTCTGTTTGTGTGTGTGTGTGTGTGTGTTGACTTCCATATGGCTACCAAAGATCCTTGATTACTAGCTCCGCTTTAACCCTCTCTGGTGCTACCCTTCCTGACCTGAATCTCTGTATTTGTATTAAACAAATGTTGTTTTATGTGTGTGTGTGTGTGTGTGTGTGTGTGTGTGTGTGTGTGTGTGTGTGTGTGTGTGTGTGTGTGTGTGTGTCCAGGGTTCGAGCAGACTGTAAAGTGTGCCCATGAACGTTCCGTCCACCTGTTCATCGACTCTCTGCTCAACAAAGACAAGCAGAGCATGGCCTACCGTTGCCGCGACGACAGTGCGTTTGAGAATGGTTTGTGTCTGGACTGCCGTAAGAACCGCTGCAACAAGCTGGGCTACGACATCAAGAGGGTTCGCACTGCCACCAGCAAGAAGCTCTTCCTCAAGACTCGCTCACAGATGCCCTACAAACGTAAGAATCCAAATCCAACCCTCTACCCATAACAAGAATTCACCCACCCAGATATCCTATAAACAGAAGCCCAAATCCAACCCTCTACCCATAACAAGAAATAACCCACCCAGATATCCTATAAACAGAAGCCCAAATCTAACAGCGAGGTTACAGCAAAGTCCTTTTAGGCAAGTCCGTCCACTCGGCGACCATATTGCAATGCTTTTTGGGCACTTATCGGGCATCTATTTCGGCAGAAATGGGCCTGTGCTTCACGACACCAACATTGCTCCAGCGGCAAGATCACAACACATGATTGGCACGATATATTCACAACACACCACATGATTGCCACTATGTATTCACAATCACATATCGACGTTTTGCCGTGGAAGGGGCGGGATATGTGTAGACAACGGCCATATTGGCGTGACAAACTAGCCCCATGCATTTCTAAGGAGGATTTCTTGAGTGCTGTGTCTCCTCATTAGAAAGTCTCTGGTTACACTGGGTGGGCAACTGAAGCGTTCTGTTTGTAAAGTATATGCTGAAACAATTAGCTTCCACTATAACTAATAGAACTGGCTACACTAGGTGCGTACATTTGATAAAATTAGACCAGACAAATTAGTCTTCTAAAATGACTTTTTTGGAACTCTTCATCTGTGTGCCCGGTGTGACCCGTAAGAGTTCACCTGAAACAGTCATCTCTTGTGTGCCAACAGATCTGGGCCAGTTCAGAGCCAGATCAGGGCCAGGCCTGGGGAATAACCCTGCCAGAGCCATTCCTGAATTAGGTGATACATGAGTGTGACTCTACCGTTGTTCCGTATGTGTTCTAGTGTACCACTACCAGTTCCGTATCCAGTTCATCAACCAGATCGAGACCACGGACCCCTCACTCACCATCAAACTCGTAGGAACTAAAGGGGACAGTGAACAGCAGTCCATCAACTTGTGAGTTGTGTTAGCACTGACACACACACACACACACACACATGGTTGTGTACACATATAGATACAAAATCATGCATACATGCATGTGCACGTACACACACCCACACAGACCTCTCACATTATCTAATTGCAAGTACACATATGCTCGCAAATGCAATTAATCAGATGTGAACAAACGAACAAACACACACACACACACACACACACACACACAGAGATGCAATCAAGCATGCTTCCTACACATATTTTCACAAATGCCATCATACATGCTTTCTCATACACCCTCCAAAGATAGAGCGACATAGGCAAGCTTAGGCCATGTCCAACACACACACACACACACACACACGCACATACGGTTGAAAGAACTATCTAACGCCTTGTCTCATCAAATTCTAAACAGACTCAGCAGTCAGTGTTGCGCAAGCCAAGTAATGTTTTGAGAGAGTGTAGTTGACACAGGGGGAGAATCTTCACGTGTGCCGTGCAGCGATGGGGGAGAACACACACACACACACACACACACACACACACATCACAAGCACATGACAAGCACATCACGAGCACATCACACACTCCAACTGGATAAAAATACAACGGAACAATGCTACAAATCACAAGAACAACACATTGTCTCCACACAATTGGAGCCTGAGGCATTAAGAATGGATGTGTTTGGATGTGTGTGTGGATGTGTGGATGTGTGTGTGCATATGCACACTCATACAGGATGGAGAAAGATAGTGGGGGAGGAGAGAGAGAGAGAGGAATAAAAGATGAGAGAAAGAAACATAACCCATTTACAACCGCTGACAGAGTGATGAAACATAACCCATTTACAACCGCTGGCAGAGTGATGAGCACACTTGCCATCTGGGGTTATGACCCCTAGAGACAAAAAGAAATACCCATCCACATATATATATATATACCCACAGACATACATACTGTATATAGAGGCACTCACCCAGGCACATGCATCCACATATATATATATATACCCACAGACATACATACTGTATATAGAGGCACTCACCCAGGCACATGCATCCACATATATATATATATACCCACAGACATACATACTGTATATAGAGGCACTCACCCAGGCACATGCATCCACATATATATATATATACCCACAGACATACATACTGTATATAGAGGCACTCACCCAGGCACATGCATCCACATATATATATATATATACCCACAGACATACATACTGTATATAGAGGCACTCACCCAGGCACATGCATCCACATATATATATATATATACCCACAGACATACATACTGTATATAGAGGCACTCACCCAGGCACATGCATCCACATATATATATATATACCCACAGACATACATACTGTATATAGAGGCACTCACCCAGGCACATGCATCCACGTGCAGACAAACATCACACATACACACAACCATAAGACAGACACAAAAGCGCACACACACACAAACACACAATTCTCCCAGTGCTCACAGTGGCTGGGGAGTGTGTGTGTGCGTGTGTGTGTGCGCGTGCGTGCGTGCGTGCGTGCGTGTGTGTGTGTGTGTGTGAGACCAGCAGCTCCTCTCTCCACTACGGGAGAACACAGCGCTGCGCTGCATGTGGTTGTGCTCCTGAGAAATGAAGCGTGCTGTGGTTATATAAAAATAGAATCCCAAACTACTCTCTCTCTCTTGCACACACACACACACACACACACACACACACACACACACACACACACACACACACACACACACAGAAGGGTTACACACATATGCACACACAACTGAAATGACACACTCACAGGGATTTCATACACATCACCACACACACACACACACACACACACACAGGAACAACTCCACACTGAGCCTTCCCCCTCGCTCACATGCAATAACATGGCTGCCTTCACAAGAGTCCTACTGTCCCTGGCACAGAGCCACTGGGCCACTTTTCAAAGAGGTTTCGCGTGTAAAACCCAATGCCTGTGTGTGGATATGCACTGTACATTATATAAAGACACACACACACACACACACACTCACAAAGAGGAAGAGAGAGGACAGAAAGGTCAACTGTCAAATTAAATATGCCACTTGGTATTATGTGTGTATAAAAATAATAGGTATGAATATGAAGACACATACAGTACACATGCATACACACACACACACACACTTCTATGGCAAAAGTGTAATATCTAATTACCACGAGCCATGTGTGATAATATATCATAATTACATAATGGTTGGCCTATATGAGGTGAATCACAAGTAAAAACTCTTGACCCAGTGTGTGTGTGTGTGTGTGTGTGTGTGTGTGTGTGTGTGTTTCAGCATCGAGGAGATCTCTGGGAATAAGACCTACTCGTTCCTCATCACGCTGGACACGGACATCGGGGAGCTGATGATGCTGAAGTTCCACTGGGAGGGCAGCCCTGTGTGGACCAACGTGTGGAACCGCATGCAGACCTTCGTCCCCTGGGGCCAAGACGCCCAAGGACCCAAGCTCACCGTTGGAAAGATCCGCGTCAAGTCCGGCGAGACCCAGGAGAAGTAGGTGTCCCTCTTTCCCATGAAGCTGAGCAGACACTGTATGAGCTTGTCTCGAGTTAGCCCCGACCGACTCCGTCGGACCAACACACTTTAGAATCGAGCCAAATTCCAAATCTGATTTGTCGTGTAGTTTGAGCAGACTCACATTGCCCGCTTAGAGGATGTAACAATCAATGTTTCTGGCAAAAAATTTCTGGCATATCAGATTTTTCTGTCAGCCGTTTGCCAATGTGAGCAGGTCGAGTGTGCAGTGTGAGCACTGTAATTGCGAATGATGGGAAATGTACAGTGTGAGTTACCATGTCGTACGAGATTTAGAGAAGCACACCAAAGCACCGGTGACACAGAAAATACGTAACAAACATGAAGGAAGGAGGTTTCACAAGGCATAGAGCTGCATGGCATGGAGAGTAGAAAACAGGGAAATCCAAGGCACTCTTCTTCAAAACTGGCTATATCATAATAGAATATTTAAAAGGGAGGAGCAGCCCATGCGTAGCGGCCCGACAGCCTTCTTCAGGGTGAGAGAGGTTTGAGAGTTTTTGACTTTCCTTCAGGGTGAGAGAGGCTTGAGAGTTTTTGCCTTTTCCCACATCGTGCTGCGGGAGCCTTGCAGTTAGGTATCTGGCCTTTAAGAGAGTCGTAAATCTGATTCGTGGGTCTGCCACCGCCGTGCCCCTGAGCAAGTCACTTACCCACCAGTCGCTCCTGGGGGACTGACCCTGTGGATAGCCTTGTTATCCCACAGAGCTTCTCTTAGGTCCTTCTGGGTAAGAATCTAAACAGTAACATTGACAGTGGCAGGGGAGAAAAGAGGGGCTTGTGAGATGAGGAGGTGCGTGGAGCAGGCCAATAGGTCACAGTCCGTTGAGGGAGAACCGCGGGGAGGTTCTGATTTCCCCAGACACTGATATTACGCAACAGCGTTTCCACTACACTGGCCTGTAACACGCATGCGACGCTGACTGCATTAGTTATGTAATGGGATGGAAGCTGGAGCCAAATGCAAATGAAAGCGTTTATGGCCACGGGAGCGGGTTTCTAGGACGCACATACACTCACAGCCACGGTGGCCCGGAGCGGCTCTCACCGCCTCAAGGGTGACTTCATGCCCCTGCCACGGTTGCCCCGATACCGAGGGTGACTTCATGCCCCTGCCACGGTGGCCCCGATACCGAGGCGTATCCGGGAGAGCGAGCGTGCGAGCAGGAAAGCCCTTGGGTGGCTCAGGGCTGTGTGTGTGTGAGTAGTGTGTGTGTGTGTGAGTAGAGTGTGTGTGTGTGTGTGAGTGTGTGTGTGCGTGAGAGTGTGTGTGTGTGTGAGTAGAGTGTGTGTGTGTGTGTGAGTGTGTGTGTGCGTGAGAGTGTGTGTGTGTGTGAGTAGTGTGTGTGTGTGTGAGTGTGTCTGTGTGTGAGTAGTGTGTGTGTGTGTGAGTAGTGTGTGTGTGTGAGAGTGTGTGTGTGTGAGAGTGTGTGTGCGTGTGTTTGTGTGTGTGAGTAGTGTGTGTGTGTGTGTGTGTGTGAGAGTGTGTGTGTGAGAGTGTGTGTGTGTGTGTGTGTGTGTGTGTGTGTGTGTGTGTGCGTGTGTGTGTGTGTGTGTGTGTGTGTGTGTGTGTGCGTGCTGGTGCAGCACTGTGGCAGTGCAAACACCTCAGCGCCTCTGTAGGCTAGTGACAAATGGTCAGAAAGGGCTTTAGTTTTTGAGATACCCCTACCGGAGGTAGAACTAAACCCAACAGTGTTTTTCCTCATCTCTAAGGTCTCCCATATATGAAATGGATTCTTGGCTAAAAATATTTTACTGCTAAGATTGTTAAATTAACAGATATTGTTATACACCCCAAAACCAAAAAAGGACTAAAATATAGCCTGTCTGTATTGGAGTTAAGGCATATAATTTAGTGCAGATCAATCACACAAGCTCTGAGAACTTTGAAACTTGGCATGTCTATAGTCAGGAAGTTGCTTTACCCACTAGAAAAGACTGGATGTGAATATCTTGATGTATGGAATGAATAGAGACATGTAAACACATACCTAAAATAAGCGGACATGCAAAAAATGAATATTTATGCAGAATGTTTTCATTTACTTTGTAGCTGTTTTACCAGGGATTATCATAGAAACACATATGATCGCTTATGGGAAAGGTGGGGTTGTTCTGAATCCAACAATACCAAATATGTAAATATAGTAGCCTATGACGAATCAGGGTGTTCTGTCACTCAATGTATGAGGTGTCCAACATGAAAGAAAACCATAGCCAAGGGGTCCGCAAAATCATTTGCTTGAAATTATAAAGTTTTTATAATTTTAAAAATGAATATCTATTGGATGATGCCCCTTTTCACCCATAAAACAAGCAAATTGTGTCTATTTGCTCCTACCCACATTTAACTTCACTTAGGTCATGAAGAACCATTCCTACTACTGCTTAGCTTGGCTTATTTGTTAGCCAGCTAGCTGATGAATGTGTAGGCCACAACTTCATAGAATACAAATGACATGCTTAATTGTTACGGTTATGAGGGGGTCCTCGGAAAATGTTCTCCCCCAAAAGGGCTCCTCGGAACCAAAAACATTGAGAACCCCTGACATACGGTAAGTGCTGCTCTATATTTACATTTAATAATGATACATTTCATATGTCCCAATATTAAGCAATTCATATAAAAACACAGATCCAATTGAATCAGGTTAACATTGGGATGGAACACCTTTATTAAAATATTTATATGGTCAAGTCATTACTGAATAATGGAAAATAATATTGTTAGCTTTTGTCTGTCCAGACCAGCAGTGGACAGTAGAGCCTACACTGCTTACTTCACCCCTAAGTAGCTAAACAGTTAGTTGTAGAAACTACTTTCCCTAGCTAAGAAAGTACTTAGCCCTCTGACTAATGTTGCATGTGTAATTCAACTTGATTTGCATTTAAATGAAAATTCTGAAATGTATATCATTTTTCCTTTTCACTAGTCTTTTAAATTATGGAGAATGTCTTACAGCAGCGGTTTCCAAACTTTTCCCCCCGCGTACCACCGCCTGCAATCCGACTCGGCTCGCGTACCCCCACCATCCGACACATAAACACATAAAAACGTAACACATTCTATAACCCCCCCCCCGGTTGACAATATTTGTCCGTTTCCCGGTTTTAGGTGCGTGCATTTGGTCAGTTAAAAAGTTATGAAAAGTAGCCAGCATAGTAGCCTAACTACATCCACATACAATATCTTATAATAGGCCTACAACAACGCCTGACAATTCGTTTGGACAGCATTAGGATATACAGCCTAGAAAGGCTACACTTATGCTACCTTTAGTTTGTTAAATGTAAAGCCTAGCTTAATGTTACCTTTCTTGCAAAACTTTCCCCCCACGGACCATCCAACGCATTCAAAAGTAACGCATTCTATTAGCTATTCCAGGCGTCATGTTTAATAAGCTGCCCTTTTTTGATGAACACATACAGAGTTTATAAATGATATCCTTTAATTTCATGTTTCCATATCATTATGACCTGATTCAAAATGATGTATTTATTCATGAATTAATTACAAAAGATTTAAAATGTTCATTTTACATTTATGTCCGCCATAGCCCTTTTCATCTCGCGTACCCCCTAGAAGCAGCTTGCGTACCACCGGGGGTACGCGTAACACAGTTTGGGAATCCCTGTCTTACAGGCATTGGATCCAAAGCTTTGTATAATTTCTGGGAAACATTTTGAAAAGGGCAAGAAAAAACATCCCTATGTCCAAAACCCCACAGTAGAAGGCCTCCAACGCATACTTACCCTTGCTCAGCAGAGAGAGAGATGGTGATGTCCATAAAACTCTGGCTCCATATACAGATGATATTTCCTCCAAAATCAAAGTTTGTGGTAATGTGGGCATGGGAGAGCAGTGCTCAACCACTTCCTCCACCTTTTTCCCTTTTTTTCCCTTCTGGGTCGGGGATCGAACCGGTAACTCTTCGGTTACAAGCCCGAACCCCTAACCAGTAGGCCACGGCTGTCCCCAGTACCAGAGACAAGGTCCTTCGGGCAGCTTCTGAAAGGCTTGATGAAGATGTACATTAAAATTCTTTCATGCCCAGATCTCTTTGCATATGATGCCAAATACAAATACCTTGCACACTACATCTCTAAATAAAATATAACAGCAGCCATAGAAAATAATAAAAAAAGCAGACCAATGTCTATAACAAAGCCTTTATTAAGCTCACTGAAGACATTGATAAAACAGTATTGTCCAAAAGCATGGGTCAGGTAGAGCATGACAGTGAGTAATATGTCAGCAGTGACTGTTTATTATGTTTCCAATGCAGCAAGTATGTACCCAACATCCTGTATGACTTTGTGAACTGGTGTGTTGATTAACATGCCCACAGAAATTACCAAACGTGATGATGACCCAGCTTCAAAGGAGAATCTGTGTGTTATCACAATTTGTCATGATCTCATTGAACAGAGCTGTCACATCCATACGCCAATCACACTGGGACTTCCCATTTTGATACATCATGAGTTTGGTAGTAAGACAGACAATGAGCTCAGTGCAATGGGACACTGTTTCCTATACAGATGTTAGGCACTTCTCACATCTGTTGCAGCAGACCAGATATTAAGGACAGGGAGTGGTGTCTACATCCCAACTGGCCCCACTGGAGTTGCTGAACATGGAATTTGTGATGCATCCATCAGCAACTTTAACCAAAATGAAGACACCCTGGATGTGAAGCGTAAAAGAATGGACAAAATGTACCTGTAAAGTTTATCTCCATTCATATCAAACGTGTTTAAGGTGGTGAGGGACCTCTGAACCTGAGGGAACCTGTGCTAGGCATTTATCTGCTGTGGAGACTTGGCCTCTTCAGAACAAAACAGACGTCATAGCACGAGTTGTACACTTCCCAACCAGTGTCTTTATTTTGGTAAAAGTTGTTGATGGCTGCATGTTCCATGTTCAGCAACTCAAGTGAGAACAGTTGGGATGTGGACACCACTGTCCTTGATCTATATTTTTTGTGTTGACACACCTCTTGCTCAGCAATGGTCTTTAGTATGTTCTCATCAGTCAAAGAGTTGAGAGTCCTCATTTTCATACCTTTGGACAATACTGTTTTATTAATGTCTTCAGTGATCTTAATAAAGGCTTTGGTATAGACATTGCAAATCAAGTTGAATTACACATGCAACATTAGTCAGAAGTACTTTCTTAGCTAGGGAAAGTAGTTTCTACAACTAACTGTTTAGCTACTTAGGGGTGAAGTAAGCAGTGTAGGCTCTACTGTCCACTGCTGGTCTGGACAGACAAAAGCTAACAATATTATTTTCCATTATTCAGTAATGACTTAGCCAAAACAAAATTCAAGTGAATGTAAATATTTTAATAAAGGTGTTCCATCCCAATGTTAACCTGATTTAATTGGATCTGTGTTTCATATGAAATGTATCATTATTAAATGTAAATATAGATCAGCACTTACCTTGCAGTAATAATGAATTTGTCAACATTCTTCTCACCACTGATAATGTGATTTGGACTTGAGACTGTATTTTGCCAGTGTTCCGTTTTCTTTCATTTTGGACACCTCATACATTGAGTGACAGAACACCCTAATTTGTCATCCAGTCTTTTCTAGTGGGTAAAGCAACGTCATGACTATAAACATGCCAAGTTTCAAAGTTCTCAGAGCTTGTGTGATTGATCTGCACTAAATTATATGCCTTAACTCCAATACAGACAGGCTATATTTTAGTCCTTTTTTGGTTTTGGGGTGTATAACAATATCTGTTAATTTAGCAATCTTAGCAGTAAAATATCTTTAGCCAAGAATCCATTTCATATATGGGAGACCTTAGAGATGAGGAAAAATACTGTTGGGTTTAGTTGTACCTCCGGTAGGGGCATCTCAAAAATGTGGGGCCATTGTCACTAGCCTACTGCTCATCCCTCTATCACGACATCAGCTTCTCTGTACAAAGGGATCACAGTAGAGATAATAAGCACAACAGCCTAAAAAAGCTGAAGTGTAAATCCATACCCATCTCTAATCAGTCATCCGGAGGTGCACGATGGGCACGTTCTCATGTAAGTCTGAGCACATCTGGTCATAAAAGTACCACTACTACTATGTATCTGACCTAAATGGTTGCTCCAATTGAATGTTTCCTCAGATAATACAATCACAAGCAATAGTAGTGTTTCCAGTAGAGCTCACATAATTTCAGTTTGCACCATCAGTCAACGCCTAAGCGGCAGTCGTCTTATTCATTAAGCGTTCACCCCCTCTAGTGGTGGCAGAGCAGTAGTGTGTTATCCCTTGTGTGGGGAATCTGCTCTGCTCTGCACTCAGGACTGGGATCATCTGTAGTAACGGCTCAGTTTATATCTCAGATGTAGGACTGGGATCATCTGTAGTAACGGCTCAGTTTATATCTCAGATGTAGGACTGGGATCATCTGTAGTAACGGCTCAGTTTAAATCTCAGATGTAGGAATGTCTTTCTAATAACAAACTGTGTGAGTGTGTGTGTGTGCATGCGTGTATAAGTGTGTGTGTGTATTCGCGTGTATTTGTGTGTGCATGCGTGTATAAGTGTGCGTGTGTGTATTTGCGTGTATAAGTGTGTGTGTGAGTATTATGAGATGTGTGTTTGTGTATGAGTAATTTGAGAAGTGTGTGTGTGTGTGTGTGTGAGTAATATGAGATGTGTGTGTGTGTGTGAATAATATGAGATGTGTGTGTGTGTGTGTAATATGAGATGTGTGTTTGTGTATGAGTAATTTGAGAAGTGTGTGTGTGTGTTTGTGTGAGTAATATGAGATGTGTTTGTGTGTGTGTGTGTGTGTGTGAGTAATATGAGATGTGTGTGTGTGTGTGTAATATGAGATGTGTGTGTGTGTGAGTAATATGAGATGTGTGTGTATAAGTGTGTGTGTGTGTGTGTGTGTGAGTAATATGAGATGTGTGTGTGTGTGTGTGTGATATGAGATGTGGGCTAAACGTCTCCGTAATCTCCGCTCTCCCACAGGACGTGTGTGTGTGTGTGTGTGTGATATGAGATGTGTATGTGTGTGTGTGAGTAATATGACATTTGTGTGTGTGTGTGTGTGTGTGAGTAATATGAGATGTGTGTGTGTGTGATATGAGATGTGTGTGTGTGTGTGTGTGAGTAATATGAGATGTGTGTGTGTGTGTGTGTGTGTGTGATATGAGATGTGTGTGTGTGTGTGAGTGATATGAGATGTGGGCTAAACGTCTCCGTAATCTCTGCTCTCCCACAGGACGTGTGTGTGTGTGAGTAATATGAGATGTGTGTGTGTTTGTGGGTGTGATATGAGATGTGTGTGTGTGTGTGTGTGTGTGTGTGTGTGTGTGAGTAATATGAGATGTGTGTGTGTGTGTGTGTGTGTGTGTGTGATATGAGATGTGTGTGTGTGTGTGAGTAATATGAGATGTGTGTGTGTGTGTGAGTGATATGAGATGTGTGTGTGTGTGTGTGTGAGTAATATGAGATGTGTGTGTGTGTGTGAGTAATATGAGATGTGTGTGTGTGTGTGTGTGTGAGTGATATGAGATGTGTGTGTGTGTGTGTGTGTGTGAGTAATATGAGATGTGTGTGTGTGTGTGTGTGTGAGTAATATGAGATGTGTGTGTGTGCTCTCCCACAGGACGTGTGTGTGTGTGTGTGTGTGTGTGTGTGTGAGTAATATGAGATGTGTGTGTGTGTGTGTGTGTGAGTAATATGAGATGTGTGTGTGTGTGAGTAATATGAGATGTGTGTGTGTGCTCTCCCACAGGACGTGTGTGTGTGTGTGTGTGAGTAATATGAGATGTGTGTGTGTGCTCTCCCGCAGGACGTGTGTGTGTGTGTGTGTGTGTGAGTAATATGAGATGTGTGTGTGTGCTCTCCCACAGGACGTGTGTGTGTGTGTGTGTGTGTGTGTGTGTGAGTAATATGAGATGTGTGTGTGTGCTCTCCCACAGGACGTGTGTGTGTGTGTGTGTGTGTAATATGAGATGTGTGTGTGTGCTCTCCCACAGGACGTGGTTCTGCGCTCAGACGGAGGGCGGAGTCCACATCCAGCCGGCGGAGCAGAAGGTGTTCGTCCGCTGCCAGGTGGAGCGGGAGAAGCGCCGACGCGCCAGAATACACAGCCGATAAACAGGATGTGACATCACGGGTGTTCTTCAAATCAACCTTTGGTGCTGGCTGGGACTTTTAAATATATATAAAAAAGCGTCAACTGATAGAAATCGTGGAAACGTGTTCAACTCAACACCGAATACCTCTGATGTTTTTGCGAGTTGTCATCTGTGATGTAAATCCTTTATCTAAAGCACGCTATGTTGTTGTATGCATATCACATATGTACAGAGTCTATTGTATTATAACATGTCTTATTACACTGTATCACTTTATTTTACTATTCGTGAAAATTAAACAACAGAAAAGTTCATGTTATGAGTGTAAGACATTGGCCATAAAACCTTTCCAAGTGTAAAGAGAGTCTCTCCATTCTAAGTGACAAATGAATTCCCCATAAAGACTAAACAATTGGCTAACTGATTTTTCAAAGTTACCTTTTAACTATTGAAAAAAAAACCCCAGCAGATTATACTCAGAGTTACAGCATACTAGAGAGATTCCTTTTGAATCTCTGACAAGACCTTGACTCTCTCTCACACACACAGAGCCCTTTCACACTGCCAAAATCCCCGCCATTTTATGTACCAGAATCGCGGAACGCCTGTCCTTTTCACATAGACTGAGGCGGAACGGCGGGAAGAAGTGTCTCGCCAAATTTACTACCAAGCACCCTAGACATTTTGCCGAGAAAATTCGTCCTGGCACCAGTGTTAATGCGTTAAAGGAAAATTCTGGTTTTTAGCACTTTAAGGCCCTTTTCTGGTTTGTTTTGGATGAACTAGAGTGGTGGACACCAACATTTTGACAATTGGTCCTGTCTCGACTTTTCTGACTCGTTTTGAATCGCCTTTGACTTCTCAGGGTGGCTGGCAATGGGCATACTGTAGTAGGCTACTCAAACATGTCCTAAAACAACCCTTAACATTCGTTTTCAAAACTGTGCAACTCACCGAGTGGTTAGTGGAGTTCGTTGATTATTAAAAGCAAATATATCGGCGCAATGTATGATTCGTATTTGAACCTGAAGCATAGACGGTGGCGCAGTAATATCAACGTGCAATGAGTCTTCCAACAGAAATCAATGGGATTTTACAAAATGCCAAATAAAAGACGACAGAAACTGTATTTCGCTACGCTACTTGTTTTGGAACATCAACGAACACCACTAACCACTCGGTGAGTTGCACAGTTTTGAAAACGAATGTTAAGGGTTGTTTTAGTACATGTTTGAGTAGCCTACTACAGTATGCCCATTGCCAGCCACCCTGAGAAGTCAAAGGCGATTCAAAACGGAATTTTCCTTTAAGGCAAAAAGGGAGAATCTGGGCGGGTGTTTTGATGACACTACATTATGTCCAGCCCACCACAGGAGATTGCAAATCTGACTGATCAAAAGCAGCAATAGCAGAGACAGCACATTATGACAATCTTTAAATTCACAAAGTCTCCAGTCATTTAACGCCTGCTAGAGTTGACTGTAACTCGGTATGCAATCGGTTGCCATAATAGGCTATCCTAAAATCCAGCGATAAAACAAAGCATGAACTCATGAGCATCTGTCTGCCCTATATGTATATCCTCTGATTGTAATGCTTACAGATATCTAGGCGATATTTGTAACATTTATTTGGTATTTGGCCTGTTATAAAATCATATATTGAACATTGTGAAACCTATACCCCAAAGTTGGAGACATTCATATAGACATTGCTGCAAATTTAAAATCGGATTATTCTGGAATGGCTAAGGGCAATGCTTTACACCTTTGTGTTCGGTAAGGTCTGCTGTTTATTCTAATATATGGTTTGTCATGTGTCGAGTAGTTCAGCAAAGAATGGGTGGATTTGGACGCACTCCTTTTTGCCATACGCTGTCACTTTCTACGTATAAGTATAAGTATGTATACTCTTTTGATCCCGTGAGGGAAATTTGGTCTCTGCATTTATCCCAATCCGTGAATTAGTGAAACACACTCAGCACACAGTGAGCACACAGTGAGGTGATTTCCCCCTTCCACCGCCAAACAACTGATGAATATGAATCTTGTCTGGGAAGCTACTAACTTTCCAGAGCCATCTTAATGAATGTGGATGACAGCAAAGCAATGGATCTACACTGGCCAATTTCATGTGTGGGCCGAAGGAAGCTCGGTGAAGACCAGAGCAGGCCCAGTGTGGGCCGAAGGAAGCAGACACATCCATACTAGAGGGGGTCTCAACAACAGGGATCAACTACATAGAGAAGCACAGAGAGGGGAGGGAGAGCTCAGGAGCACAAACAGGGAGGTGCTGAAGAAAGATAGACTGACAGAGAGAGAGAGAGAGAGAGAGAGAGAGAGAGGAGAGAAATAATTGGAGGAAGAGAAATGAGAGGAAGAGAGACTGAGAGAACCCAAAGGGGCCCGATGAAGCTGCTGTGTGCGTTCACCTGGAGGCAGGTGCTTCTGTGGTCTGCGTTCACCTGGAGGAAGGTGCTTCTGTGGTCTGCGTTCACCTGGAGGAAGGTGCTTCTGTGGTCATGCCGTCATACAGCAGGAATCAGGTGACATGACCAGTCCATCTGGCTACTCTTCAAAATGTGTCTGTCATTCAGTTCCTCCTCTCCTGTCACGCCTACTGATGTTTTTACACACACATGCACAAAAAAAGCATACACTCTCTCACTCTCTTGCTCTCATACACACACACACCAGGGTTTCCGTTGTCCGGTAATTACCGGACATTGGCCGGAAAAAAAATGAAATGTCCGACAAAATTAAATCTCTCCGGTCAAATTGTCCGATTGAAATTGGCTAATAATCCCGTCCCCTAAAGCAATCTGAATTTGAGAATAAGCCTTAATATGTAAACCTAGGCTATTCTACGTCCTCTGGCTATGTTTTTAAATGAACTGGCTCTACCGTTTGAAAAGTAAGCTATTAAACAACACGCATAGTCTGCTGCATTTCAAATAGGAAGCGCACGCTTAAAACGTGGCGTTTCAAACATGGCCAGGCCAGGCAGACTAGCCTTAAAAGTTTTTTCAGAGGCCAGACGCGATGGATGATGATAAATTGGTAACGTCCGAAGCCTCAGATGTCCGGTCAACTCCACCACCACCAGATAAAAAGCAGAAGTGTCGGGCTTATGTCGGAATCAGTGACATTGGAAGTGGAGTTGCGGGGGGTGGTGCCGCTCCAAGACACTGTCATTCTCCGTGTAGCCTACACTGGACATGCAAAGTGTTCTTTACCCAAAGCATACAGTAGGCCTATGCGTCTCTGTCTATGATCTGCAGGGCGTCCTCGACGAGGAGATTACCGGTCCGCGGATAATTTCTGGCACAATTAAACAGTAGGGTAGAGTGGGGGAAAACGCCCCTTGGGGTAAAACGCCCCCCCTCCTATATTTCACAAACTAATCACTAGATGAAGTAAAATGTTGTTTTTATTTCTATGCACTATGTTGACAATGGTGATGTACAAGTACCCACCATAAAATGGATGCATGCTCTGTACTTCAAGAAAACAAAAGAAAAATGGATTTTTAGGCAAGTGTTCTAATTTTCAGCAGTCACTAAAACAAAGTTGGATATTGCCAATATATTGATCAAATATAGTAGCTTGTAATCAATTTATTGATTATATTTTATTACTCCACAATAGATTTTGTTTACTTTAGTTGTTTACTTTTGGTTTTGCTATTAATGTATGAGGGGTATTGCTTTGACAGGGTGGGGGCATTTTACCCCACCCTTGGGGGGCGTTTTACCCCACCCCTGGGGCAAAACGCCCCTTTTGCACAATTTTTGTTGTTGGTAAAATACTAATTAACTGTTAACTCTGGACAATTTTCATATTTGGTTTATAAATCATGACATTGTCACTCAAAACTAGGATAGCAATTCTACATATATTTAGCTTTTTGTTTCACAGTAATATCACATATTCTTTAAGGGGGGCGTTTTCCCCACTCTACCCCTATCATTGAACCGCGGCCGAAAGAAAAAGAAACGAAACATTTCCAAGAATAGGAAACATTTCTTAATTTATTGTTATCAAATAAAGAGGCATATCATTAGGGGGTAGTGGTGTGAGCGCTCATTCTTGTGTGTGCGCATCTGTGCAAGTTAACCCATTCGCGCTGGATGCTGCATGACGCAACATTGACCCTCCCGCTGGATGCTGCATAGCGCAACATTGACCCTCCCGCTGGATGCTGCGTAGCGCAGCATGCTTTTTATTTCATGTTTCTAGGTGTTACAGAGGCTTAGATATTACATTTTGGTAGACGTTGACAATTTTTAGTATGTTTTCAGAAAACCCTCAGGAAATAAGGTTATTTAGTCTAGAATGCCATAGGATTCTATAGGCGTTTTTAGCAGGCATTTTAGGAGTAAATGGGTTAAACAGTCACCACTGAGATAACGTGGCAGCAACAAACAACGTAGCCTTTTTAAAACAACGAACGAAGTGGACTCTTGCTGTCCATGTAGATACTGGCTAGATCTTGTTAGGCATGTTTAAGTTAGGCTAATGAACATGTTACATTCTATACAGCCTGATTATGTCATTCTTTAAGCTACATAGCCTGTCTCCAGTTTTCCTCAATTTGACTAATTAAGAAGCGATAATAGGATATTTGACCGGCATATCATCAAAATGTCCGGAACCATTTTTTTCTAGCGGAAACTCTGACACACACACACACACACGATCCTCAAGCCCTGCTGAAATAAATTACCCTCCACAGCACACTCAAATTCTATTTTTATTAATGCATTTTCAAGTACTTCAAAAATTACATATCTTTGCACAATACTTTTTGCAAATTTAGTAAAAATTTCCAAAGTGAGCGCGATGGAAGAAAAAGAAAAAAAAAGTTTAAAACAAACAAACAAACAAAAACAAAAACAAGAAAGTAGATACTGTATAAAACACAGCGGCTTTTTAAAATCAGACAGTAGTATCAGACTTTCACCTCTTACCCTCTATTCCAAACTCATCAATGCACCCCACCCCCTCTAAAAAAACCCTCGTCCCAAAAATTTACCTATGCATTCATTTCTCCTCTCAGTGCAGTTTCCCAGCAGAAACACAATATTTAAGAAAGACCCCTCCCCCACCCCCACTCCCCAGCTATTACCACAGAAGAGATAAACAAAACCTAACAGAAACCCAACTGAAGTGGATGGATGGATGTATCAGCATAGAGGAGGCTACATGAGCGCTAGGCTACATGAGCGCTAACCAGTCTGCAGCCCAGGGCACGGATGAGAGGAAGGGGAGAAGAAACAGGAAACAGGAAGTAGGAAGCAGGAGGAGAGGAATTCAGGCATGACTCTGGCTCTTGTCTGCTCTGAGACCTGTTCTCGTCCAACTCCACATGCAGAGGTGAGAGGTGAGTGAGCAAACTCAACGTCGTCACATAGCACCCAGACAGAGGGAAGAAGGGAGGGAGGGAGGGAGAGAGAGAGTGTCCAAGGAACACATGCTGACAAAAACAGACAAACAAACAAACAAAAAACAGGAAAGTCATTCACTGCCACTCTTGACCTTCTTGTGCAGCCTAAAAAAAAGCCTCTGCTGTTTCTGTGCACCATCACCTCTCCATGGAGGTCAGAGGTCAGAAGGTGCTCTCAAGGAGACCCAGCCGTGGTGAGTTGCTATGGTGATCTTCCGAGAGAAAGATGGAAAGGATCTCACACACACAGAGCATATGAACTTCTGCTGCACCAGGTTGCCCTGTCTCGTTCCCACTGACCTACTGGCTTGGGGAAGGGAGATACAGGACTTCAGCCAGAAAAGATGGACACTTGATAAAAAAAATAAAAATAAAAAAAAACAATAAGAACAGCTATTTGCATTCGATCTCTTCGCGGCAGTACTTTCAACACAAATCAATCAATCAATCAATCAATCAATCAATCAAATCAATCAAATAATCAATCAATCAATCAATCAAATCAAATGAATCAATCAATCAATAACCAAACAACAAATCAATCAATACACCAGCCGAAACAGAAAGTACGTTTGCTCGGTGCAAACCAGTCCAGCCTACAGCAGAGTCAACTACACAAGCACACAGGCCGTCAGAAGCAGGAGGTCAGTGATGGAGCTGCAGTCACATTCTTACTGGACATTCAGTGGAAACAAAGACCTGATGCTGTGAGAGAGAGAGGAAGAGGACGAGTGATGAAGAGTGATGAAGTGGTTATGAGCGTTGAGGGGAGGTGGCTGTCCTGTGGGGAGGTTAGAAAAGACGTGATGTGAAGGACACACAGCAGGGTTCATCTAACACTTTTACACACACATACACACACACACACACACACACACACACACACACACACACACACACACACACACACACACACACACACAGACAGACAGACCATGAGTAATGTGAAGTTTCATCTAACCATCACTAAAGCTTATACAGGGAAACAAAAACTAAAGCTGGAGTTACATCAGGGCAGCCGTCAATGAGAAGACAATACAAACAATAATGAAGTGAATTTCTCTCTCTCTCTCTCTCTCTCTCTGCTCCTCTAGGGGAGAGACTGGACAATCTTTTGCTGACAGTGGCTCATATGATTGACAGTTGACATGGCAGTCGCAGATGAGAGGAGGCAGCACAACACCACACAACTGAACTCAAGTCAGTGCCGTAAAAACATCCCATAAAACCATCCTTACAATGATGACGATGATGACGATGATGATGATGACAGTTCAAGGTCAGACCAAATGCTATGCATCTACAATCATCAGTACACACTGAACCCTACTGGGCATGTGCAACTCTTAAGGCCCTGCCCCTCTGTGCCACTGACTCCTCCCACTTCCTGTTTCCAGGCTGTGCACACATGGCTGTAGTTTTTACTCTAAAGAGGTCTCTCCTCCCCCCTCCATCTCTATCTCTCTCACACACACACTCACACACTGTGTAGATCTCTAAAAAAAGTAACATGATAAGCCTGCTGGTCAGATGTGAGTGTCTCTCCTCTCTTCTCCTCTCCTCTCTTCTCCTCTCCTCTCTTCTCCTCTCTTCTCCTCTTTTCTCCTCTCCTCTCTTCTCCTTTCCTGTCCTCTCTCTGTCTCTTCCTCTTCTCCTCTCTTCTCTGGTCTCTCTATCATTCACTCATTTCTTTATTTGTCTTTTATAATCCTGAGAGTCAAAACAGTAAATAAATCTTCATGAAACAGCAGACAAAAATGAAACATATTCAGAAGAAAAGAAAGAAAAACAAAAACAAGACCCCAAAACAAAACAAACAATAATAAAACATATCTACTTTGCCATATCTGTACAATTGCACGCAGGAAACCAGAAAAGAAGAACAGAAAAGCACAGCCCATGGAAGCGAGAGGAATATAAGCCTGCAGTTTGTGGTACACTTGATTCTCTTATCTTTAAAATAACTCCGCCTCTTAAATTACATTGGCAAAAAAATAATTATCAAGTCCCGCCCATTCTGAGCTCTATGTCAAGCCACGCCCCGTTGGCCGTGATTGGCTGATGGTGGTCCCATGTGACCAGCACTGCTTTATCTCCCCACACACACTGAGGGATTAAAAAAAGGATCCAAAGAGCAAAAAAAGAGAGGAAAAAGGAACCCTCTCGTTTGTCTCTGCGGCAGAAGGAAAGGACAGCTGTGATCTGGTGATGCGGGACCAGGGCATGGAGCCACAGTGGAGAGGAGAGCAAATAAACAGGAAGAGTGGAGGTCAGAAAACGACAGCTTCCTCTTCCGCCACTTCACTCCTCCTCCCTCCTCCTCCTCCTCCACCTCTTC